>NC_134355.1:70941150-71264900 GCF_048569485.1 Anomaloglossus baeobatrachus | reverse complement strand
TTACTGCCTACAGCCAAAAGGATAAACTAATAATAATTATTAATATGTTTAGTAGCACTCCAGCTATGTTTTAACATTAGCTCTAGTGTTGAGCGGACCCGGACTGTAAACGTCCGGATCCGCGCGGTTTCAGCGCTATCTCCGGGCCGGACCCGGGCGCGGGATTCCGGGTGCACGATACGGAATTGGCAATTAATAAAAATGAAAAAAACAATAAATAAATGAGCGTTTCATGCTTACCGAGACTCGGTGTCGTGGCGAAATACTGCTTCCGGGTCGCGCTTTCCTTTCCTGTGCTGTGCACGCAATCACACAGCTTTCCGTGTTTTCCCCGCCCACCGGCCGTCCTCTCAGCTGTGATTGGTTGCAGGCTGACGCGCCCCCCAGCCTGTGACAGCTCTGCCACGGTCATCACTTATTGCGGTTCAGTAGTAGGCTGCACTCAGAGCAGTCTTCTCTATAGCTGCTCGCTCTTGACATGTAGCAGTGCTGGATGTGTCGGCGTGGGACTTCTCCTGTGGATTACGTCGGAGCTGCAGGGTGTTTTGGCTTAATAAAGAGGATAAGCAGGGTGTGTTTTGTGCTTTATTTGAAATAAAGGATTGTTCTCTGTGTCTGTGTTTATTTACTGTCACTTACAGGTTTGTGTGATGCAAGTATCTGATAGACGCCTATGCCATCACAAAAAGCTAGGGTTTAGTAGCAGCCGTGTGCTGCTATTACCCCGACTGGCACCGCATCACGCCACCTGGAAGAGCCGGTATCGCACACCGGTATGGTCACATCTAATAGATGCGGCAATACCGGGCGGTTGCGGGCTGTTCATATACCAGCCCCCAGACGGCGTTATCTTGGCTGGGGATGAAAATAGGGGGAACCGTACGTCGTTTTGTTTTTTTTAATTATTTATTTAAAAAAAAAAAAAACAAGCGTTTTTTTTCTACGCTGCAGTCACACTTGTGAGGAACTCCCGCGAGTCTGACATCGCAGAACAGCTGCAAACTTCTGACAGGAGCGTGCATGTGTTTCTAGGTACATGCACGCTCATGTTCAGACAACAGCAGGCTGTGCCGGGTGATTTCAGACCCGCACGAGTCTGACAGCGCATCACCGGCACAGCTGCACACTTCTGACAGGAGCGTGCATGTGTTTCTAGGTACATGCACGCTCATGTTCAGACAACAGCAGGCTGTGCCGGGTGATGTCAGACCTGCAGGAGTCTGACAGCGCATCACCGGCACTGCTGCACACTTCTGACAGGAGTAAAAAAAAATAAAAATTCTGCTAGCAGGTGGAAATTTGGTGCTGAAAGCTGGTGCAGACGATTTCAGCACCAAATGTGCACCTCCTGGCAAAAAAAACGCGGCAAAAATCGTGGAAAAATAACCGCGGCAAAAAAATTGCATCAAAGCACCGCGGTTTTTTGCCAGGAGGTGTAGATTGGATGCAGAAATATGGTGTAAAAATCTCAGCATCAAATTTGCATCCCTTGGCCCCCCCCCCAAAAAATAAAATTCTGCCAGCAGGTGGAAATTTGGTGCTGAAAGCTGGTGCAGACAATTTCAGCACCAAATGTGCACCTCCTGGCAAAAAAACGCGGCAGAAATCACTGAAAAATAACCGCGGCAAAAACCACAGCAAAAAAATGCCGCCAAAACACCGCGGTTTTTTGCCAGGAGGTGTAGATTGGATGCAGGAATATGGTATAAAAATTTCAGCACAAAATCTGCATCTCTTGGCCAAAAAAACTGCGATTTTTCTGCTAGGGGATGCAGGTCTGTGAACTCAGTGACCTCCACCTGAGGTCAGGTTACCTGCGATCACAGATAAAGGACCGTGGGAATCTCCAGCTGTCACCGCAAATGACCTGAGTGACGTCACCGCTCAATGCGCAGCTCATTCATTCTCTGGAGCTCACAGACAGTGGTCAGTCGTGCCGCTCTCTGTGATATTCAGATGTAGCACACCTGAAGCGGCGTGGGACGTCGTATTGATTACGTCGAAGCTGCAGGGTGTTTGGGCTTAATAAAGAGGTGAAGGAGGGAGTGTTTGTACTTTAATCCAAATAAAGGATTTTCTGTGTGTCTGTTTATTTACTATCACTTACAGGTTTGTGTGATGTAGGTATCTGATAAGACACCTGTGCCATCACAAAAAGCTAGGGTTTAGTAGCAGCCGTGTGCTGTTATTAACCCCTGCTATTACCCCGACTGGCACCGCATCACGCCACCTGGAAGAGCCGGTATCGCACACCGGTATGATCACATCTAATAGATGCGGCAGTACAGGACGGCTGCGGGCTGAGGATATACCAGCCCCCAGCCGGCATTATCTTGGCTGGGGATGAATATAGGGGGAACCGCACGTCGGGTTGTTTTTTTTATATACTTTCACCGGAATCACACATGCGAGGGGTGCACGCGGGTCTGCTATGTCAGCACCCGGGGAAGCCTCGCACGTTTGACTCTGGGCACTGTATACACAGCACAGATACAGCGCGACAGCTGGGGCTGCAGCCGTGCGCTATAACTGTGCTGCCGAGCGCTTATTTTTACCACCGTGAACTGACCGACAGACTGTACTGCTTTCCCCGCCCACCGGCCGTCCTGGCGCCTGTGATTGGTTGCAGTTAGCTGACATGCTAACACTCAGGGTGGGGGCGTGTTTGACTGCAACCAACACAAGCCAGTGGACGGGGAAAACAATGAATATTGAATTGTCGGCTCCGGATGGTAACAGCGTGACCCGGAAGGAGTGTGCCGCCATGACAGCGCCTCGGTGAGTATGCCGCTCTCGCTCCTAGCCCCCTAGCCCCTCCACAAACGTTTTTAACCTCCGGATTGCGGTCCACATTGACTTATATGGGCACCGGATTCTGGAGCGGATCGGACTCTTTTTTTTTTTTTTTTTTTTTTTTTTTTTAAATCTACCGGATTATTGGCTGTCCGATCAACTCTAATTAGCTCTGTAATTAGCTTTATTCCTGCTCCAATTTTATCATTACATTATAACTAGGGATGATCGAATACCTCAAATATTCGGCTTCGCGAATATCCAACGAATAGGTCGCCGCTATGCGAATATTCGATGCGCAATGTAAGTCTATGGGAAGCCCGAATAGTTCTGAATAGTTGTTATTCGGGTTTCCCATAGACTTACATTGCGCATCGAATATTCGCAAATAGTCGATTACCTATATGGTAAATATTCGTGAAGCCGAATATTTGAGGTATTTGATCATCCCTAATTATAACCCTTTTATTATAGGGAATGTTATTATTTAATCCCACCATTACAGTACATGCTGTCCTGTGGGGACCTAAGACAAGTCTCTGACTTCCTGTGAAGTACAGGATAACTTTTAAAGGTGCTGTGCCACCATATAGCATGTAGTGATGGGCGGACCCGCAGATACTCTGGATCGACGGATCCAACTGGGTTTAAAAAAACCCCCTTAACACATACACTTACCTAAAATTTCAGACTCAACTGCCCAACAGTTGCTTTCAGTAGTAACACATAAAGATATTGCCTTAGGAATAAAACATCTTAAAAATGAGAACGCTCCTGGGCCGGATGGCCTTACAGCCATTTATTACAAAAAGTGTTGAGAAGTCCCATATTAATCTCTTCACGACACATGACGTTCTGGGTACGTCATGGATCGAGTCAGGTTAATCCCTGCCTGCTGCGGCCGGCAGCGATCGCTGCACATGTCAGCTGATTTGAACAGCTGACATGTGCGGCTATCAGGCACGAGAGGATTCACTACCCACTCGTGCCTGTTAACCCCTTACGGCGCACTGTGAAAATGTCACAGCACGATGTAACAGCAGGCCGCGGTAAGCCTTCACTTACCCAGCTCCATCGGAAGTCAGGTGATGTGATCACATGGATCCGATGGTTGCCATGGTAGCACAGGCTCATGTGATGCCTCCTGTAGCTATCATGAGACAGTTCCTCCTACAGCCAGCAGAGGGCCGTGTGTGAGAGGAGAACTGCTTTTGTGCAGGTCAGGCCAATGCTGCTCTGATCTACAAGAAAGAATGAGCGATCAGACTGCTGATCGTTAAGTCCCCTAGGGATACTAGTAAAATTAAAAAAAAAAGTTTTAAAAAATAAAAAAACCTAAAAGTTCAAATCACCCCCCATTCGCCCCATTGAAAATTAAAGGGTTAAATATATATATATATATATATATATATATATATATATATATATATATATATGTATGTATACAGTATATATATATATATATATATATATATACATACATATTTGATATCGCCACGTTCAGAAATGCTGATCTATCAAAATATAAATTCAATTAATCTGATCCGTAAATGGCGTAGCTACAAAAAATTCCAAACACCAAAATTAAATTTTTTGGTCGTTGCGAACTTTGCGCAAAATGCGATAACAGGCGATCAAAACGGCACTTCTGCGCCAGTATGGTACCCTTAAAAAGTCAGCTGAAGATGCAAAAAATAAGCCATCACTGAGCCATAGATCCCAAAAAATGAGAACATGCAAGAAAAGAGAAGGTTCAGCTTACCGTTACTGCCATTCCACCGCTCCCCGCCTGGATCCAGCGCACGGAAGGCTCCGCTGCCAAGTGTCCTAGGATGTATATCAAAGAAAATCCAGCGCAATCCTCGTGGTATGTTAAAAAGTCCAAGATTTATTAGAAGATTTCCATTAAAATACAGCGGTTTGGCAGAAAATAGAAGGGGATATACCTCATTGAACTACTATGCGTTTCGACACATAAGGGGGCTTTACACAGTAGCAATATCGCTAGCAATTTCTAGCGATATCGAGCGTGTAAGTACCCGCCCCCGTCGCGCATGCGATTGTGTCTGATCGCTGCCGTAGCGAACATTATCGCTACGGCAGCGTCACACGTACTTACCTGGTCGGGGGCGGCGCTGTGACTGCCGAACAATCCCTCCTTCAAGGGGGAGGGATGTTCGGCATCACAGCGATGTCACCGCAACGTCACTAAGCGGCCGGCCAATCAAAGCGGAGGGGCGGAGATGAGCAGGACGTAACATCCCGCCCACCTCCTTCCTTCCGCATTGGGGCCGGCGGCAGGTAAGGAGACGATCCTCGCTCCTGCGGTGTCACACATAGCGATGTGTGCTGCCGCATGAGCGATGGACAACATGGATAAACAACCCTTACCGATTTTTGAGTTTGGGACGACCTCTCCATGGTGAACGATTTTCACCAATTTTGAGGTCGCTTAAGGTCGCTGGTCAGTGTCACACGCTGCGATATCGTTAATGACACCGGATGTGCGTCACTAACAACGTGACCCCGACGATAAAACATTAACGATATCGGAGCGTGTAAAGCCCCCTATAGTCTTAGGGGTACTTTGCACATTACGACATCGCAAGCCGGTGCTGCGACGCCGAGTGCGATAGTCCCCACCCCTGTTGCAGCTGCGATATGTGGTGATAGCTGGCGTAGCGAAAATTTTCGCTACGCCAGCTTCACATGCACTCACCTTGCCCTGCGACGTCGCTCTGGCCGGCGTCCCGCCTCCTTATTAAGGGGGCGGGTCGTGCGGCGTGATAGCGACGTCACACGACAGGCTGCCAATAGCAGCGGAGGGGCGGAGATGAGCATCCCGCCCACCTCCTTTTTCCGCATAGCCGGCCGGGACGCAGGTAAGGAGATGTTCCTCGCTCCTGCGACTTCACACACAGCGATGTGTGCTTCCGCAGGAACAAGGGACAACATCGGACCGTCGCAGCAAGGTAATTATGGTTTTCGCCGACGCTACACCGATGATACGATTACGACGCTTTTGCGCTCGTTAATCGTATCATCTAGGATTTACACACTACGATGTCGAGAGCGACGCCGGAAGTGCGTCACTTTCGACATGACCCCACCGACATCGCACCTGCGATGTCGTAGTGTGCAAAGTACCCCTTAGTCTTGTTCCAACAACCCCGAGGATTGCGCTGGATTTTCTTTGATATAAAAAATGAGAACGTTACGAATCACAGAAAATGATGCACCATTTTTTTTTCGGAGAAACGTTTTAATTTTTTTTTAACCCCCTTAGATAAAAGTAAACCTATACATGTTTGGTGTCTACAAACTCGTACGGATCTGAGGCATCACACTGATACATCAGTTTTGCCATATACTGAACACTGTGAATAAACTATCCCAAAACCAATCATGCAATCACACTTTTTTTGCAATTTTTTTTGCACTTTGAATTTTTTTGACATTTTCCAGTACACTATATGGTAAAACTTATGGTTTCATTTAAAAGTAGAACTCGTCCCACAAAAAATAAGCCCTTATATGGCAAGATTGACAGAAAAAGAAAAACGTTACGGCTCTCGGAAGAAGGGGAACGAGGAAAAAAAAACTGGAACATGGAAGACTCGCCCGGGGGTGAAGGGGTAAAGAAATGCTATAACGCGCTATTATTGGGTAATCAGACTCCCCAGGAATTTGATATGGCTCATGTAAGCGTAATACCTAAACCCAAACGAGACCCATTGCTAACGAAAAATTATAGACCTCTATCACTTTTGAACGTAGACTTTAAAATATATACATCAATAGTAACCCAAAGAATTAACACTTTGCTTCCAGCATTAATCCATCATGATCAAGTGGGATTTATGCCAACAAGTCAAGCACCATATAATACACGAAACCTAAATAGTATACATAAAGCAAACACGAGTAAAACGCCGCTAATGATGTTAACCTTAGATATTGAAAAGGCATTTGATTCTATCTCTTGGCCTTACGTTTCTCATACCCTTGCCTTATTCGGATTTCCGCCCAGCCTTATTGCATTGTTAAAATTGCTTTATGCTACACCCATAGCTTATCTAAAGCTTCCCACCTGTCCCACACCTATTAAGATACAGAGAGGCACACGGCAAGGTTGTCCACTGTCACTAGCATTATTTGCACTGACTGCGGAACCCTTAGCAGAAGCCATACAGGAACACCCTGATATTAGAGGATGTCAAGGACAGGGATCACATAGTGACTGCAAGGTCAGCTTGTTTGCAGACGACCTTCTTTTAACCCTTACACAACCTCTAGTGACGCTCCCGAACCTCTCCTCTCTTCTAAGAAGATTGGAAATAATATCTGGTCTCAAAATTAATATTGATAAATCTGAAGCAATATTTATTAATACCCCTATCTCCATGCAAGACCATATAATATCTCAATTCGGGTTCACCAAAAGGGAACATTATCTCACTTCTTTGGGTAAAAATTAAACCACAAGTAAATCAAGTATGCCCCTCTAATCCAGAATCTCTGGGCTGATCTCACCAAATGGGCATTCTCCTACCTATCCTGGTTGGGATGTGTCAGTTCTGTAAAAATGGTAATACTACCACTTTTCTTGTACCTATAGAGATCTCTGCCTATAGTAATACCTAGTAAGACCTTCTCAGATATTCACTGTCATTTCTAAATTTGTTTGGTACGGTAAACGGCCTAGGATATTGCAGCGAACTATGTTTTATCATAGGCGAAAAGGAAGAGTATCACTTCTTAATTTTTCCCTATATTATAAGGCTGCACAAATAGTACAGTTATCTACAGTCTCGTCTTCATCTGGTAAGCCCAAATGGATACACATTGAAAATTACCTCATTGCACCATACTCCATCTCGGCGTTAATGTGATCAACAGGTCAGCTACCTTCTAATATAGCCACTCTCTTGCCATATACTGTACTTCTCACTCTCTATTATTGTGGCGAAAACTCAGATTTCAATTTAAAATACAATACAACCTTTCCCTCTATTGACGTTATTTAATAACCCGATGTTTACCCCTGGGTTAGACCCAAATTTTTTTCAATGGTGTAAACTTAAAGGGATAACTACCATGAAACACCTTTGAACATATACTAACTCAATTATCACTAGGCAAGATTTTATACAGAAACATAACCCCCCCCCCCCCAATGGGAGAAATGATGCATATCAATCAGGTTCTATATTTTGCCAAGACAACCTCTACTAGCAGAAATGCCTCACCACCCCACTGAATTTGATCAAATGTGCCTATATGACCCTTTTGGTCAAGGGATTTTCGCACTACTATACTCCATATTGAATCTTCCCCCAGCTTGCGAGAAATGAAGGTATATGGAGCAATGCGTAATCTTTGAGTGCAGCATTTCCACATGAAGCTCCACTTGTTTGGTGATGAAATAGACAGTCTCGCCTAGGTCTCTTCCAGCAACAGGCAACACCACCATAGGAGCTTGAAGTCATTGAATCGGAATCTGATACCTATACACTATGGCCTGTTGCACTCTCTTTCCTGCAGACCAAGGGTCCAGATAGGCCGACTCGATAAATTTGGTGTTACCACAGGATATGGACAAGACTGACCGACTGACTGACTGACTGACAAGACTGACTGATAAATTTGGTGTTACCACAGGATAAGACTGACCGAGTCAGAGGCGGAGAGGAGTTGGCCTTGCCCAGGGATGCCTCTCCAACCGACCCTAGGCTTGAGAGTTTCTTGGCTTCTTTGGACAGGAGTGGGCAACATGTTCAGGGCTTCCACAGTAGAAACTGTTCCCTTCGATGCAATGAAGCTCCTGACGATGCTTATCCAGCTTCACCCTGGCCACCAGCATAGGTTCAGGAGAACTAGCAGTAAATAAACACTGCATAACAATCAGATTCTGTAAGGTTGGAGCCAGATGCATCAATCTCTTCTTTCAGATCTCCTATCTGGTGTGCTCCTGAAACCTAAGGTTGATGTAAATGGCCAGGGAAATCAGATCCTCTAACATTGCAGGAATGTCACGACCAGCCAGTTCGTACTTGATTCTTCTGGACAAGCCATCCCAGAAGACAGCCACCAACACCTCATTCTTCTAACCTAGCTTGGAAGACTGAGTGTGGAACCAAACAGCATATTGGCCTACCTTCAGACTGCCTTGCCGCAGCCGAAGAAGGGAGGATGCCGCAGATGTAACTCCACCTGGTTCATTGAAGACTTTGAAGAAAGCCCAAAGAAAGGCTTGCAGTTTCGAGATGATACATTCACTTCTCTCTCATAAGGGATTAATCCAGGTGAGGGCTTCTCCACCAAGATGTGACATTAGGAAGGCCACTTTAGCCCCATTAGAAGCAAACTGGTGGGACAACAATTTGAAATGCAGTGTGCATTGATTAATAAACCATCGGCACGGGTTGGGATCACTGTCGATCCACAGACGTGCAGAGATAAGTGGACTGTAACCAGACACCCTAAGCGCGGTCCTGGGAGACCTGTGCGGCAGGCGCAGGCCCTGGGAGCAGAAGGCAGTGACAGGGACGGAAACCAATGCTGAGCGGCCGGGAATAGGAGTGCACCAGCTTCCCTGCCGAGTGGAAGAAGTGGGACAGCACAGGGATGGCGGCGCCAGAGTTACAAACTGCAATGTTCAGACCGGCTGTGGGTCTCCTTATCTGAACTTAGCATTCTCAGGCCTATATGAGGCCTTTGGGTTCGGCTCAGGAGATCCATGGCTAGTCTGAACGTCACAGTTCAAACCCAGAATATTAACATCAGACATGGGAATCCGGCCTTGATACCATTTCTTGATGACTCCTGTTAAAAATGTAACCTCTCACTTTAAATATACAGAATTTGTGAATGTTTATGGGCATTTCCAGGTTATCGTCTGTCATTATTAAGGCTGTGGGCATTACAACTCTTTCTAGTAACGTGCATTTCCCAAGGGAGAATATGTGTTGCTGAAAAAAGACAGATGTCCGTCCATGGGTGTGTCTTGGTCAGATCTGAAGTAAAGCAGCTTTGTATTTAAAACAAGTATGTGACAATACAAACCCTAGGAGTTCAGAGCAGGGAACATACTGAGGCGGTGACATAATGATCTCTACAGATGGTGCTCCATGGGCTTCTCCGCAGGACACACTGTTTGGAAATAAACATCTAAATTAAATCACAAGACCCGTGACAATGATAAGCCTAGCCACAGTCATTTATAATTTATTATTATGTAAATCTGGATGAAATTGGGTTAATGAGAAAGTCATGATTGCTGGACAGTTTAGAATACAGACATGTGGAACCTGTCAAGTGTATTCAGAAGATATCCGATAAATTGCTGCTGTCCCCAATGAACAATAAAAAGTATTAATGCAAAAATCACAGCTTCTCATTTAGAACATGTGTATGTATAGGTATATGTATGCAGAAACAACAGTTTCCTCAACCAGTTTTCCTATACATATTTGTTAAAAAATATATTCTCTTATATAATACTGGTGAATTTGCAACGATCAAGGGCTGTAATGTAGATACCATTCCGGCTGTTGTAAATGTTAGGAGCAGCTTGGTTTCTGTATTTGATAAATACTGGTAAGGCTGCTTTCACACTACGTCTTTTTAACATGCGTCCTGAACGTTTTTTTAACGCAGAAACGGATCCAGTGCAAATGCGTTTTCATTTCAATGCATTTGCAATGGACTCGCGTTAACATGCGTTCACCTGCGTTTGCGTGCGTTATAGTGAGGATCCAGCGACTTGCAGTTTTTTAACATCTTTCAAAAACGCTACTTGTAGCGTTTTTGAGCTGCGTCCAACTTCTGCAAATTGCTGGATCCTGACTAAACAGCATGCAAACACATGTGAACGCTGGCGTGCTGATAGACAGGATCCTGCTTGCTCTACTGAGCATGCCCAGAAGCCAGCCTCCGTGATCAGTCTATCTCTCTCTTCCATCTGTCTCTCTCCCCCTCTCTCTCCCCCTCCCTCTCCCCCACCTGAGAGCTGCGGACACTCGTAACCAAGGTAAATATCGGGTAACCACTTATCTTAGTTACCCGATGTTTACGTTGGTTACGTGTGCAGGGAGCCCGGCTCCTAGCAGCTGCAGACGCTCGTAACCAAAGTAAATATCGGGTATCCAAGCAAGTATACCCGATGTTTACCTTGGTTACGAGCCTTGCAGCTGTCAGATGCCGGATCCCAGTCTGGCACGTTTAGTTCCCCTCACTCCCGATCACATGACTCCAATGCCCGCCCCTAAACATCCAGTGACAGGATCCTGCAAAATAAGACATGCGTTTGCATGCATTTTTTGCTGTAAAAGCAGGATCCGCTTTTGCAGCAAAAAAACGTTCAGGACGCATGTTAAAAAGACGTAGTGTGAAAGCAGCCTAATACTGCACTGCAGGACATTCCTATACTACTAGACTCTTGCAGTACATAACAAAGTTAGTACACCCCTCACATTTTTGTAAATATGTTATTCTATCTTTTCATGGGACAACACTGAGGATATGACACTTTAATACAATGTACAGTAGTCTGTGTACACCTTGTATAACAGTGTAAATTTGGTGCCCTCTAATTAACTAAACTCACAGTCATTAATGTCTAAAGCGCTGGGAACAAAAGTGAGTACACCACCTAAGTGAAAATGGCCAAATTATGACCAATTAGCCATTTTTCCTCCCCCGGTATCATGTGAGTCATTAGTGTTACAAGGTCTCAGGTGTGAATAGGGAAATGGTGTGTTAAATTTGGTGTTATCACTCACACACTCTCTCATACTGGTTATTCAAAGTTTAACATGGCTTCTCTCTCTGAGAATCTGGAAAAAAATTGTTACTCTACAAAAAGATGGCTTAGGCTATAACAAGATTGCCAACACCCAAAAACTGAGTTACAGCACATTAGCCAAGACCATACAAGACAGGTTCCTCTCAAGACAGCCCTCTGCCATGGTTGACCAAAGAAGTTGAATGCACATGCTCAGCGTCATATCCAGAGGTTGTCTGTTCAAAATAGATGTATGAGTGCTGCCTTCATTGCTGCAGAGGTTACAGTGGTGGATGTCAGCCTGTCCGTGCTCATCAAATTGGTCTGCATGGCTGTCATTCCAGAAGGAGGCCTCTTCTAAAGATGATGTACAAGAAAGCCCCCAAACAGTTTGCATTACTGAAACCATGTTCTGTGGTCTGATGAGACCAAATAAACTTATTTGGTTCAGATGGTGTCAAGCATGGGTGGTGGCAACCAGGTTAGGAGGACAAAGACAAGTGTGTCCTGCCTACAGTCCAGCATGGTGGTGGGATGGTCATGGTTTGGGGCTGTTTGAGTGCTGCCAACCTTGAGGAGCTATAGTTCATTGAGGGAATCATGAATGCCTACATGTACTGTGACATACTGAAGCAGAGAATGATCCCCTACCTTGAGAAACTGGGCTGCAGAGCAGTATTCCAACATAACAATCCCAAACACACACATCCAACACAATCACTGCCTTGCTAAAGAAACTGAGGGTATAGGTGCTATTGAAAATCTGTGGGGCCCCTTCATGTGGAAGGTGGAAACGCACAAGGTCTCTAACATCCACCAGCTCCGTGATGTCGTCATGGAGGATGAAAGAGGATTCCAGCGGCTCCTGTGAATCTCTAGTGAACTCCATGCCCAAGAGACTTTAGGCAGTTCTTAAAAAATATTGACACTTTTGGCAGTATTTGGCTATTTTCACTTAGGGGTGCACTCACTTTTGTTGCCAGCGGTTTAGGCATTAATGGCTGTGTGTTGGGTTATTTAGAGGGCACCAAATTTACACTGTTATACAAGCTGTACACTGACTGCTGTACATTGTATAAAAGTCATATTTTCAGTGTTGATATAATAAAATATTTACAAAAATGTGAGGGGTGTACTCACTTTTGTGATATACTGTATCTTTGAATACTTTTGTGAATCTGAATTGTGATGATTATTGTTATCTGTAAATATGCATTGGGTGAATCGTACATTTTCAGCCGATTTTATAAACTTTACTTTCTTGGATTTCAAAACCTATACATCCGAGCTGAGCACTACAGGTATGTATAGCATCAGCCTGATAGTGCCAGTATAGCACCGGCTTTAGGTTATATACGAAAATCCTGGTGATTGGTGCGCTTTAATGCTTGTTTTGACTCAGAAAAAACTGCATCAAAATGCAATGTGTGAACAAGGCCAAAGTCTAAAGGCCGCTTTACACGCAGCGACATTGCTAACGAGATATCGTTGGGGTCACAGAATTCGTGACGCACATCTGGCCTCGTTAGCAACGTCGTTGCGTGTAACACGTACAAGTGACCGCTAACGATGAAAAATACTCACCACATCGTTGATCGTTGACACGTCGTTCATTTCCTAAATATCGTTGCTCGTTCTGGACGCAGGTTGTTCGTCGTTCCTGAGGCAGCACACATTGCTACGTGTAACACCCCAGGAACGACGAACAACAGCGTACCTGCGTCCTCCGGCAACGAGGTGGGAGTGACGATCCTGCGGCTCCTCTCCTCTACTCTCCGACGCCGTACGAACCGCCCCTTTACAGAAGAGGTTGTTCGGCGGCCACAGCGACATCGTTTGTGAGGTAAGTTAGTGTGACGCGTACTAGCGATATTGTGCGCCACGGGCAGTGATTTGCCCGTGACGCACAAACGACAGGGCGGGTGCTTTCACTAGCGACATCGCTAGCGATGTCGCTACGTGTAAAGCAGCCTTTAGATACTTATTTAGCTTTTCCCATGATCTATATTGTTCTTCAATGGTTTCTATACTGAAGTGTGCATGGCTGAACTTTCCAGAAATATGTACTGATGCTACCCTGGTGGACACAGACAGAACGGAGCCCCTGCGAAAGAACAATATGGCCTTTTGCAGTCCAAGAGCTCATCAAAACACAATTTAACTTGCTTTGGAGGTAGAAATGGCCCCCCCCAATCTCTTGGGCCCCTGTGCGCCTGCACAGGCTGCACCAATGATACGTCTGCCCCATGCTATATGCAGCCTGTATACAGCCGAGTTATCAGATGAGCACAGGTGTAAAATGAGTCATAAGGACACTGTCTCTTCATAATCTGGAGACACCTGTGCACAGATGAGGGGTTAGTTTGGGAAATGAGTTGAGAGTCTCTATATTAACCTTTCCAGGGGTCTCTGGTGGTTTTCTTCAAGCCATTATTGATTTTCAAGCTGTGCATCATGAGAGCAGCACATGCTGTTTACCTTGCAGGCACAAAGGTCCTTACCCAAGGGTATAAACTTCTGGGGGGGTCGCAGCTGATCCTGGTTGGTCTGTGGTGCTGATAAATCACATTATTAGTTTTATTTAATTTTACTTATAATCATGGTAAAAACATAAAAGAATAAATAAATCAACTATAATAATAATTGAAATTGCAGGGAAACAAAAGCCAAGAATCCCTCCACATCTAATTATTTGGTTTGTTTACGATTATCACTTAAAGCTCTAGACAATTAATAGTGTCCTTTATAGACCATAAATGAGACCTAAAAGTACTAATATGAAATGAGTGCTCAACAAAAATAAAAATTGAAGGTTTTTTTTTTAATAATATTTGATGTTATTATAAAGACTACTTTGATTCGTATATTTTTTGTCCAGCACTTATTTCTTTAGGGTTGTAGAACATCAAACAGAAGCCGTAGCCGCTGACATATCCGCGTGGCGTCCGGACTTTTCTAATCTCGAGGCTCCACCTCTCCTGATTTTCGCACATAGTCTGAAAATCCTACAAAGTCTTCACCTGTTTGCAATCCTCGTACAGGCAGGCTGCTCTGCCGGATGAGTCTCACCAACACATCTCCCCCCTCCAACAGGATTACATGAAGATTAGAGAAAAGAACAATATTGGTAGTCAGCTTGTGAAATGGATTTTGGTTTTGTACGAGAGCGAGCTTTGTTTATGTAAAAGAGCCAAAATATATGTAGGAATAGCTGAATAAAATTGGCTTTTTATACAATGGGTCAAATTGGACGGATGGACGTTCATTTTTAAAGGGGTTTCTTATCTTGCATCACCCTCTTTGGGGGCTTCCAGTTTATATGAGCTGGCTACCTATACATGCTGTGTATAGCATATCCAAATCAAACAATAACTGTCTTAATCACTAATGTGATATTATGAAGGATATTATCATCAAAGGACCTAAGGATCAATCAGTGTTATTTATTTCCCAGACAATAATGGTATATTCACAGCATATGCAATAAATGCCTGGTAGAACCACGGCAGGAAAACCTGCACCTACCTCGAGAACGGTGCCTCCTTGTACACATCCAGGTATGGACACGACCCCTTTATCTCCGGCCCATTATTCTTCTTTATATCCATTTACTTGTATATGAATTCTGAAAATTGATAAGTGTGTTTGCCAATTTTCCAAAAACCACCCATACAAATTAATTGAGGCTCCACGCAACTGTGCACCATTTTTAAGATATTTATAGTTTAGGGCTCAACCTATGGGACAGCTCCTTTTAACAATTATTTCCTTATGGATTATTACCCTTCATTGAAAAAACAAACAAACAACACTCGTCCCCAATAATTTTTCTTCCCCATTATTAGTCTGCTGCAAGTTGGGGGTTTTACGCCATTTAGGCTCTATGTGCAAATATTTGGTTGCAAAAACTTCTGCACCAATTCTGCATCTCTTGGCTGTAAAAAAAGGCATTTTTCACTCGTTTTTAACTGGTTGTTTGCATGTGTTTTTTCTCATGCTTTTTCTATGCATTCTGGGGTGGAAAAACGCTGCATAAACATTGAAAAAATGGACATGCTACAGATTTCTGCACTAAATCTGCAAGGGAAAAAAAGCAACATGTGCACAAAACCGCAGAATTTTCATTGACTTTGCCGGCATAAGGATTTGCGTGCAATTTTATGAAAAAAATTCCCCAAAAAAATCATCAAACAGAATAAAAATGCACTGTGTGCACATAGCCTTAAATTCACTAATTAAAAAATGTAGAAAATGGATGGCTAAATTTAGGGTACATATGCGCACTGCAGAACAGTTCTGCACCTAAAAACTGCACCTTGTGGCAGAAAAACGCATAAAAACAATAATGCTTTTTTTTACGCGTTTTTAATGCTTTTTTTGTGCGTTTTTGGTGCTTTTTTGTGCGTTTTTGCTCATGCTTTTTTTAGGGAATTCAATGGCAAAACGCTGGTCAAAAACGCTCATAGAATTGACATGCTGCTTCTTTTTGCTGCACCCAAAACTGCAAGGAAAAAAAGAAGAAACATGGTCACAGCATTTCTAAAGTGTCATAGGCTTTGCTGGGAGAAATAAAGACATGCAGTTTTTGGGCAACAAACTGCACCAAAAAATGCAGAAAAAACGCAGCGTGCGCACAGGACCTTAGTTGTCACCATCAGTGCACCCTGCGTGTGTAATTTTACACAGATAAGAAACGAGGTTCATCTAGTCGTAAGTATTTAGTGGTCTGGATTTCCAAGGAGGACCTAACATGCAGATATCCAAGCCCCTGATTGTTTTTGACCATCACAAAGGAAAGGGAAAAAAAAGTCTTTTGATTCTGAAAATTCTGTTTTATGAGACTTGAATAAAGAAAAAAAAAGTGTTTGTTTTTTTTTCATTAGACTAATTTATATCAGCCCTATAGTCATGAAGACCTGATTGCCTGGCTCCAGTCCAGGCCAGCAGTACTTGATCCACTACTGTACGTGCTCTTCATGGTGGAGCCTCCCGTGCCCGGTAGGGTGATTGTCTTCCGCCATTGATTGGTTTGGTGTTTGAGCCTGTGAAGTGTGTCCAACTGCACAGAAGCCCCCCCTACATGTAAAGCACAGTAGTTAAGTTTCATGCTGACTGTCTCATCCTTTGTATTCCGCAAATAAGGTCAGCAACAGCGTGGCCATGCAAATGAGAATCCTTATCATTCGTATCAAGACGTCAGGAGGATTATCTAAGCATTAACCTTGATTTTAATGGCATTGGTTGAGTGGCAAAAATCACAATTTGGATGAGTCTGATTATTTACTAAATACAATACATAAATGCAACGGGTTTTTAACACCCATTGCACTCTGGTATTATCGCATTACTTCCATCCTTTGTTGCCTTGCAGACAGGAATATGAAAGCAATCTGTCCTGTAGTGAGACTGGCTCCAGAAGCATTTCTCTGATAAGAAGACCCCCTGCCCTTTGCTAGTGTCTGGTCCAGTAGGCTTAGCCATGCGCTTAATCCCCAGAAAGTGGTTCGATTATTGCTGACCAGCAATGGCAAAATATATGTGTGGTTTCTTTTTTTTTTTTTTTATTTCAAGCTATCAACCTTCCTTTAATTCCTTAAGCAGAAATGCAGTGCAATCTATATTTCCTTGGCATGTGTCACGCAGATGGTGCAGAGCTCATGTTTTCAAATAACCATGCTCAAAAATAACATAGTTTGAATAATAAATTCAGCAAATCCGTTCCCGAGAAATAGAAGCACAATTCTCCAGAGCTGCATAAACTTTTACGCATGAAGCTGTATCTCATCCACATTATGCAAAAAGAATAGATCTCGCTACAAAGTGGATATTTGTGCCTTGTACTCTTTAATTTTAGGAGGAACGGGAAAGAAGGCGATGCTCAATTTTACATAGCGGAACTTTTTTTCCTTTTTTCTTTTTAAATATTTGGTGATCTATATATAAGAAACTAGTTTTTTGGGGGTTTTTTTTCCCCCTGGTCTCATCTTATTGCTTGACATTTAAAACAAGCAGATACAAATCCTTCATGTAGGCCGCCGCTGTCAGGCAACCATGACTCTACATTTTAGTATTGATTGGAGTCGTTGAAGTAAATTCCTTTTTTAAGTTAATCCTCATCCCTTCCCACGACAGGAGAATGCGTACGTCTGTGCATCTATGCAGATGTTCCACACACACCAAAAAAAAAAAAAATCACTTTATTTTGCAGAGGATTTCATATGCAAAGTCATTTTTTGATGTAATGGGTTCTGGTTCTGATCCTCACCATGTTACACCTTTTGCTAAAATATGGATATCTGTTATGTAGCTGGTGAAAAAAAAATGAATTCTATTCTCAGCATTCGGCTTTTTGGTCATCTTATCTGCTAGTTCATCTTTTAGCTCAAGGGGATCACAATGTGGAAACGTTAGTCATAAGTTTAAGGGGTGGAAGGATGGAAATCGATATTTAAGTTATCATAGAATGGTATCTTTTAAAAGATATGGACACCTTCAGGGGCTTTTACTTAATTTTCAGCTGAAAATAATTTCTGCAACAGGGTTAAATTAAAAATGGGAACGGAAAAGTTGAAATTAATTGTTTAGCTTGTATAGCCTCTGTGAAATAAACTAGATGCAGAATGAGTGAACAGTGACTCAATCAGTGAGCTTAGGGTGCTTTCCCACAATCAGTGTTCTGGATGCAGCGTGTTTTTGCTGCATTCAAAACGCTGCATTGTACAGCACGAGCACAGCGGATGGGATTTCTAGAAATCCCATGCCCACTGCGCTTGTTGTTCCCATAGTAAAAAATGACCTGCAGTGCGGCTTTCCGAGCCTTAGCATCTCAGTTGTTTGCTGCAGAGACACAAGCATCCTACACCAGGAGAACAGACCGAGAGTCCGCAACTGCCCAAGCCCGTATCATGGGCACAGGCAAATGCGGCCCCGCAGTAGAGGATATGCTGCGTCCAGGACGTAGCGGGTCCTGATCGTGGGCACGTACCCTTGATGGGTTTATAACCCGGAACTCTCTCTTTATTTATTTATTTACTTACTAGCTGTACTACCCGGCTTCGCCCGGGTTAATAACTTCTGTTAACAAAATAGAATGTATTAACAAAAATGTATTCTGCACACAAAAACCACAAAACAAATAGATATAAATGTAATTATAATGTCTGTCTCCCCCTCTGTATATATCTCTGTCTCTCTCTCTCTATCTCTTTGTCTGTCTCTTTCCCTGTTTGTCTCTGTCTCTTTCTCCGTCTGTCTCAATCTCTTTCCCTGTCTGTCTATCTATCTCTTTCCCTGTCTGTCTATCTCTGTCACTTTCCCTGTCTGTCTCTTTCCCTGTCTGTCTCTTTCCCTCTCTTTCCCTGTCTGTCTCTTTCCCTCTGTCTCGCTCCCTGTGTCTGACTCTATCTCTTTGTCTGTCTCTTAACCTGTCTCTCTCTTTCCCTCTCTTTCCCTGTCTGTCTCTTTCCCTGTCAGTCTGTCTCTTTGTTTGTGTCTGTGTCTTACCCTGTCTGTGTCTGCCTCTTTCCCTGTCTGTGTCTGTCTCTTTCCCTGGCTGCATTGTGACACGCCAACATTCCATTTAAGGGCGTGGCTGCGCATTCTTCTGAAGTTCTGGCTGCACTGTGGCTCCCAGCTCCATTCGCTTTAATTGAGGAAGGTTTTTTGGTGAATAACTAAAGCGCGGGGTTAAAATTTCCCCTCAAAACATAGCCTATGACGCTCTCAGGGTCCAGAAGTGTGAGTGTGCAAAATTTTGTGGCTGTAGCTGCGACGGTGCGGATGCCAATCCTGGACACACACACACACACACACACACACACATTCAGCTTTATATATTAGATTTTACTATTCCCTTAGCTGATTTGTAATAACCTGCAGGTAACGGGATACGCAAGGACTGCACGGAACCACAGGGGTTAATCAATGCAAATTTAATAACATATTGCACAACACAGGTGGAGGAATAGTGCAGGAAAGGAGGGGAAGAAAAGCGGGAAGGTGCACAGCAGTAGATATAATGTAATATACATACAACCACTTTGAATAGCTTGTCAAGGGTGGGAAGCCTCAGATTGTACTCCCAAAAGCAAAACACAAAAATCCTTATTAAGCAAAAAAAAAAACGCAGGGTCCTTGTTACCTTACTTGTATAACACAGTGCAGAGTCTTTTCCTATCTGTCCCTAACTAAAAGTAGTGTGCACACTTAACTGCAGGTTTCAGCGTGGGGTACCTCGTCACCGTTGGGGCCCGTATTCCGCCGCAGACACCTCTAAAGTTCAGTCTTTGTCCCGGATCTGTAATTTGCCCGTGCTGTCTGGCACCTCGCTCCACATCCAGCCTTTCTTGGATCTGTGTCTTGGGGAGATGTCACGCAACACTCAGGTACTTGGACCTTGTTCAGCAGGGCAGAATGCGTCCTTGCCTTCTTCAGCACGTCCGAACACACACCTCTCTGCATAAACAGCTACCAAACAAAACTAGCTCCTCTTCACATCCTGTTCAGGACTGTACCAAGTAAATCAAGCAGCAGGGGGTTTGTGCCCGCTGTTCTTTGTTTTGACAGCAGGTGGCAGCATAACAAGGAAAAGTCCACAGTCTTCTAACCTATATATGTAAATGTTAACAGGTCTTACATTCCCTCCCCTCTTTAACCTCGGCCGTCCCGGCCGATACTCTCCTGAGGCGCTCTGCACAGGGGCACACGGTGGCATCTCCTGCCCTGCTTCACAACCTGTTGCTTGGGAGCCAATGTCTTAAAACAGGATCCAGTGACAGAACACACAAATTCATCTGCCAAGTACCGATCAGGGGGAATACCAGCATTAGCCCGCTCAGTCGGGCGTGGTACTATGGCACCAGACGTCGGCGCCGTATCAGGGAGTACAGTATTCTCGTCCCCATCTCTGGCGATTGGTGACTCCTGCTCTGCACGGGTGGCACCTGTGTCTTGAATGGATGGGGGCGTGGATCTCTCCCAGTCTGCTGGGTTGGCCGGGGCCCGCCACCATTCTTCATCGTCAGAGCCCTCTTCGAGCGTAACAGGAACGGGCACGGGCACCGTCTCCGAGGTACTTTGTCTGGTCCTGTCTTCTGAAAAGCAGGGCCTCAGCATATTGCGATGCAGGATGAGGGTGCTGCCTCTTTGCTCGCCTCTCACTTCGTATACTGATCCGTGGGGCGAGATTCTTCTGATCACAATGTAAGGCTCTGTTTTCCAGCGCTCGCTCAACTTGTATCTCGGGTGCTTCTCTGCAACTAGTACTCGGTCCCCTGGCAAGAACGGGGTTTCACACACAGGTTTCCGCTGTGGATGTGTCTTTTCTTGCAGCCGCTTGGTGACAATTCGATGGATAGTCTCCAGCCGTCGACGGTGACAGTCAACCCAGGAACCCACACTCTGACCTTCACTGATCTCGGGGGGAGCCAGGTTTAGCTCTTCAATGCCTCTTCCAGCTCTTCCAAACAGTAGCACGTACGGGGTGTACCCAGTGGTGGAGTGGACACGATTATTGTACGCCCACACGAGTTCTGCGAGATAGCCGGGCCAGTGATTCTTACGATCATCCTCTAACGTGCGTAGCATTTGTAGGAGGATCCGGTTAAATCTCTCGCAGGCTCCGTTGCCCTGTGGATGATAAGGCGTAGTCCTTGACTTCTGCATTCCGTAAATCCTTTGCAGCTCTCTCATGACACCGCCGTGAAAGCAAGCCCCTTGGTCGGAATGTATTCTTTTGCGGCAGCCGTACACCCGGATAAAGTCATCACTGATGGCTCGAGCAGCTGATTCAGCCGTCTGATCTCTGGTGGGCGTCACCACCGCAAATTTGGAGAAGTGATCTGTCATCACAAGGCAGAACTGATAGCCCCGGTGGGAGTGACCAATCTTCAGATAATCGATCATGAGTACTTCCAATGGCTCTTTGGTTGCAATAGTCTGTACTGGTGCTCGCTGTTGGGGAGCTTTACTTAACTCACAGGAACGGCACAGTTTACAGGCCTTCTCTACTGCCCGAAGCATCTGAGGACAGTATACTATTCTTTGCAACCACTGGTAAGTCTTGTCCGGTCCGAAATGGGCTCCCTTCTCATGCGCCTCTCGGGCCAATGGTACTGCCATCTTCTGGGGTATCACTACTTGCCACCGCACTTCCAACTCTGTAGCTAGGTGCACCTTCCGATACAGCATCCCTTCTTGCACCGACAGCTTATCCCACTGGCTGAGAATCTGGAGGGCCACGTGCGACAGCGTGGCCCGTATTTCCTTTCTAGGCTTGCGCTGCTGGATCACCCACTCTTTCACTTGAAGCAGTTTTGGGTCAGATGACTGGATTTTCACCCATTCCTCTCTGGTTTGGCCAAACAGGCGTGATGTCGTGCCCGACGTAATTTCCAGCATACGAGCCTCTACCAATTGAGCGGTGAATTTACTGAAGTCCGGAATTTCGTCTTCCTCCAACTGTTCATCTCTCTCCCCCACTGGGGCTTCGGTGGTAACACGAGAAAGGGCATCCGCATTCTGATTTTCATGCTTGGAGCGGTACTGCACATGATAATTGTATCTGGAGAGTCGTGCCAGCCACCTCTGTTCCATTGCTCCCAGTTTGGCGGTGGAGATGTGAGCTAGGGGATTATTATCCGTATAGACTTCAATTTGGGCTCCCGTGAGATATTCCGAGAACCTTTCGGTTATTGCCCATACTAGTGCCAGTAACTCCAGCCGAAAGGAACTGTAATTCTCGGGGTTGCGCTCGGCTTCCCGTAACGTCCGACTTCCATATGCAATCACTCGTTCAGTACCATTCTGTACCTGGGCCAGTACTTCACCCAGGCCGTAGAGGCTTGCGTCTGTATGCAACCGAAAAGGGAGGTTATAGTCTGCATAGGCAAGCACAGGGGCGCTAACCAAGGCCTCTTTCAATCGGTGTAAGGTTTCTGCTTGTCTTGGTCCCCAGCAAATTTTCTGTGCTTTTGGTCCTTTCGCAGTCCCTCGGAGCAATTCGTGCAAAGGTTCTGCCTCCTTCGCGAAATCTTTGATAAAGCAACGGTAATATCCGGCTAGCCCCAGGAAAGCTCGAACCTCCCGCACTGTGCTGGGTGTGGGCCATTGTAGCACTGCTCTCACTTTCCCATCGGAGGGCTGTACGCTGGCTTCCGACACCTTGTGTCCGAGATATTCAATCTCTTCCTGAAAGATCCGGCATTTTTTTGGTTTCAGTTTAAGCCCATGGGCCCGTAACCGCTGAAACACTTGACCCAGGTTTTCTAGATGTTTTTCGAAGGTTGCAGAATACACTACTATGTCATCCAGGTAAATCAACGTGGCATCGAAGTTCATGTCTCCAAGGCAACTTTCCATGAGGGCTGAAAAGTTCCTGGGGCATTATTTAGTCCAAACGGCATGCGATTGAACTCGAAGAGTCCCATGGGTACAATAAATGCGGTCTTGGCCTTGTCTTTCTCTGCCACAGGGACCTACCAATATCCACTGGCCAGATCAAGGGAGGAGAAGTAACTTGCCTTTCCCAGCGCCGACAGGGACTCCTCTATCCGGGGCAGAGGGTAGGAATCGCGAACCGTGCATCCATTAAGCTTGCGGTAGTCAACACAGAAGCGGGTAGACCCATCCTTTTTCTTGACCAGCACGATTGGGGCAGCCCATGGACTCTGACTTTCTCTTACCACCCCGCTCTTCAGCATCTGCGCCAAGAGCTCTTTCACCTCTTGGTAGTACTTTGGGGGTATTTGTCTGTACCTTTCCCTGATCGGTGGGGCATCTCCCGTGGGTATTTCGTGCTGAATCTTGTCAGTACAGCCAAAATCTTCTGTGTGACGGGAGAACGTGGCTTGATTCTCCCAAATAAAGTCTTCTATGGCTGGGGCTTGCTCCGAAGCGAAGGGGCTCAGGTCCACTCCCATCTGCCCTAAGATGACGCGACTGTTCCACTGATCAGTGGGTTTCTCTTTTCTTTCCATAGAAACAGCCCAAGTCCAGGCTTCCCCTGCCATGGGCTGCCATTCAATCGATTCTGCGGTCGCCACCTCTTCAGGCGCCAGGTAGACATGGGCCAGAACAACTCCCGAGGTCAAGGTGTAGGCCTGTTCACCGGTGTTCACGCAACGGAAAGGGACTCTTCCATTTCTTACTGTTGCTAAAGTGCGAGCCACCAACGGTTCATCTCCATTCTCTTCACCACGGTAAGGCTCCACCAACACCTCCATCCCCTCGAGTGTACGGTGGGCTCCGACTGGCAAGGTGAGGACTGTCTCACGATTTGGAGGTAGAGTAATTGTTGTCTGTCTTGGGACTCGAACCCTCCCCACCGGGTAGCGGCTCCCACCATTCCTCCACAGTCCTCGGGCACGGATAAGGTGTTGGAAGACCTTTTGGGCGGGCCTGTTAGCAACTGTCGTCTTCCAGTAATCACAGCCCCCCTTGTTGAAGAGCAACTGGTCTAATTCTTTCAGGACGTTCATACCCACGATAGCCGGCACCTCTCTGTCGTACCGGCCCTCCGTTAACACAATCCCTTTTTTGCCTAAATTCTGGCCACATGC
Organism: Anomaloglossus baeobatrachus; assembly: GCF_048569485.1. Classification (NCBI taxonomy): domain Eukaryota; kingdom Metazoa; phylum Chordata; class Amphibia; order Anura; family Aromobatidae; genus Anomaloglossus; species Anomaloglossus baeobatrachus. The sequence goes on along the minus strand of NC_134355.1, from coordinate 71,240,765 downwards.
ACGTATTTTCATCCACACAACCCCTACAACTGGAATGGGAAGATTGTTTGAAGCCCTCAGTTTGATATGTGCCCCTTTGTCAATGGATACAGTTTGTCCAAAATGTTGGTAGAAGAACTGTTCTGGCATGGTGGTCACTTGGGACCCAGTATCCATCAAGCATCTTACTTCTTTCCCTTCAAATTCGGCCATGATTGTCGGCGTGCTGGCTGCTATATCTTCAGGGCGTTGGTTTTCTCTAAGCTCAGTTGGTCTCCCCGCCATGTGCCCATCCATGGAGGGAGGCACTAGTTTAACGGCAGTCTTTCTTGAGACGTCTTCCTCTCCGGACAGTGTCGGAATAAATGGTTCTGATTTCCACAGTTCCAACACTGGTACTCTCCAGCGGGTCTCGATCGTCTCTGCTCGATCTGTCCCCTCTCTTCTTGATAGGTATGCGTGCGGGTATTTGGCCGCAGTGCTGTCGTTCTTACTTCTGACGCCGGGGCTTGCATATTCTTCAGCAACTCTTGTAGAGCAGTAACCGTCTCTTGTAACTGATCCACTTTAGCCTCAAGTTGGCTCGGTTCTCGGTTTTTCTCACCCGGGACTATCTTATGCATACAAACTTCTCCCCAGGCGTTCTGCGGGTCGCAATTTTCAGTTTGTGCGCGGGAGACTGCTTCTTCCAATATTTGCTGGAAAGTTAGTTTGTTTTCTACCCTGAGCCGTTGACGGAGGGCACCTTTGATCTTGGGGTTATGTAACCCACGGAGGAATTGATCTCGTAGGGTACGGTCAGCATAACCGGGGGTTTGTGCTAGCTCTGGCTCTGCTGTAAGCATTGGTCTCATTATTCTCTGGAGTGCATTTGCATACTGTGGCAGACCTTCTTCTTCACCCTGCAGCCTGTAGAACAGTTGCGCCTGTAAATCTCCTGCTTCTGGTTTCCCGCCATACACTCTCTCAAGAATCTTCACCGCCTGCTCTAACGTCTTTCGTTCACTCTCAGGGCGCAATAAAATAGTCTTTTGAGCATGGCCTTCAAGGGCAATCAACAATATCTCCCCTTGATTTTCTGCAGTCACTCCTGCTACTCTCAACATGCCCCTCACTCTCTGCGCCCAGTCATGGAGAGGTACATTGTTGCCAGTAAATTTTGGTATATGGGTCAGCATAGCCCCCAGGGACAGCTGCCTTGCTGGTATTCCCCCATCAGGTTGTATTAGAACACCTCCATCAGCGACACCCCCCTGTCCGTCCATTGTTCCGTACCAGCCTGCGTATCCTGCCGACTACGCCAAATGTAATAACCTGCAGGTAACGGGATACGCAAGGACTGCACGGAACCACAGGGGTTAATCAATGCAAATTTAATAACATATTGCACAACACAGGTGGAGGAATAGTGAAGGAAAGGAGAAGAAGAAAAGCGGGAAGGTGCACAGCAGTAGATATAATGTAATATACATACAACCACTTTGAATAGCTTGTCAAGGGTGGGAAGCCTCAGATTGTACTCCCAAAAGCAAAACACAAAAATCCTTATTAAGCAAAAAAAACCTGCAGGGTCCTTGTTACCTTACTTGTATAACACAGTGCAGAGTCTTTTCCTATCTGTCCCTAACTAAAAGTAGTGTGCACACTTAACTGCAGGTTTCAGCGTGGGGTACCTCGTCACCGTTGGGGCCCGTATTCCTCCGCAGACACCTCTAAAGTTCAGTCTTTGTCCCGGATCTGTAATTTGCCCGTGCTGTCTGGCACCTCGCTCCACATCCAGCCTTTCTTGGATCTGTGTCTTGGGGAGATGTCACGCAACACTCAGGTACTTGGACCTTGTTCAGCAGGGCAGAATGCGTCCTTGCCTTCTTCAGCACGTCCGAACACACACCTCTCTGCATAAACAGCTACCAAACAAAACTAGCTCCTCTTCACATCCTGTTCAGGACTGTACCAAGTAAATCAAGCAGCAGGGGGTTTGTGCCCGCTGTTCTTTGTTTTGACAGCAGGTGGCAGCATAACAAGGAAAAGTCCACAGTCTTCTAACCTATATATGTAAATGTTAACAGGTCTTACAAATTTATAACCATATGAAAGTTGAGCATTGACTGGGGGACCATGGCACATAACAAGGTGATACAAGACTAGATGTCATCAGTGAGGCAGGTTAGGATAACATTTGATTGACAAATATAGACAGGACGTAATAACGGAGTACAATGGGGCATCACACAGGAAATTACTGACATTTTGCACTGCATGTTCTGTTACAAAAGACCTATTTTTTTAATTTATTTTTTATAGCACGGAACTTAAAGGGAATCTGTCACCAGGTTTTTGCCACCTACTCTGAGAGCAGCATACCATAGGGGCAAAGACCCTGCTTCCAGCGATGTGTCACTTAGTGATCACTTAAGCCCTTTTGTAATTTTTTTGCTTTCTTAAATATTTCTGTAACCTGAGCTGTTCTACTGGTCACATGATCTGTGGCGGAGAATCTCCTGACTTCCTATAATATCAACTCAAAATCTCCTTAAGATCTGTGATCAGACAACTGATGGGTGGGCACGGCTTGCTGTGAGAGCGGGCGAGTATATTTTGGCAGGGCTGGTGTTCTGTAGGCTTGCAACACACTTCTGTGCCGCCGGTACGTGTTTGGGACTTTTTGACACGTATCGGCGGCATAAGCACACGTGCACCAATGTTACCCTATGGTAACAGGCACACACATGTAAATCCACACGGAACGTGTGTCTGTGTGGATTGTTCATGTGTGCGTTTTATCACACGGCTGACATGTCCGTGTTTCTCCAGCATCGCTAAAGTCAATGGGTCTGTGCCTGCACGTACGTGACACGTAGCATGTACGTGTGTTACCCGTACCGTCCATGCGCGTTTGTAGTAGTTAATAGTTTTGAGCTATTTTATAGGTCCCGTCACACACAACGAGATCGCTTATCGAGATCGTTGCTGAGTCACCGTTTCTGTGAGACAGCAACAATCTCGTCAGCGATCTCGTTATGTATGACGCCTACCAACGACCTCCTTACACGGTCCCAACGCCCGCCGAGATTGTTATACAGGTCGATGATCGTTACTGCGTCGTTGGTTAGGGTCTGACTGTGTGACATCTCACCAGCGACCTCCCAGCGACTTACCTGCAATCCTTATCAGGTCGTATCGTTTTGGAGATCGCTGATAAGTCGTTAAATGTGACTGGGCCTTAACCCTTTTAAATGAGGTTAAACAAAGGTTACCAAATAGTAGAAATTATGGCAGCTGATAGTACAATTAGACTCAACAGAATCTCATGAATAGACATTTTCATCGTCCATTTCCATCAGAAACGGATCAAGACAAACGGACTGAACACGGACATCACACCTATGTATCTCACGCATACACGGACATTCAACATGCATGCACGGCGAGCATACGCCATCACACAAATGTCACACGTACCGGAGAAACAGACATCAAAAACGGATCACGGACCCGAAAAACTGGAACTCGAGACACGCACGTGTTTTTTGCGGAATTGTGTTTCAGGCCTTACAGTGTACTTTATAGAAGATGGTGCTGAGGCTGTGTGTGACTCTGGGGGAGGAGTGGGAGAGGATTAGGCGGAGTTACAGGGGTGTGCTGACTTATGGCTTGAATTCCAGCACAAGGGCTCGAGAGAAATGTAGTCAGAAGGGAGGTGATGACTGACCGCAGAGCTGGCATCAGGGCAGAGAGAATCGGTAAGGCAGAAAACTTGAAATTGGCAGAAAATATCAATGGGGATCTTTAGGGACAATATCTCTAGGCATTTCTGGCCATAAAAACCTGTAACCGAATCAGGGTAATGAACAACCTTTTTAATTTTAAGTCTGCAATTGTAATAAACTTTGTCAGGTAGGAAAATTGTAATAGTAGTGTCTTGGAAAAGTATGGAGTCACAAATTATCTATTATATCTGTTTGTATCAGGCATGAAAAGGGGCTAATGTGTCCAAGAATCCAAGAATTAATTTTTTTTTTTATGGACACGTAGTTTATAGTAACTTTTTATGATATATAGAATTTATGGACTATTGCACTATGTGACAGAACACAAATGTAAAGTTACCTGCAAGTGGTGCTTGGATAAGTGCCTCACCCTGCGGTCAATAAGTATCGTGCTGATGATGTACCAATGTTTATGCTGGGAAACAAATGACTAACATGCTTAAAATAGAGTAAAATGTAATGTTAGAAATAAAGTGAACTGATGTTGAGGTTTTGTCTAAAGACAGGTATAATAGTATAATAGGGTGTGTACTTGCCTTTCTGGGAATGGGACCCCGGTATAAGGCTAGGGCCCCACTTTGCGTTTTTAACCTGCGTTTCTGCAGCGTTTTGAGCAGCAGCGTTTTATGGCCAAATGGCTTGCGTTTTGTTTTTCCATGTTATCCTATGGAAATTGTGAAATTTCTGACCCCACTTTGCGTTTTAAAACGCTGCGTTTAATTTGCAAATTTTGTGGCAAAAACCATGCGTTCGAAGAAGCAGCATGTCAATTGTTTTTGCCATTTTGGGTGCGTTTTTCTAACATTGAAGTCAATGAGAAATGGCAAAAACCAAGATTCCAGCAAATTCCTGCGTTTTACCTGCTTTTCCAGTGCTGAAAACATGCGTTTTGGACTTCAAAATAATGATTTCATATGTCCCTTTACACACACACAGTCCGACAATTAAAAATAAGAATTTTAATAAATTATTGCTATTTTTCCATTAAATATCATATTACCGCTATAATTTTATTAAATTAATCTATTTTCATTATTTTTCACAAAAATATAGATTTGTTTCTTTTTTTCAAATTTTTTCATTGAGTTTGACTATTTCAACTTTATTTAGCAGTGTCATGATGTTCAAAACGCATCTATCAAAACGCAGGTGGAAAAGCAGGTAAAAAGCGCTGAAAACGCATCTAAAACGCGGTAAATACGCATGCGTTTTCAGCGCTAAATTTCTGAAAGAGGCAACTGTGGTCAAAACAATTAAGCCAAAAACGTGCGTTTAGAACTGCAAGTAGGAGAACGCAAAGTGGGGCCCTAGCCTAAAGGTGTTGTAGGAAGAAATTCTTACTATATGAGCACTCTCGATACTCGGCCGAGTACCCGAGCACCCCAATGCTTTATCGAGTAACGAGCAGTGCCGAGCATGCTCACTCATCACTAGTATAAACTGTACATGCGCTTTTGATCCATTTTTACTTGGGTTTGTTACCTATTCATTTTTATTAGTGGAAAACACTGAAAAAAGTGACATGCTACAGATTAAAAAAAAAACAACACTTTCATAGTTCAAATCAACAAGGCAAAAATAAAAGAGCATGTGCATTTGATTTCAGAAATCTCATTCACTTTCCTGGTTCTGTAAAATGCTGTGTGTTTTACACTTGGCAAATGAGCGGAAACATTCATCTAACTAATATCTATAGTCTTGTATGAAAAACCTGAGATCTATCTGCAGAGTAGCTATCTATAGGTGCCACTAGGGTGACAATTTTGTTCCTTGATGACAGTGGTTTTGCCTAGTGTTAAGTATGTCCATTTCATGGCGTCCATGAAAAATGTAAGAGTCAACATTAGTTGCAGGAAAGCTTAAAAAGTAAACATCATTTTAACCCCCCCCCCCCCATAGAATAATGAAAACAAGAAATGCTGTAATATATGATGTTAGAGAAAGCTGCTTCTCTCTCATCCTAGACTAATCTTTCATCCTCAAAGTTCTCATTTCACTGGTTAAATCTGTCTTTGGTGACTACAGACTTTCCCATTACTGAGTTAGGAGATGACAGTTGGTGCTCATAAAGTTCAATGGAGATCTGTAACTGTTGTTTTAGGAGAACTTGAATCACAATGTCTCTAGCTCCTCCATTTACCTTTCTCCATAGAATTTTAAATGTACCAACTGTCATGTCCTATGTCAGTAATGGGAAAATCTGTCTTCACTGATCATTGAAAACAGATTTTACAGATCTAAGCCATGAATTGAGAATTATGGAGGCCAATAATCAGGAACCCATGTTCCCATGGTCCAAATCCAATCCTTTTCCCAACTTGTCTACAGTGAACAAAAATGGATGAGTTCAATCATAACATACACTACAGTTCAAAAGTTTGGGGTCACCCAGACAATTTTGTCTTTTCCATGAAAAATCATACTTTTATTTATCAAATGAGTTCCATAATGAATAGAAAATATCGTCCAGACATTGACGTGGTTACAAAATAATGATTTTTACTTGAAATAATAATTTTCTCCTTCAAACTTTGCTTTCGTCACAGAATGTTCCTTTGCAGCAATTCCAGCTTTGCAGACCTTTGGCATTCTAGCTGTTAATTTGCGGAGGTAATCTGGAGATATTTCCCCCCATGCTTTCCCCTCCCACAAGTTGGATTGGCTTGATGGGCACTTTTTGCGTACCATACGGTCAAGCTGCTCCCACAACAGCTCAATAGGGTTGAGATCTGGTGACTGGGCTGGCCACTCCATTACAGATACAATACCAGCTGCCTGCTTCTTCCCTAAATAGTTCATGTATAATTTGAAGGTGTGCTGTGGGTCATTGTCTTGTTGTAGGATGAAATTGGCTCCAATCAAGCGCTGTCCACATGGTATGGCATGGCATTGCAAAATAGAGTTATAACCTTCCTTATTCAAAATCCCTTTTACCTTGTACAAATCTCCCACTTTACCAGCACCAAAGCAGCCCCAGACCATCACATTACCTCCACTATGTTTGACAGATGGCGTCAGGCACTCTTCCAGCATCTTTTCAGTTCTACGTCTCACAAATGTTCTTCTGTGTGATCCAAACACCTCAAACTTCGATTTGTCTGTCCATAACACTTTTTTTCCAATCTTCCTGTGTCCAATGTGTTCTTTTGCCCATATTAATCTTTCCTTTTATTAGCCAGTCTCAGATATGGCTTTTTCTTTGCCACTCTGCCCTGAAGGCCAGGATCTTGGAGCCGCCTCTTCACTGTAGACGTTGACACTGGCGTTTTGCGGATACTATTTAATGAAGCTGCCAATTGAGGACCTGTGAGGCGTCTATTTCTCAAACTAGAGACTCTCAGTTCTCTTTCTACTCTGGTTAGAGCCTGTTTGTGCTCTCCTCTGAAGGGAGTAGTACACATCGTTGTAGGAAATCTCAGTTTCTTGGAAATTTCTCACATGGAATATCCTTCATTTCTAAGAACAAGAATAGACTGTTGAGTTTCACATGAAAGTTCGTTTTTTCTGGCCATTTTGAGAGTTTAATGGAACCAACAAATGTAATGCTCCAGATTTTCAACTGGCTCAGGCCTCCAACACACATCCGTTAAAAACACACATGTGCCGCGAAACACGTATTTTCCCTGCGTGTTGCGTGTGGTAATTACGTGTCTCGGGTACGTGCGGTCCACGTGTGTTCTCCGTGTGCTATCCGCAATAGCACATGGAGAACCGGTAATTTGCATACTCACGTGGTCCGCGCTGCTATCCAGGGTTCTGGTCTTCGGCTCCAGCCCCGCCCACTCCCCGCTGATGCTGCTTCCAGCCGAGCGGAGGGGCGGAGATTAGCGCCTGTGACAGCACGCCCACCTCCTTTACACACTCATAATGAGCGGCGGCCGGCAGGAACATTTTGCAGCCGAAAAATCTGCGGGGCTGGTGGAGGTGAGTATGTGTTTTTTATTTTTAAATAAATGACACGTGTTCTCCGGCGCGTGTCACACGGAACCGCATCCACACTACATCCGTGTGGTACGGGTGCGGGCCGTGTGACACCCATGCTGCCGGAGGATACGTGGACATGTCAGCGTTATAAAATCACACACGTTCCGTTCTAAAATACTTACGTGTGTCCAAACAATAATGAAAACATAGGTCTACGTGTCTCCGTGCCGCCGGTATGTGAAAAACTGCCAAACACGTACCGGCGGCACGGATGTGTGTCTAAAGGTACCGTCACACTAAGCAACATCGCTAGCAACATCGCTGCTGAGGCACGACTTTTGTGATGTAGCAGCGATGTTGCTAGCGATGTTGCTGTGTGTGACATCCAGCAACAACCTGGCCCCTGCTGTGAGGTCGTTGGTTGTTGGTGAATGTCCTGGACCATTTTTTAGTTGTTGCTGTCCCGCTGTGAAGCACAGATCGCTGTGTGTGACAGCGACAGAGCAACAACTAAATGTGCAGTGAGCAGGGAGCCAGCTTCAGCGGACGCTGGTAACCACGGTAAACATCGGGTAACCAAGAAGCCCTTCCCTTGGTTACCTGATATTTACCTTCGTTACCAGCGTCCGCCGCTCACACACTGCCAGTGCCGGCTCCTGCTCCCTGCACACGTAGCTGGAGTACACATCGGGTAATTAGAACACGAGTGGTGGTTGTTGGGCGGCCTCTATACACCTATGTATATATTGCATTAAAAACCAGACGTTTGAAGCTAGAATAGTCATTTACCACATTAACAATGTACACCATGTTCCAAATTATTATGCAAATTGGATTTAAGTGTCATAGCAATTCTTTTTTTTTTTCAATGAAACTCATTGATGTTATTGTGGATCAGGGTTCTTTGAATCACTGAAATCAATCTCAGATACCTGTGATAATTAGTTTGCCAGGTGAGCCCAATAAAAGGAAAACTGGATGTTCCACAATATTAAGCAGGCCACAGTTTTCAAGTAACATGGGAAAGAAAAAGGATCTCTCTGCTGCTGAAAAGCATCAAATAGTGCAATGCCTTGGACGAGGGATGAAAACATTAGATATTTCACGAAAACTTAAGCGTGATCATCGTACTGTGAAGAGATTTGTGGCTGATTCTGGGCACATACGTGTTCGTGCTGATAAAGGCAGAATAAGGAAGGTTTCTGCCAGGCAAGTCCATCGGATTAAGAGAGCAGCTGCTAAAAAGCTATTACAAACAAGCAAACATATATTTGAAGCTGCTGGTGCCTCTGGAGTCCCTTGAACCTCAAGGTGTAGGATGCTTCAAAGGCTTGCTATGGTGCATAAACCTACTATTTGGCCACCCCTAACCAGTTCTCACAAGCAGAAACGGTTGCAGTGGGCCCAAACATACATGAAGACTAGTTTTCAAACAGTCTGGTTTACTGATGAGTGTCGAGCAACCCTGCATGGTCCAGATGGATAGAGTAGTAGATGGTTGGTGGATGGCCACCATGTCCCAACAAGGCTGCGATGTCAGCAAGGAGGTGGAGGAGTCATGTTTTGGGCCGGAATCATGGAGAGACATCTGGTAGGCCCTTTTAGGGTTCCTGAAGGTATGAAAATGACCTCTGCAAAGTATATAGAGTTTCTGACTGACAACTTTCTTCCATAGTACAAAAAGCAGAAACGTGCCTTCAAAAGCAAAATTATCATGATGCATGACAACGCACCATCTCATGCTGCAAAGAATACCTCTATGTCATTGGCTGCTATGGGAATAAAAGAAGATAAACTCATGGTGTGGCCACCATCTTCCCCTGACCTCAACTGTATAGACAACCTTCGGAGTATCATCAAGCAAAAGATCTATCAGGGTGGAAGGCAGTTCACATCAAAACAGCAGCTCTGGGAGGCGATTCTGACACCATGCAAAGAAATTCAAGCAGAAACTCTCCAAAAACTCACAAGTTCAATGGATGCAAGAATTGTGAAGGTGATATCAAAGAAGTCATGTAACTTGGCCTGTTAGGATGTTTTGGATTTAAATAGCTTTTTATTTCAGTGAATGTGACCTCCTAATGCTGCAAATTCCACAAATGAGCACTTTCAGTTCTTTAAAACATATAAAATGTTTAGAAACTCTACTGTGCTTAATAATTTGAATCAGTGCATTTTGAGGGTTTTTTTAATTTTGAAGATTATACTGTTATCAATGTGAGTTTTTTTCAATAAAATTAGATGTATACTCAAACGGGTGATGACTTTTATTAGACTGTCATTTGCACCGACCATTTAGGAAAATCAGAGAAAAATATAATTTGCATAATAATTTGGAATATGGTGTATAGAGTGTATTGCTGTTTAATTTAATGATAGCTTCATTGAAAAAAAAAAAGTGCTTTTCTTACAAAAATAAGGAAATATCTAAGTGACGCTAAACCTTTGAACTCTAGTGTACTGTATATTCATAAAGTGAGATTTGATTGTTGTAGTCAACCGATGGCATACTGTCACTGAGTGTAATGAAGACGTCATGTAATGTTGGACCATCCTTTGCCTGTTGTCATTGAATACTTATGGCCATGTAATTAGCAGCATTTTGTCCATTTCAAAAAAACTAAATTCAACTTGATCCATTTTTTTAATGTTGAAGTCTATGGAAAACGGATCTGTTAAATAGCCATCTGTTATCTTCCATCTTAAACTTATCCAGAAAGCAAAAAATGGATCCTTTTCAAATTAAAGCAAAATGAATGGCTAAATAACAATAACGGATGTTTTTCATAGACTTCAATAGAAAAAAACAAAAAAAAGTTTTTTTTTTGTTTTTTAGCCAGACAAAAAAGTTATTGCACAACTTTTTTGTCAACGTGTTGCTGCTGGCTTTGTTCTAGTGGATGATTACTGGACGTCAATGGAGCCTTATATGTATGGCTATTTTAGTTAGAGAGAGAGTGAAAATTAGATACTACAGAGAAAATTGTATATTTCTTTAGGAATTTAGTGAATGTAATGGACATCACAAGCTTTTTTTTATCTTTCTTTTCCCCTATAGATCACATATATTGATATACCAGGACCAAAGGTTCGCATCCTCAATCGTCGCCTTGCAGTAAACTGTGTACAGGATCTTGCCATTTGTTGGTGGCAAGTGCCCGAAGATGACGTCTGGCCTTGGACTCCAATGTCAAGTGACAAAGACCGGGCTAACATAGTCCTGTTAGGCTGTTCTAGTAGCAGACTGGAGGTGAGATGAACTTGCCATGGTATATGAAGTTGTAATCAATCTAACGACACCTACCTCCCTACATTCATGGCACTCTCCTTCCCCATTTCGGTATCTGCATAATTGATTTTTGCATTATTGAATATTGTTATAACTGAAAGTGCGGAGGGGGGGCGGTCCGGTCCGATGGGTGTCGCTGCTCTCCGGTCCTGCGCCTCCTCTCTCCGGTTTGGCGCCTCCTTTCTGCGGCGATCTCTGTCCTCCTATCTAGCCCAGTCCGACATTGCAGTCCTTCACAGGCACACTTTGATCAGCACTGCTGGGGGCAGATCAAAGTACTGTAATAAGCAGGTGCAAGGAAATGATAAAGACCACCCCAACATTGGCACTACAATACTTTGATCTGCCCTGAGTAGGGCAGATCAAAATGCGCCTGCGCAGGACCTCAATGTCGGCTAGTGTGTATAGCACAGAATGCGTCATGCACATGGGCTTCAGAAGAAGGAGGACAGCAATCACTGTAGAGAAGAGTTGCCGGACTGGAGAGAGGAGGTGCTTGACCAGAGAGCAGCGATGCCCATCAAACCGGACCGCCCCTTAGGTAAGTATTTTAAAAGTGTTTTTATGTTATACAGCGTGGCCTGGGCTCTTATATACATACAGTACAGACCAAACGTTTGGACACACCTTCTCATTTAAAGAGTTTTCTTTATTTTCATGACTCTGAAAATTGTAGATTCACATTGAAGGCATCAAAACTATGAATTAACACATGTGGAATGAAATACTTAACAAAAAAGTGTGAAACAACTGAAAATATGTCTTATATTCTAGGTTCTTCAAAGTAGCCACCTTTTGCTTTGATTACTGCTTTGCACACTCTTGGCATTCTCTTGATGAGCTTCAAGAGGTAGTCACCAGAAATGGTTTTCACTTCACAGGTGTGCCCTGTCAGGTTTAATAAGTGGGATTTCTTGCCTTATAAATGGGGTTGGGACCATCAGTTGTGTTGTGCAGACGTCTGGTGGATACACAGCTGATAGTCCTACTGAATAGACTGTTAGCTGCTTTTTTCTTGCCATAATACAAATTCTAAGTAAAGAAAAACAAGTGGCCATCATTACTTTAAGAAATGAAGGTCAGTCAGTCTGAAAATTTGGGAAAACTTTGAAAATGTCCCCAAGTGCAGTGGCAAAAACCATCAAACGCTACCAAGAAACTGGCTCACATGAGGACCGCCTCAGGAAAGGAAGACCAAGAGTCACCTCTGCTGCGGAGGATAAGTTTATCCGAGTCACCAGCCTCAGAAATCGAAGGTTAACAGCAGCTCAGATTAGAGACCAGGTCAATGCCACACAGAGTTCTAGCAGCAGACACATTTCTAGAACAACTGTTAAGAGGAGACTTTGTGCAGCAGGCCTTCATGGTAAAAGAGCTGCTAGGAAACCACTGCTAAGGACAAGAAACAAGCAGAAGAGACTTGTTTGGGCTAAAGAACACAAGGAATGGACATTAGACCAGTGGAAATCTTTGCTTCGGTCTAATGAGTCCAAATTTGAGATCTTTGGATCCAACCACCGTATCTTTGTGCGACATAAAAAAGGTGAATGGATGGACGCTACATGCCTGGTTCCCACCGTGAAGCATGGAGGAGGAGGTGTGATGGTGTGGGGGTGCTTTGCTGGTGACACTGTTGGGTATTTATTCAAAATTGAAGGCATACAGAACCAGCATGGCTACCACAGCATCTTGCAGCGGCATGCTATTCCATCCGGTTTGCGTTTAGTTGGACCATCATTTATTTTTCAACAGGCCAATGTCCCAAAACACACCTCCAGGCTGTGTAAGGGACTATTTGACTAAGAAAGAGAGTGATGGGGTGCTATCCAGATGACCTGGCCTCCACAGTCACCAGACCTGAACACAATCGAGATGATTTGGGGTGAGCTGGACCGCAGAGTGAAGGCAAAAGGGCCAACAAGTGCTAAGCATCTCTGGGAAGTCCTTCAAGACTGTTGGAAGACCATTTCCGGTGACTACCTCTTGAAGCTCATCAAGAGAATGCCAAGAGTGTGCAAAGCAGTAATCAAAGCAAAAGGTGGCTACCTAGAATATAAGACCTATTTTCAGTTGTTTCACATTGATTTGTTAAGTATTTCATTCCACATGTGATAATTCATTATTTTTATGCCTTCAATGTGAATCTACAATTTTCAGAGTCATGAAAATAAAAGAAAACTCTTTGAATGAGAAGGTGTGTCCAAACTTTTGGTCTGCATTTTACATATATATATATAAGGGCTCACCGGTGGTGGCCGCAGCTTATAGGGGCCAAATCTGGTGAGGGGTTCCCTTTAATTCCCTCCTGGATAACAGACGATGAGGTGTGTCTAGATTTTTAGGGAGTGGACTGATTTACCCTATATTTTGGGCCTTAATGAACCTGTAACTGCAGCATTTATTATATTATAATTATTTATACATTTATTATACATGAGTGTGAGCTCCAGCCTCATTCAAATATTGTAAAACAATTTGTTTAAAATTCCAAAACAATTTTTTTTTTTTTCCATTGGAAAACTTTCAAACAAATTTGAAATACTTCCTTTACAGCTGGATACCAGTTTATCATGTAGTCTGCTCTTTGATTTATTAGTTTATTACTTTGACTTCCAGAATTAATAAACGAAATGTTTCGGCTCATACCGAATAGCATTGCAGTACAATGAAAGGTGCAATTAAGTGTTGGAGACCTGCGTGATTTAAGATGTGCTTCTCGTAAAAAAAAGAAAAAGAAATTGGCTTATAGCCATCAAATTCATAAATCCTCAATCTTTCGAGTCCTATATGATTTATTTTCATTACAACTTTCATTGGAACAACACTCCCTAATGTCTTAATACATCAAAAAAGGCTAATATGCGTGTTACCATTGTACTGTTGAAAAGCACAGTGTCGTTCTTTGCAACGTGAGCCTTATCCTGTGGCAGAATCCCAAGGAAGAGGTAATTAAAATAAAATGATTAAATCACTATTTTCCAAATTGAGTCCTTTGTGATTTCTAACATCTCCACTGGCCACTGCTGTAAATTTCTAATATAATTCCTTTCCTGTTGCTTGGGGATTTAGCACATTTGTTTCCTAATAATTGCAATTAAAATAACACTAACAATATTGTCTACCCCTCGGTGCATAAAGTGCTACATGTGTTTATCAAGTAAACTGGTGCTACTACTTATTGAGAAGCTATTTTTGCTTTGCAATCTGACAGTACCATGAAGTATAGACAGAAACCTTGATTCCAACGATGTGTCACTTAGTATACTGGGTGCACCAGTTATGATGGCGTCGTAGTTTTCTCTGCTGAAGATTGAGCAGAGCTCAGTTTTTGAGTTGTGTGTAACCCAACAGCACAGCTTTCTGTGTACATTCTATAGTTGAAAAAAGGGGGGAATTGAGCTCCATAAAATTCCAAATAACTTTATTCCAAAAGCACTGGGTCACAAAAAACAACAAGTTTCCACCATACAAACATTTTTTATCAAAGTTGGAACATCTGTGCTCCAATGCACACCCTGAGCCTTGCACATTGTTGAGCTGGTTTACCTTTCTTTTTTTTTACATTGTATAGTGACAGAGAGGTGGAGGTGTGGTTGGACTAGCAGGCACTAGGCCAGTTGTCCTGTAATGATAATCTCCTGCTGATAACATACTGATTGTATTGAAACAGCAAAATACAGCCCAGTAAGTGACACGTCCCTGTAATCAGGGTCTCTCCTGCATCATGCTGCTCTCAGATTACATGGAAAAATCCTGGCAACAGATTCCCTTTAGTAAAGGCGGCTTTACACACTTCGATTTATCTGACGATATGTCGTCGGGGGGTCACAGTTTTCGTGACGCACTTCCGTCATCGTTAGTGACGTCGTTGCATGTGACACTTACATGCGACTCAAAACGATCGCAAATAGGGTGAAAATCGTTGATAGTTCACACGTCGTTTGGAACGCAGCAGACATATTGCTACGTTTGATACCCTGCCAACGACGAACAACATCCACACAACCGCCTTGGTCAAACAATATATCGCTGAACGATGTAGCGTCGTTTGTGAGATGTGTACGTGTGACCGCTAATAATCGACCTATGAGCGATCTCAGCAAATTGTAACAACGATCTGGGCGTGTCACATCGCTAGCGATATCGTTGTGTGTAAATCAGCCTTTAGATTGCTCAAACATCTTTATAGAACTATCTGGACTCAAGTATGTTCTTTTAAGTAGTAGAGAATATGTCCATCTTGTGATCTTTACGGCATGTCCATACATAGCGAAATTGGTGCAGAATATTTCCATAAGAAACCACAAGGAAATCCACAACGACAAATCTGCACCAATTTATGGATATTTGCTTGCAGATGTCATCTGTAGAATAGAGCCAAGTTCCAGAAGTAAAAAGCAAAATCAAAAACTCTGTACTCAACTCTTCGGGCTTTTCTATGTTAGCGCATCTCTGGTCCTCTGCTGCCCCTTTGTCCTATGAGACAAGAGACCATTGCAGTAGGCTCGGCATGGAAAACCAAGTAAGGGAAACCAGCAGGAGATCACGTAAAGGATCCACAGAATTTTCGCAGGACATTAATATAATATAGTTCTGGGGGGGGTTTATTTTAGATTTTTAAACCTTTAGAAAAGTTACTATTTTTTTTTTTTAAAAGTAAAGTTCTAACCATAGGGGTTAAAGAAGGAATTAAGGGTGGGTTGGGGAAACTGTCTTAGGCCCATCAAACAATCGAGGGTGCAAAAAATAATCATCAATAGACGGTCATCATAACACAACAAACTTAATAATGAAATTAGAGAAATATCTGTAAGCAAGACTAAAGTAAAGAGAGCCTAAAGAAGGAGGGATATATATTCAGAGGTGCATATTTGGAGGCAGAGGGGAAGATGAGGTGAGATGGCCGGTCTCAATCAACACAAGTCCCAGCAACCTAAGAGACGTGAGAATCACTAAAACTCATGCCTAGCGTGCCTTGAGCGCAAAATATTCAGAAGAGTGTCTTTGTGTGCACCAGTAGTACCATTTTCACAGAAAGCGAATTTGTCATTTGTGCTGCATTTGTAATGAGTGAGTATATTTTTTACTAAGACCTCTGAAATTTGCGGCCAGTCTGTGGGTAGCAGACACAGAAAAGTCGTCCTTAACTAGATTTTATTCCAGATTTTTTATCTTCCTCATTTTATTCAATTTGCAACAAACTTGCGACCATTCTGCATTAATTGACATGCTGTGTTTTTTTTTTAAAGAAGCTCTCCAATGAAGACTTTTTTTTAATAATTATGTAGAGCAGAGTGAGTGTGTTAATATATTCACCTACTGTCACCATCTCCGGGATCCACCACTGTTCTGCTCCTCTTCTCAGTGACATCACCGCTCTGCACACTCTCCGGACCTCACTGTGCTCTGTGTGATTCACAAGTGGGTTTTATAATGTAAGTCTATGACGCACCAGAATGAGACTTCATAGCCTTTCATTTTAAAAGAGCCTTCAGACTCTCCGCATTACTCTATGATCAGTGTACCAGAAGAGCAGTGACTTCAACGAGAAGAGGAGCCAAGCAGCGCTGGATCCCAGAGACGGCTGTGTTAGGTGAGTATATTAACACACTAACACTACAAGACATGTACACAGATTTAGTAAACAAATCTTCATGGGAGGGCTTCTTTAATTGAACACTGCAGCTCAATTTACTTACAGAAATTAAAATCTCATTCACTTTGCTACTACTGGATTACACAGCAGATTTTCCTACAGAAGACCGGATGGAAAATTTGGCACATTCTAAATGTCAACATGACCATATAAAAAATGCTGCAAATATTTCTGCTAATGGTAATTTCTCAGAGCATATTTTTTTTAGAAAGCAAAACCTGATATTTATTCACCAGCTTACTGACTTTGTGCAGCATGTTTTCTAATTATGTATGTTTACTTATAATTAGGCAGCTGGGATTTAGCGTTGCAAGCACGGTATGCCCATGTCAAAACCAGTTCAGGTAGTAAAAGAAAGGATTTATATATCATGAGATGTGTCAAGGAGATGAATCCAGCAGCAGTGGACATTATTTAATGGAGAAGATGATGAAGCCGAGGACAGTACACCTTTCTTCATTGTACATGTGCAGTAAAACGAGGTGTACGGTCCTGGGATATATTTGCTCAATGTGTATGCACCCCTGACGACGAAGTCCTCTCCTCAGTTATGTAATCTCCTTTCGATTTTTACATGGGTGTGATAGAAACACTGCACCCCAGCTACATACTGGCTTGCTTGACCTTTAGAAGCACCAAACCTAGGGATTGGTTCCCTTTAATATTCACATTTTTGATTTGCGCATTGTCATTTTATATTGGCTTCTATACAGTACATTTATTTGTTGACTCAATATAACAGCATGGTTACACCTTGGTTACTCTTGGTTACATCTGCTTTTTCTTCTTAGGTACTGAGTTACATCCGCACCGAGGGAGATATGCTGGACGCTAGCTTCAGTATTACTCAGCCTTACCAGGTACATACTGTAGAGCACTCAATGAGCTCCGACAAGGAACCCATGGCTGACAGCTGCGTCTATGAATGCGCAAGAAATAAAATCCAGTGTGTTTCCGTCACTAAAATCCCCCTGAATTCCCGAGCCATAAGCTGTGACCGGAACAAGGCTGAGGACAGGCTTCTTCTTGGCTGTGAAGATTCTTCGATCATTCTTTATGAATCTCAGCGCAGAGTGACTCTTCTGGCCCAGGCTGATGTCTTGCCCGCATTAGTCCAGTGGCATCCTGCTGGGTGTATTATTGTGGTGAGCAACAATCAAGGAGAGCTTCAAATATTTGACATGGCACTCTCACCCATTAGAGTCCAGCTTCTCTCTGAAACCATTGCCCCAACATCCACCCTGCAATGCAATAAACAGTTTGAGGTGTCCAGCAGCCTGGTGGACATCAAGTGGACGTACCCTCATACCGCAGCTCAATGCTTTGATAGTGCTAATATATATAATCTTCTGTTTCTGAGATTTCACGGGGGACCCTTAGGAGTTCTTCAATTCAAGCTTGGTAAGATATTAGAGTATATATGTATGTGCTTAATATTAGTTGCATTGAGATTTTCCAATGGGATGAGTCTCATTATTGGCTGCTTACTTCCTCTTGCCTTGACGTTTAATCTCATATTAACCAAAGCAGTTTCTGACAGTAGTAGTGCTATATACAGTCATGGCTAAAAGTGTTGGCACCCTTGAAAATGTCCAGAAAATGTTTTTCTCTTAGAAAATTATTGCAGTTCCGCATGTTTTTTTATACACTTGCTTATTTCTTTTGTGTATATTGTAACAACAGAAAAAAAAATTGAGAAAGAAGGCAAATTAGTCCTAATTTCATACAAAACTCCAAAATGAGCCAGACAAAATTATTGGCCCCCTCAGTTTAATATTTATTGAAGCCATGGCTGCAATATACTTGAGCTTTGAAAGGTTTTAATGACTGGGTAGGTGTGTGGAATTTTTTTCACCCTCCTATTTCATATGTCCTGTGTACTTTGTATTCTAAACCTTTTCCATTTCCTTGCACCCTCTTTTTTGATACTCAGTAAAATGCATTGTTATAAATATTGGTGCTGTTTGAGTCATTGTTCACCTGGAGATGTGACGATATATGGACAAATTTAAAGACTTTTTTTTTTTCTTTTCTCTGGTTTCACTTCAAAACTCTCCAGTGCTTTGTTTCCATCCATTTCTGGGGGCTTCTTAAAGTATGTTTGGGTCATTGTCCTACTGGAAGACCTATGAGTTAGGACTCACTTCCAGCTTTCTGACACTGGACACTACATTGCGACCCAATAATCTTTGGCAGTTTTCAGATTCATGATGTCTTGTACCCATCCAAGGCACCTAGTGCTAGTGGCAGCAAAACAACCCCAAAATATCTTTGAGCCTCCACCATATTTTACTATAGGTATTGTGTTCTTTTTTTTGTAGGCCTCATTTCATTTTCGATAAACAGTAGAATGATGAGCTTTGCCAAAAAGCTCTTTCTTAGTCTCATCTGTCCACAAGACACTTTCCCAAAATGATTTTGGGTTAAATGCCGACAAACTGGCAAAACTGTAGTCTAGCTTTTTTATGTCTCGAGGTCAGCAGTGTGGTCCTCCCGGGTCTCATGCCATAGCATTTAATTTTACTCAAATGATGACAGATAGATTGCACTGACACTGATGCGGCTTGATTTTCTTTGGATCTTGATTGGGCCTGCTTATCCACCATCCGAACTATCCTGCATTGCAACCTTTCATCAGTTTTCTCTGCTGTCCACATTCAAGGAAATTAGGGACAGTGCCATGGGTTGTAAACGTCTTGAATATTTTGTGCACCATGAACAAAGGAACATCAAGATCTCTAGAGATGGACTTGTAACCTTGAGGTTGTGGATATTTTTCTCAAGTCCTCAGACAGTTATCAAAGATTGAACCAACTTCTCCCATTTTTATCTGGTTTGAGGTGTGATTTTCATATTGCCCACACCTGTGTTACTTGCCACAGGGGAGTTTGAACCCGCATCACATGCTCAAAATAAAGTTGTGTTCCCCCAATTTGGAAAGTTGGCAACAATTTTGTCCAGCCCATTTTTGTGGTTTTGCTTAAAATTATGTCCAATTTGCCTTTTTGTCTATGTTTTTTTTGTCGTTACTAAACACACAAAGGAAATAAACATATGGATAATAAAATATGTGTAATTGCAATAATTTTCTGGAACAATTTCAAGGGTGCCAACACTTTGTCATGACTGTATTTGAAGAGATTAAATAGGCTTGGAAAATAATGATAATATTAGGTAAGTAATGTTGCATTATGATTTAACCCATTTATGATTTAACCCATTAATGGCCTTTTAACGGCGGCAGTTAAGGGTACTTATACCTCAGTGCAACTTTTTAACGGTGCTCAGGAAAAAAGGTATAGCGACCCCCAGCAATGGAAAATCTCCGGGTTTCAGCTATCGGGGGTAGCTGAGATGCTGGAGATCATGATCTGGGTCGGTTTTTCCGTTCCCCGGTCATGTGATCACCGTTATACACCATGGTGGATATTCAACCTGCCACCACATTTTATAATCATGGATATAAAAAATTTCCTGATTTTTGCCAATTGGTGCGGGTCACAACCATGATTGAAAATATGGAGAAGCAAGTAAACATCAGTCATTTATGCCCTTCAGGGTTGAAAAATAAAACTGTAAACCACAATCATAAAAAGGGATTGAAAAATACTATTTTTGTGCTGCTTGTGGGAAGCAGAGACACTTATTGTGTATTATGGTTTAAGATGGTGATGGCAAGAACAGAAATTGTTGAGCATTGAGTAGATGTTGAAGTACTACCATATGTACTATGGCAAAAGCAGACACAACTGTTTTCTGATTCAGTCTTTCAGTGTTGTTTTATTTCACAGCTCCTTAAGTCAACAGGGAATTAGACATAGAAACAAGGCCAAATGTACTGCAAGTTGGCAGCGATACTGACCAGCATCCGTCAGCCAAATGTACAGACGCACAACATCGCAACAAAAGCATTACTACAGAACAAAAACTAACAATGGTGGATGGCACAAGTCACCGTGCTACATTGCTCTATAAAAGATCAGGAACATGATTATATATCATTTTTTTTATAAATAATGTAGAGCTCCAGTGCTTTTGCTTTCACTAGTCCCGAAATATATATAATTCTGTCTATATTGCCTTATTTACCGTAGTTTTGGAAAAAATTGCCAAGTTATCATAGCGAGAATTATAGTCCATCTAATGCTTCTTAGAAAATGTAATATGCAAAGTGACTCAGGAAAGGAAGACAAAGGAAGAGAGCAGGAACTCTAGTGCCACCTATTGGGGGTGTGTCACCCCGTGCTCGGCGGTAGCCGAGCCGCTCGGGTCCGGACCTTCAGTGGGTGGCTCGAGGGTCTCCGGACCCGGGGGTCCATGGTCACTCCGATCTAAAAGGGGTTGGCGGTTTGGGGGGACGTAGGTGTACGGTCGGGGCCGTGTTTGAGTTCATGACACCACCCACGGGTTGTGGTGAAGGTGGACACCACCGCTGCAGTTGCGGGGCACCCGGGGGAGATGTTGTGCAGCAAGCTGTTAACCCCTCCGTGGGTAAGGATGGTGGCCCCGGGACCCGTTGGGGAGAGTTGGATGGTGCAGGGAGATGGGTGGCCGGAGGGCTCTGATGTACTCACGATTAGTAACACACACAAGTCTCTGGTAAACCAAGGTGATGGTGGTCGGTGCCCGCAGCCGGCTGCAGTCTGGTCCCCCACCCGGTTGGTGGTCTCTGCCTTTCTCCTGGACTGTTTGTATGATTGTGGACTACCTGTGGCTGCAATGTCAGGAGTCCGCTCCCCGGCTTGTGGTCGTCTAAGGAGCCCTTTGCCCATATACGCTGGCCCGCGGGATCTCTCTGCCGTGGCGGAGGCTTTCTATCCCCCTCGTTGAGCTGTTGTCTTCAGTCGGGACTTTGGGTGGGACAGAACCTATAGTCCTGGCCGCAATCAGTTAATTAGCTAGCCCCCAGTAGCTTCTGGACCTATCTTCAGGGTCTGAGTACCCCCCTTTGTGCTCCGGTTTCCGAGTCGGTTCCCCGGGTCGGTACCGGCGGGCCACTACCCTGTCCCGGTCCACCACTGTTCCACCGAGCCATCTTCCCGGCTCCTGCAGACAGAGGCCTCCGTATGCCTCCTAGCCAAAGGTACCAGGGCTCCAACCCTGGCACCTGTCAGTTAGTTGCAGACCTGACATACAGGTCTGCTTCCACTCCACTTCACCTCCAAAACTGATCTCCCTACTTTTCCCACCCCAGGCCGTCTGAACTCCTCGGTGGGCTTGTCCATCCGCCTGGCTCCACCCCCTGGTGTGTCCATCAAGCACTGAGGGGGGTGACTAGGATTTTAAGTGTGGCTGCCGTCACCTTGTTAGGGGACTGGTGTAATGCGGGGCCCTATCTGTGACTACCTGGCCCGGCCAGGGCGTCACACGAGTAGCAATCCTAATGTGATTATGCACTCTAAAGATCCTTTCACCTGACTTACAACTTACTATTTTAAAATTCATGGTCTACTTTTCAGTAGTTCATGTGATCTCATGTTGTCCCCATGGGAATTACACACCTTTTAATTCTCTAAAGGGGGTCACCATCTCAGTGTCCGGAACTTCGTATATAATGAAATTTTATGGAACATAACACTAAAATTATCCATATGTTGGGACTGAAACTCCTATCAGAGGTACTGATGTTGACTAGACAGCTCCTGTCATAGTTATCATGTAGAAGATGACTTCATATTAATTTATTTAGGAAAATATAGAGAGAAAGATAATCACACTGTCCCTACAGCAGGCAGAGATTGCACCTGGTTCTAGCTGCACATGTGTTGCTGTGCTCATTCATCATTGGATTTATAGCAGACAGTAGAGGAATATGATGCATAAAGAAATCTGAGAATCAGGATAACGAGAACGAGGAAGTGCAGAGAGTGATAGATACTCAGGTGGAGGCTGCAGGGATAGAAAACATTTTCACTTGACTGATTTTTTTAAACAAGCACTCTAATCATAATTTTTGTCTTCTTATATTGCAGTGATCATATTATATAGGACATTGTACTTACTTGCTCATTTTCCCTTTCTACCCAGTTAGTTCTTCTTTTTTCTATTAGATCTAAGACATCACATGATTAAAAACAGACTAGCCTAAACCTTCTAAACTCTATGGAGAAACAGGAAGTCTCTTTTCCCTGAATTAGTCATCACTGTAAAAGTCAATGGCACGGGGAGGAGCAAAGTAGCTGGATCAGGAGTTGAAGAGCCGGAGGACTCATGTAGGGAAATGTAACTTCTTGTACCTACAAAGAGCAGAGAAAAGAGAAGAATTAACTGGGTAGAAAGTCAAAATGATCAACTGTAGGTACACAGTGCTATATAATATGATATTTGCAATATATAGAAGATAAAACTTTGATGAGAGTGCTACTTTAAGCCCTTCACGATGTTTGACGTACATGTACGTCAAAAGTTGTGTCCCCTGCTCACACGCCAAGCTCGCATCTTTGCCCACACATTACAGCTGATTTAGTTGACCATCTTGTGCTTCTAATAGTTGTGGGTGGATCAGAGATCCACCTGCGACTATTAACCAGTTTAAGACCAACTAATAAGCAGTATTTCCCCAAATAAAATAAATGCTTATACTTCTGTCCTGTACCACCACCTTTCCAGGGATGTTTACGCTAGGTCTCCCATCACTTGGTTGACATTGTTATACCACGTGAGCTCTGCAATAATTAGTGATCACTGGTCGGCAGCTTCTCATCAATTTTGCATCAGAGCAGATGTCACTGGTGACGAAATAGTAAAAGCTGCAGCCAGTCATTGACTGCTGATCGCCTGCAGCGCTCACATGAGATAATATCATGCGAGTGCCAGGACATCCATTGCTAACATCGCTGTAATGGCACTTATGTAGGAGGTGAGGATAAGCTTTTCTTACTTTATTCATGGAAAGCAGACATTTAGGACGGGTTGTCCAAGTAATGGAAAATCACATTGATGAATATTTGGCCAGCTGTGTGTTACCATTCCCCATGTTTGCGTCTGGCCTCTGCAGCACTGATTTGACTGTATCAGACTCAGGTGAGATACAGTAACTGTTGCAGATTTCAAGTTTTAGCAGAGAATTATCAGCACTCAGACATTGTGGGAAAAGTAACTGTTTTATAAGGGATATACGGCAACTATTATAGGGAATCTGCAGCATGTTTTGCTTTGTAATCTGAAGACAACAGGTGATAGAGGCTGAAACACAGATTTTAGCGATGTTATTTATTAAGCTGTATATTGTTTGCTTATAGTGACTGTTTTATCACTAGGACATTATCATTGCTAGGACTAGCTGCTCTTGCCAAGTTGTTCCACCACACCACCTCATCTGATAAGCAACTCACTATCGAAATACGATGTACACAGAGAGCTGTGGTGTGAGAGGGATTAACTTTTTGAGCTCTGCTTCATGCTACATCTAAGAACTAAGGAACACATGTTTGGAATCGGTCTGTTTTCCTATGTTATGCTGCTCTCAGATGAGGTAGCAAAAACCTGCTGACAGATTCTCTTTAGCTGCATCTTCACAACATGAGGTATTACAGGAAAGAACACAGAATCCAAACCCGATATTTCATACAGAAGAGTACAACAAATAGCAAAGAACCATCTGTTGTTTTTGCAACGCAGTCCACGAAACATAACCCTGCAGCTGTGGTATACTTTAACAGTTTAACAGGGACTCCCCGACCCCCTAATGTTAACATTTACATGGCCATAGCTGCCAATTTCTTATAGGAGGAGGAATAGAGGAACAGGACAATCCTGACTTATGGGAAAAGCTGCAACACTGGGAGGTCTTCATTTTTGGCTGATTGTCTGCAGCGCCTGGGTGTCATAACAATGACATGCAAGCACCGAGAAATCCGATATCAACATTGCCAGACCGATCAGATTTGTGCTTCCCAGAATACGAGCAGCAAGATTCAGACACAGGCTGTGCGATTGCAGACAGGTATAGCTAAAGCCTGCTTTACACGTTGCAATTTCGCATACGATATCGTATGCGATTTGCAACGCCCCCATCGTATGTGCGGCACGTTCAATTTGTTGAACGTGCCGCACAAACGATTAACCCCCGTCACACATGCTTACCTTCCATACAACCTCGATATGAAAAGGAACGACGTGTCACCGATGAACGATTTTTGCCATTTTTGCGATCGGTGATCGGCGCTCCTAGGGTTTACACGCTGCGATGTCGGTAACGGCGCCGGATGTGCGTCACTAACGACGTGACCCCAACGATATATCGTTACCGATGTCGCAACGTGTAAAGCCCGCCTTAAGGGCCAATTCCTGTAAGATTTTACACCAGAATTATGGAGTAAAAACCTTAACAAGTCACAATAATTCGGAAGCCTGAACTAATAATTGCCACTTTTGGCGTTTTCATGCCAGTCCCTGACAGCTGCACCAATATGGATGGGGCACGACTACTCCCACCCATCAGATTCATAAAGTTCTGTGGAGTACATTTCTGGTGGTGGCACACACCATTTAACAGATGCACCTAAGTTATTAAGTGGCGTGTGCATCCTAGTGAATTTGGCGCATCATACTCCAGCGAGCCCCTCATTAAGACATCACTGTTTAAGAAGTTGTCAAGTCCCAAAACTGATTTTTTTCTCCTTTATAAATCTTGCTAATATGTGCCTCCACACACTTATTATGTTATTTTGGCAATATTACCTTTTATCGTGCTCTAGCAGCACATCCTCACTGCTGGCTCCAGATCTGATGGGGTTAATCTCTCTCCTGACTTCCTGTGTTCCATTACCACAACTTCCATGATCCTTTGCGGTGGCCTGTATCTCACACCCACTCAGATCTCCACCTACACTCCTCCCTGCCAGCTTTCCTGTGTCTGCACCTGCACATCTTATTGAATCACAGAGAGAGATCACATCAGCTCCAAGCGCTGTTGCTCCTGAAGTGTCTGGGATTGAGATGTGTGCACTGCCCTGCTGCCACTCCCCTGCACACTGCTCTGCTACCGCTCCCCCGCACACTGCTCTGCTGCCGCTCTCATGCACACTGCTCTGCTGCCACTCCTCTGCATGCTGCTCTGCTGCCGCTCGCCCGCATACTGCTCTGCTGCCGCTCCCCCGCACACTGCTCTGCTGCCGCTCCACCGCACACTGCTGTGCTGCTCCCCCGCACATTGCTCTGCTGCCGGTCCCCTGCACACTGCTCTTCTGCCACTCTCCTGCACACTGCTCTGTCACTCACCCCCCCACATAAGATACTCACCCACGTGACTCCTCTCGATCCTGGTGCCGACCCGCACCGCAGACAGCTGCATGATGTTAAGTAAACCCTCCTCTCCTTCTCTTAATACTGGACTGTGACGTGAGTGTAACCGCGCCCACAGCCTAGTCACTCAGGATGAGAGGCAGCTGCTGATGTAACGTCAACTCTGAGAGCCCGGACGTTGACGTGACATCAGCGGATGCCAGAGGCCACAGCACCCAGAGTCATGTGACCGGCACTGAGCGAGCACGATAGCGCCGCTCAGTGTCAGAACTGAAAACACAAGATAATTTAGAAGAGACTTGTAATAGCAAGTTAAATTGAAAGGGAAAATTTAAAAAATGAGTGAACCATCCCTTTAATGATTCGGCCCCTATGTGTCTCGGCAGACTAGTCTGATGCGTTTCCTGTCCAGATTCTTTTTGATGTGTTATCAATACACATAAAATTTTAGATTCATCATATTTATGACTGTTCCTAAAATGGCTAAAAGAATTATTCTGGGCATAGGAAAAACTGTAGAAAACAATACAACAATGGCTGAGATTAGCACATCGTGATTGTGACAGTACTTTGACAAAGAGTAATCTAGCTAAATATCTCCATACCAGGCAGCCATGGATTATGTCTCCACCAGGATCCTATCTGATAGTTATGTAATATAATGTGCTTAATCCTTTTGTTGGCAAATAGCATTTTATGACAGTCTGTTATCTCATCGTGCTGTTTTTAATTGTTATTGTAGTGTATTGACTCTAGGCTGGGATGTATTAATTGTAACACATTCTGATGGATTTGTGTTCAGAGTTGTTAGCCGGTGGCAAAAATCCAAGCTTCAGCCCCAAAAATCTTTCACTTATTTGTAGACCGATCCACACAAAGCTGAGCCTCATTGTCATTCAATAATGCTAATCTGTGGATTTTTTATTATGCAGAACATGGGTATTTGCAAACTACATTTTTGATGGGGAGTTTTTACGTTCATTTGTTGCGGAAAAAAATGCAGGGTTTTACAGCAGGAGCAAAGTGAATGATATTTCTGAAACCTCTTGCACATGCTGTTTTTTTTTCTGTTTTTGATGCAATAATCTGTTTGCATAACCAAAGAATTTCTGCACAAACTGTCAAAAATAGTCTCAGGAACTCTCATCTGCATGCTGTCATGGCCACTCCAGACTCTGGTCACATTGCAGAGTCTGGCAGGTAACCGAATGCTTCTTAGTTGCTCAGCCAGAGCCGGGCGTTGACTGTTGACTGTGCTCTTTGGTCTTTGGTTTAGCAGGAATTAATGCCTGCTGGCTGGTGAATGGCTGCTGGGGTCACAGGTTGCTGATGTCCTATCACAGCTGCCTCCGCAATATAGATAGATGTCCTATCACAGCTGCCTCCGCAATATAACAAAATGGTGGAATCTGGCCTCACATGCCGAAGATATCTCTAGCTTTGCTCCAGCATTATCGGTCTTTGTGCGTGGTGATCCAGTTGTTGGTGAACTGTTATATGCAATTTGGTGTGTGGGAATATCCTTGTTATTTATTTTCTCCCAGTACTTTTTTTCTCCCTGAACACATATTGTCTTTTCCCCTGTGTGTGCTTGCAGTGAGTTTGCGCTTTGGTTTTCCCCTGTCTGTCACTATTTCTGGTATTCTTTACTCCTGTTCCAGCCCTCCTTGGGGGTGGAGGAGAGGGGGTGTTAGAACAGGGCTGCTCAGGAGTTAGGGCTATGCTGGCGGTTCAGACCTGGCTACCATCAAGCCTACCTCTGGAATAAGGGACAGTTTAAGGCCCCTAGTCTGAGGGCAAGTCTAGGTGCCCTTATTCTTGGTTACCATGTCATACCCGTGACACATGCTCAATGTCCTCATCGGGTTCTCCACCTGACTGCAGTTTATTATCTTAATTGACATGAGTAGGTAAATGCTCAGATTCGATAGCATCTGTCATGTTGGAGAGGTGTTCTCTACACGGATGGATCCTGGTTTTCACTACACTGGTCAGGTGGCAGACTGGAAAATGGTGATCACACCTGATACTGACTGGTTTCTTGACCCCCTCAGCCCCAATACTGTAAAACTGCACATTTTAGACTGGCCTTTTATTGTGGCCAGCCTAATGCACACCTGTGCAATAATCATGCTGTCTAATTAGTATCTTGATATGACGCACCTGTGAGGTGGATGAATTATCTTGGCACAGGAGATTAGGGAGAGAACGGCCTTTCGATGACATAGAAAAAGTCAGATCTTTGTGTTCAGCTCATTAAGGATTGGAGCATAGTGTCAGCATAGTGTGATCAGGTTCACTTGGAAGTGAGAATCTGAGCACATTGTGAGGAGAAGATGGAGAACTAAATCTCTCCTCGGAAATCGGGCTGCACCCACATGTCCTCTGAGTGCAGTGCGATATCTACCACTCACTCATTGACTTGCATGGCCAAGTGCGAATATCGGATCTGGGAAGTTTGCATCATTGATGTATCCTCTCATCTCTCTGATTTTATCCAGTTTAGTGCAACAACTCCTTTTATTTATATTCCTTCCCCTTAGGCTATGTGCGCACTTGTGCGCTCTGCACCGCACACAAAAGTTCCGCTTCAGAGCGCAGCTGAAAAGCTCCGTTCTGAAGCGCATGGTGCCTGCAAAATTCGTGCGCTCTGCATGCTGCCTCTCCCTATAGACAGCATGCAAAGCGCACGGAAGAAGTGACATGTCACTTCTTAGAACGCAGCGCTTCGGGCAGCAGCCGAATCGCTGCGTTCTAATACGCCACGTGCGCACGTCTCATGCACAATCTTCATAGATTGTGCTGGGGACGCAGGACGCATGCAGTTACGCTGCGGTGCAGATCGCAGCGTAACTGCATGCAATACGCACACGTGCGCACATAGCCTTATTTCTGCCGTGATCCCACACCTCAAGTGTTGCCTTGGCATTACACAGTTCACCAGTCAATTAATTAGTTTTTTAAGACAAAAATCATTGGGAAAACTATTAGATTTACATTGTCTTCACAGTGCCTTAAATTGCTTTACCTTTACAACAGACCCCATTCTGTGATCTTAGGCCTGAAGTTTATTTTTCTCTGTCCCCAGTGATGCCGCTTACAGCAGCTTTTGTGGAAAAAAAGGCCCTTGACTTGCTATCTCCGGCACATTTGTGTTCTCACACAGGCCAGAATGCTCACAGTGCAGGGATTTAGAGGCCTTCCAGCTAATTGCCATCTTGTAAATTTAATTGGACTGCCTCCCCAGACACTGTTCTTAAATCAATTAGGCTACGAGTTGGCTGTCACCTCCTTCTACCAAGAAGTGCACCATCCAAGGGAGGTCAAGCATCTAAAGGGAGAAAGATGTTTCACCTCAACCACCGAGATTTCTCACAATGTAAAATTCATTGTTTGCATTTAGATGAAGTATTTTTTTTATTTTTTTATTTTTTTGTACAGTTTTCCTTTTCGATTCATTATTTCAGCCAGAATTTACTTACATTGGATCGTTACTGATTTTTTTTTTTTTTGGGCTACCGTTTCTTTTGTGTCACTCTAATAAGGTTAAGCAGCGCTCTGACCGGACTGTCCTTGCTAATGAGATCAATTGACTTCTGGGGATGCATCAACTGATAAATAATAAATCCTTTCCTTATTATTTTACAAGCCTTGTGGTTCTGGTCTTTGCCAATGAGAGCAAGTACCATGAACAACTAAACTACAAATAAAACCCTTGCTTTGGATATTAGACAAATGTGATGTCATTTGTGAGAGAGTTGCTTTTTTCGGCTGTGGATTTTCCCTCATAACTATTGATACAATGCATAACATGCATAGTAAAATTATTTCTCACCATTTCGTTCTCTGATGTTTCTTCTGCTTTATTAGGTTTGTTTGCATGTGCATTTTCAGGTTTATTTTTATTTCTTATGGCAAAAAATTGTAGTCTGCAAAGGGGTTCTTAAAGGGAATCTGTCGGCAGGTTTTGCTATATAAGCTGAGAGCAGCATAGCATGGGGCAAGAAAGCCTGATTCCAACGATGTATCACTTACTGGGCTGATTTGTGGAGTTTTCTTAGAATAACTGTTTTTGTGTGCTGTAGATCTAGCAGAGCAAAGTGTTAAACTGTGTGTAACCCCGCCCAAACCCCTGACTGGCAGCTTCCTGTATATAACCCCCAGCCACACCCCTGACTGGCAGCTTCCTGTATATAACCCCACCCAAACCCCTGACTGGCAGCTTCCTGTATACAACACCCACCCACTCCCCTCACTGGCAGATTCCTGTGTATACCCTAGCCCACACCCCTGACTGGCAGCTTCCTGTTTATAACCTTGCTCACACCCTTAACCGGCAGGCAGCTTCCTGTGTATAACCCTGCCCACACCCCTGACTGACTGCTTCCTGTATATAACCCTGCCCATACCCCTGAACCGCAGCTTCCTGTGTATAAGCCCGCTCACACCCTTGACTGGCAGTTTCCTGTGTATAACCCCTCCCACACTCCTAACTGTTAGCTTCCTAGGTATAACCTCACCCACACCTCTGAGTGCTTCCCATGTGTAACCCCCGCCCACGCTCCTTACTGTCATCTTTCTGTGTATAACCCCACCCATACCACTGACAGTTAGCTTTCTATTGGTCAAGGGTCCATTCTGAAAAGGAGCCCTGACACACGAGGTGAGGGCACTCAGTTCATTGAGGGCATCTGAGGTCAGGTTACCTGCGATCACAGGTGGAGGACTGTGGGAACCTCCAGCTGTAGCCACGAATAACCTGAATGACGTCACCGCTCTGCCTGAAGCTCTTAGCGGGTGAATATATCCTATGCCCACACACTGTAAGTTCAGATGTAGCAGAGCTGGAATAGTCATGGGACCTCATGTAGATTACATCAGACCTGGGTGTTTTGGGGCTTAATAAAGGGGTGAAGAGGGTGTTTTTTTGTATTTTATTTCAAATAAAGGATTTTTTGAGTGTTTGTGTTTATTTCTTTTCACTTACAGATTAGTAATGGAGAGGTCTCAGATGCCTCCCATTGCTAATCTAGGGCTTAGTGGCAGCTGTGAGCTGTCATTAAACCCTTATTACCTCGATTACCACTGTACCAGGGCAATCAGGATGAGCTGGGAAAAGTTCCGGGATTGTCGCATCTAAGGGATGCAACAGTCCTGGGCGACTGCAGGCTACTATTTTTAGGCTGGGGGCCTAATAACCCAGCCCGAAAATACTAGCTCCCAGCTGTCGGCTTTATCATGGCTGGTTATCCGGATTGGAGGGGACCACATGCCAATTTGTAAAATGTTTTTTTTAAATCATTTAAAAAAAACAAACTAACAAAAACGCATGGTGTTCTTATTTTGATACTTGTAAATGTAATCCTACTCCTTCTGAGGAATGACTGGAAGGATAAAAAGCCCCACTGGCCACTGCAAGATTACAAATTTTTCTTTATTCTTATTTTTTTTTAGATATCTTGTTATGAAAAAAAAAGAAATTAATAAATGAACATTGCAAAAACATAAAAAGCAGTGTACAGCTGTCATTGGGTTTTTATGACAGAAAGGGCTTCTCCTATTCTTGAGGTGAGAAGGTCTCAGTGCTGGTTGGAGCTGCTTTCCTTTCCTGTTAACTGTGCAGATTTCCCTTGTGCTGGTGCTACAAGGGTTAAAGCTGTTCTTTGTCTCCTAAGGCTATGTGCGCACTAGAAATGTGAAGTTTCTCAAGAAAATTTCTTGAGAAACTTCTGCCAGTGAAAGATTTCCGGACCTGCGGAAAAAATCCGCACCAAATCCGCATGCGTTTTTGCCGCGGATTTGCCGCGGATTTACCGCAGGTTTGTCCCTGCAATAAATAATAAAGATAATCGATAGACAGATAATGGATAGAGGGAAAGATGGATAGATGAATAGATAGATAGAGGGATGAATAGATAGATAGATAGAGGGATAGATAGATAGATGAATAGATAGATAGATAGAGGGATAGATAGATAGATAGATAGATGAATAGATAGATAGAGGGATAGATGGATAGATAGAGGGATAGATAGATAGATAGATGAGAAAAACCTATATAATGTTCCACCTCCCTGCATTTTCTAAGCTGGCACCCTTTAGTGATTTTCATGTGGCACTTAGGCTACTTTCACACCTCCGGTTTTTGCTATGCGGCACAATCCGGCACTTTGCATGAAAATCGCAACCGTTTTTTTTTGCTGCCGGTTGCGATTTTCCTGCATAGACTTTAATTAGTGCCGCATTGTGCCGCATGGCCTTGCGTTCCGTCCGGTTTTTGCCGCATGCGGCAGATGTAGCCGATGCGGCGGCCGGATGGAACGTTGCCTGGCACGTTTTTTCGTGCGGCAAAAAAAAACCGCATCGCGCCGCATTCGGCCGATGCGGCGCATTTTTCAATGCATGCCTATGGCGGCCGGATGCGGCGCGATGCGGCAATAACTGCATCCGGCCGCCGCATGCGGTTTTTGCCACTGCGCATGCTCAGTAGCATGCCGCAAGCGGCAAAAACCGGACTGGCCGCACAGGAAAAACTTATGCAAAGGATGCGGTGTTTTCACCGCATCCGTTGCATAGCTTGCACAGCCGGATTGAGCCGCAGAGCTCAAGCCGGATGTGTGAAAGTAGCCTAAAGGGTGCTTAGCCTTGTATTTAGCCATAAAATAAATAAATAATTTAAAAAAAATGACGTGAGGTCCCCCCATTTTTTGTAGCCAGCTAGGGTAAAGCAGACGGCTGCAGCCTGCAGACCACCGCTGGCAGCTTCACCTTGGCTGATAATCCAAAACAGTGGGCACCCCACGCTGTTATTTTAAATTATAAATAATTTAAAACAAAAAACATGGGGTCCCCCCCATATTGGATCACCAGCCAAGGTAAAGCGGACAGCTGGGGTCTGATATTCTCAGACTAGGGAGGTCCACTGTTATTGGACACTCCCCAGCCTAAAAATAGCAGGCCGCAGCCGCCCCAGAAGTGGCGCATCCATTAGACGTGCCAATCCTGGCGCTTTGCCCCAGCTCATCCCGCGCCCTGGTGCGTTGGCAAACGGGGTAATATATGGGGTTGATGCCAGATGTGTAATGTCACCTGGCACCAAGCCCTGGGGTTGGTGAGGTCAGGCGTCTATCAGATACCCGACATCACCAACCCAGTCAGTAATAATTAAAAAATAGACAACAAAAAAAGTTTTATTTGAAAAAAGGGGGGGGGGCACGGCGATCCATACCATAGTCGCTGTCCCAGTCAATGAAAAAAAGAATGTTCCCCATTGGCTGGGAGAGCAATGCAGTGACCTGAGCTAACATCAATAGGTCAGCTCAGGTCACTGCAGGGGATGACGAGCGCTGCCATCAGGAGCATAGATGAGATCATTACCTTCTGTGATCATCTCCTGTACTGCTGACGTCAGCGCTGTCACTGACTTATCGCGAGAGCCCGTGATGTCACCGCTAGTGACAGTCTCGGGCCGCTCGCGAGACGGGCATAGACAGCAGTGACCGCGGTGACGTCAGGAGGCAGGAGATCGTCACAGCAGGTAATGATCTCACCTCCTGACAGCAGCGATCGTCATCCCCGCGGCTCCCAGCACTGCAGGATGTCAGTGTCTGCCTGCGCTGCCGCGTGACAGGCTGCTGACACTGCGGGCAGACACTGACACCCTGCAGTGCAGGCAGCCGCGAGGCCGGAGCAGGACACACACTGCACGGGCACCTGGAGGTCGCACGGAAGTGCTTCTGTGCGGCGTCCAGGGAGTGTGACGTGCGTTTCCTCTGCTCCTCTTCCTGGCATAATGACATCGCTTCCTGCAAAACCGCAGGCAGCGATGGGCATTACCGCAGGTAAATCGCGGCTATTCCGGTGGTATACCGCACATCATTGCTACCTGCGGAATACCCCCGGAATACCGCAGGTACCTGCGGAAATTAATGGACATGCACATTTTCTCAAGAAAGTTTCTCGAGAAAATTTTCTCAAGAAATTTTCTTGAGAAAAATCCGCACAGTGCGCACAACTATTTTTTTTTCTCATTGAATTTCATGGGAAATGTCTGCACAAAGATTGCAGACATTTCTCAAGAAATTTCCGGGGGCAAATCCGCGGGTAAATCCGCGGGAAAAACGGTCTAGTGCGCACATAGCCTAGGCTTTCCATCCAAGCTTATCTTTCATCCACTCCACTCTGGTATAAATACTCACCTCTCAAGCTTGCCTTATTACCAGTGATAGCCTACTATACCTTCGTATCGGTGTGCAGGTGTGAGCCGTGGGCCGTGGAAAGAAAGGTCACTTTGGACTTGTTTCTGGAGATGTCTGCCTGGAGGTTTATTTTACCCCTGTCTGTCCAATTCCCTTTGTGCCTTAATCATGGAACAGGACTAGTCTTCCTGCTGCCCTGTGCACTAGTCAGAGCCATGCTTAGGGTAAGTCAGGGCTAGGAGCGTGATGGCTACATGGGGTGAAAAAACCTATCTAGGCACGTCAGGGAGCTCAGGTTTGCTTAGGGTAAGTGGCAGGGGGCTCCCTTCCTGTTTATCCCTGGTGGCAGTATAACCCTTTCCATCTGTCTTGCCGTTCCCCTTAGTGGAGTGTGACAACAAGAGAACCATAGACAGTCAATATATCAACATACTTCTCAGTGCACATTGTATTCTCTTGTGCATAAACCCTTAAGGCTGCTTTACACGGTACGACCGATTGTACAATTTCACAATCGATCGTACCCGCCCCCGTCCTTTTTGCGTCATGGGCAAATCGCTGCCCGTGTCGCACAAAGTCAGTAACCCCCCGTCACACATACTTACCTCTCGTGCGACCACGCTGTGGGCGGCGAACGTCCACTTCCTGGAGTGGGAGGGACGTTCGGCGTCAGAGCTACGTCACACGGCCGCCGGCCAATGGAAGCGGAGGGGCGGAGATGAGCAGGACGTAAACATCCCGCCCACCTCCTTCCTTCACATAGCCGGCGGCGGCCGCGGGACGCAGTTGAGCTGCTGTTCATCGTTCCCGGGGTGTCACACGGAGCGGCGTGTGCTACCACGGAAACGATGAACAACTAAATTAAAAGATATTATGGAACCTAGCGACCAGTATACGACTCACGATTTGTGAGCGATACTGCGTCGCTAGGAGGTGTCACACAGGCCGGCATCGCCAGTGATGCCGGATGTGCGTCACAAAAACCGTGACCCCGACGATCTATCGCACAATAGATTGTCTGGTGTAAAGCAGCCTTTAGTGATTTGACAGTGTAATTGGTGATACATTGCTATTCGGACACCTTATTATGTTGCATTTTTGTACATGTTATTTTATGTATTTATATATTTTTACATTTTTCCCTAAAGGTGCCGTATCCAGAGGACAGTTGGGCCCTGTGGAGCTCGTCTCTCAGTACCTCCGTCATGAAGAATTGGATGAAGCCATTGGTATATTGACATGCTTGAGTTGGAATACTGCTGGTCACCAATGCTATACATGCATGAGCGCCATTGTAAACCAGCTTCTAAGGCAGAAACTGACCCCTGAAACAGAAGGTGATACTATGTTTTCCTTATTATTTTCATTTCTCTACAAATATACAGACAAAAAAATGCCCAAACATAAAAAAATCCCCTCAACTATCATGGGACATCGGGCTTGACTTCCATTAATTGTACCTTATACAGACATTGCATAGTAATGTACTAACACTTCCGCATCATCTCAATAGTTGATTATTTGAAGTCACAAAACATATTCCTGGATGTTAATTTTATCTCTTAGTCCCGTCCTTATATGCTCTTACAATTTCATTATAAATTTACTGATTTTAGGGCGTGTCCTGGCTATGGAGGAGTGAGGACGTGTTTGTCTCAGCTCCTGCCACCGGACTACACTACTGACAATTAAACCAGCCCAAGAGCCTGGAAGAAAAGGATATGCAGCGCAGGAGAAGGGAGAGCTCCCAGGGGCCCAGCAGAGGAGCGTCACGGACAGAGGAGAAGGGAATTAGAGGCTTCCTTACCGGGCCGAAGCAGAGGACAGCACTGCAGACATCTCCCAAGATAGAGAGGCAGGGGAAGCCCCAGCAGCAGCAGAGACAGAGGGAGGAAAGCACCCGGGCAGTGGAGGAGAGGCAGCTGATAACCCCAGACAGCCAGCGTGTCCAGGTACAGGGGAGCCCTGGAGCAGGGAGCATGGGTACAACCCCCACCATTGCTGATTGCAGACCTGCAGTGGGGAGGCCTCAGGAGGGGGGAGAGGTGCCCTTACCCCTGTCACAGAAGGAGGACAATAATAAATCTCAAGCAGAGGCTGTTAATGCTGCAAATGGGGAACAGGGCCCTGCTAGTGGAAATCTCCTATCTTCAGTGAGACACAGCCTGAGTCAAAGTGTGTATGATATGGAAATGCAAGCAGAGTTAGAGCCTGCCACAAGTACAATAAGATCACATGAACCAGGAGTGCTAACAGAACTTAATGAAATCCGGGCACACATCTCTTCTATGCCCACCAGAGAAGATATGGAGACATATATAGCAAGGCTGGAACAGGCATACCGCACAGAGCTGTCAGCCCTGAGGGGGGAGGTGGAAAGAGTGGACACTCAGAACCAAATACAGGCAGCTAAAATACAGAATATAGAAGACACCACTCAGGCACAAGGGGCCATTTTGGATCAACACTTCTGCCAAATACAATATATGGTGGAAGCAATGGACGATGCTGAAAACAGGGGCCGGAGAAACAATTTAAGGGTCCGGGGTTTACCAGAGTCTGTTGAACCTAAGGATCTCCAGAGAGCCCTCCAAGTGATGTTTAATGAGATCCTGGGTGAACCATCAAGCCAACCCCTGGAGCTAGACAGAGTGCATAGAGCGCTTGGCCCTAGACCTACACAGAATGACAGACCACGAGATGTGATTTGCAGGGTCCACCGTTATGTCCTTAAAGAGGCCATCCTGTTTAAGCTGCGCAGTGGAGTTTCACCAGCATACGAGGGGAGCCAAGTCCAGATTCTGCAGGACTTATCCCGTTTCACTTTACAAAGAAGGAGAGCACTGAAACCTCTCCTGGACATGCTCCGTTCGTATGAGTTTCAATACAGCTGGGGATTTCCCTTCCGCCTGCAGGTCCGACATGCGGGAAGAATGCATGTTCTTAGGAACCCGACTGATATGCCATCGTTTGCTGCAGCCCTGGACATTCCATTGGTGCCTATAGAGGAATGGCCGGTGTTTCCAATGGGGGTTTGGGGTGCTGCCCCAGATGGTGATCGGATGCGTGGCCCTCGAAGAGGAAGACCAGTCTGATGTTTAAGGAGTTATTGGTTCATAAACAAAAATTCATTGGGTTGTTTCTCAATAGAATGTACCTCCCAGTTTTGCTATAATTTTTTTGCCAGGGGGATTAAGTCTTTCTGATTATGAGGGGGGGGTTCCCTCCCGCCTTCCTGGAAGAGGGGGCGGGGGGGCACCCCCTGACGGTGTATAGCACAATATTCTCTCTAGACCTTGTGTCCTCACATTATATAGGGCTCTGGCTGACAAACTAAGTTGAATAATTGCTTATTGTTAGTCCGGGGCAGGTGGCTCCTTTGTAGAAAGTTCCCTCCCTGATTGGGATAACACGCCATAAAGGAGTGGCGTAGTCTCACCATCCCTAGGTTAGACAGTTTGGTATTCTCTTATACCTATACAGTTACTTTTAGTCTTTTTAGACCCGACGTTAGGGTCTTGCTGTAACCTTGCAGGCGGGAGGCACTCTGACCTCCTTGCCTTTGGTTTCTACTGCTTTGTTGGTAGTTTCTTTTGTATTCTCGACCTTCTTACCTCTTCTCTTTTATTTCCTCTTCTTTTTCCCTGCTCTTCCTATCCTACTTGCCTGCACATCTCTCTCTCTCTCCCTAATCCCCGAACCTATCCCTAGAGTCCCCACCGTTCCTCCGCATTGAAATGACGCAGATTAATTGGGGTTCACTAAATGTGAGGGGACTTAATGTCCCGCAAAAACGCTCCCAGATATTTTTTGACATGCACAAAAAAAGAGTCCATATACTATTGATCCAAGAAACACATTTTAAAACGGTCCACCTCCCCATCTTTAGAGACAGATATTACACTAACTGGGTCCACAGTTCCAACCCAGAGTCAAAATCCAAGGGAGTGTCCATAGGCATCCATAAGTCCCTAGTGCACACAGTTCTAGATACACGGGTGGACACGGAGGGAAGATTTATATTCCTGAAAATTAATGTTAACTCATCCATCTTTACCATTGTCAATTGGTATCTACCGAATAGAGATCCGGCGACGACCTGCTCCTCTCTCCTGTCATCACTGGATGAATTCGCAGAAGGGACCGTGATCGTGGGCGGTGATTTAAACTTCACTTTGGACCCTAAGGTAGACACAACGTCGGGACATAACTTTCTCTCAATAAGGAAACTAACGAAGGTTAAACGTTGTATACAGGAACTCAGATTAGTGGATGTATGGAGAACACTACACCCAGTAGACCGTGACTACACATATTTTTCCCCGGCTCACTCTTCATACAGCCGCATAGACCTATTCCTTGTAAGTCAGAAGGCCCTGACATGGCAGATACAGGCCTCTATAGGCAGTATCTCTTGGTCAGATCATGCCCCCATATTTTTGAGCCTCACTATGCCGGATGGGCCTGGGAGGCCGTGGTCTTGGCGGTTGAATGATAGTCTGCTGAGGGACCAGGGATGCTTGAAAGACCTGCAGAACACAATAGATGAATTCTTGGAGATACACTCAGGAGACACTACTACCCTACCTGTTCAATGGGAGACACTAAAGTGTGTGTTGAGAGGGATTCTGATCAAACATGGGGCTAGGATTAAGAGGGAGAGAGCCCAAACCATTCTGTCTCTACTTCAGAATATTTCAGACCTAGAGAAGATCCATAAGCAGACATTATCCCCGGTGACACTGACAGAGCTAGTTAAAAACAGAGAGGAACTTAAATCCATTCTGGACCGACAATACGAGCGCCACAGGAATAGACTAAAAAGATTTATGTATGAATATGCGGACAAATGTGGCAGACCACTAGCTAGGTTATTACATCCGAGGGGGGACCCCAGTCACATCCCTACGATCAAAAAATCGGACGGCCTTTTGACTCAGAACCCAATCCACATAGCGGAGCAGTTTCAAAAATATTATAGTGACCTTTACAACATAAGGGGCAAATTTGGGGATATGCCACAAGAAGCTTTGGAGACTAAAATAAATGATTACATACTTAAAACAGCCCTGCCGACTATACCCAATACTGAGGTTGAAAACCTAGAAGCAGACTTTACAGAGACAGAAGTGGCATCTATTATCAGGGATTCTCCTTCAGGCAAAAGCCCAGGTCCGGACGGGTTTACCCCCAAGTTCTATAAAATTTTTCAGACTCAGTTATCCCCGTTCATGACCAAAGTATTTAACTCCATATCTGAAAACTCCCAGTGGGTAGCACAGTCTCTTGAAGCACACATATGTGTTATCCCCAAACCGGGAAAGGACCACTTGCTGGTTACAAATTACAGACCCATCTCACTGATTAATTTAGATTTGAAATTTTTCTCTAAAGCACTTGCCAACAGACTTGCCCTGTCCCTGCCTGGGATAATACATACAGACCAGGTGGGATTTGTAAAAGGCCGGGAGGCACGGGACAACACCAACAAATTGTTCCTCCTGATGGCTCGGTCGAGGGCTCAGTCTCTCCCCATGTGTTTACTTTCAGTGGACGCGGAGAAGGCCTTCGACCGGGTCAGTTGGAGCTTTATGATGGCAGCCTTGAGACAGGTGGGTTTGGGTCAGAAATTTTTGGGTAGAATTGCGTCCCTGTATACGAGACCCTCAGCAAAAGTCAGGACAAATGGGTTTCTATCATCATCCTTTCTGGTCCACAATGGAACGAGACAGGGATGTCCACTGTCGCCCCTCTTATACGTCATAGTCATGGAGCACCTTGCGGTCGCCCTGAGAAACAACACAAGCATCCACGGGATAGAGGCGGGGGGGGAGAGCCGTAAGCTGGCTCTATTCGCGGATGACCTTCTCATGTTCATTTCCCAACCACACATATCCTTCCCGTCCTTGCTTAAGGAGTTCGAACAGTTTGGCAACTTAAGCAACTTCAAAGTAAATTTTTCCAAATCAGAGGCCATGAACGTGACTTTATCGGCAGAAGACCTTGCGAGAGTATCACAAAACTTCCCTTTTAAGTGGCAACCGTCAGTTTTAAAATATCTGGGAGTTATGGTACCTAGGGATCCAGCAAAAATTGTACATCAATTTTTTCCCCTTATTAGAAAGGACAATCAGGGACTTAAAGAAATATGACAAAAAGAGATTGACGTGGTTTGGGCGTATAAACGCGATAAAAATGGATGTGTTACCGAGGTTCCTGTTCCTGTTTCAGACAATACCCATACAGCTACCGCTAAGTTACTTCTCCAAGATCCGGACAGCCTTGTCTGGGTTTGTCTGGGGGAACAGGAGACCCCGAACAGGAATTAAAACTCTGACCAGACACAAAAGTGACGGGGGGGCGGGGCTCCCAAATTTTCAGTTATATTACAAGGCAGCTATCCTAACGAGATTACTGGACTGGCATTTTCATGGTAATTCGAAACAATGGGTGGTGATTGAACAGGATGTACTGGGAACTCCCTTACATTTACTTCCATGGTTAGAGAAAGAAAGTAGGATCCAGATAGCGAAAGGAATGGAGTTCACGCGGACAGCGATGGGGATGTGGGATGGAGAGATAAAAAAGGGATCTCTCTCTCAGGAGCAGGGCCCACTTACCCCCGTATTCGGTAATAAGAAGTTCCCCCCAGGACTCCACTCCCATAGATTCGGGGGATTTACTCGGGCGGATGATACCCGTTTTTGTCACGTGCTCCAGGGACACACCCTACCAACTTATACTTCCATGCAGGCCACAGGGAGAGAGATTTCCTGGATGGAATATATGCAGTTGAAATCTTTCCTCTCGTACCAGGACAGGGAGAGAAGGATGAGGACACCCCCTACTCCTTTTGAGAAAATATTTTTACAGGGGTCATCACCTGGACATGGCATCTCACTCATCTATAAAATGCTGAACCAGAGAAATAGGGTGGATAAACCTCACTTTGTCTGTAGGTGGGGAGAGGAACTGGGAGAGGATATTGCAGAGGACGATTGGAGCAGAGCGTACCTGTGGACCCACAAGCTTTCCTTGGCGTGCGCCGCTCAAGAGAAAAGTTATAAAATTCTCACAAGGTGGTACCATTACCCGACTAAATTACATGCTATATTTCCCTCTGTGTCTGATGTGTGCTGGAGGTGTGGCACAGACACAGGTACAATGCTACACATATGGTGGAGCTGTACTAAGCTGCAACCCTTTTGGGACTCAGTGTTCTACCTGTACAAAAAGATGAGCGGAGGTGAAATAGAAAAATCCCCCCAGGTTGCCCTTCTTTCTATGCTCCCAGGAGCTATTAAAACACAAAAAAGGGACATGTTGCGATTTTGCCTGGCGGCTGCCCGTATGATTATCCCACGATTTTGGAAACAGACTAGATGCCCTACGGTGCTGGATTGGTTGGAGGAGATGACAAACCTCCAGAGAATGGAGGAGCTGACAGCAGAACTAAATGGGAACACAGAAAAATTTACTACAGTTTGGAGACCATGGATTATGTTCATGGAGTCCCCAGAGTTTGTGGAGAGTTTGGCGAGCTTTTTGAGCTGAGAAACGGTGGGGAGTCTCATTCCTTCCCCCCCCTTTTTTCTTTGCTTTTCTTGCTTCCCCCCCCCCCTTTTCTCTAATTTCCTCTTCTTTATGCTTATATCTTTCCTCTTCTTTCTTTCTTTTCTGAACATTAATCTGCATTTTTCTAGTTTCATTTTTTATATGAAAAGATTTATCAATAATTCATAAGACAATAGACATACAAGGAGAATGAGTATATTAGGATACGGGAAGTCAAAAGAAGTAAAATTCTGACCTATAATTTACAAGTGGTTGTATGGTAATAGCACAAAGATAATTTGAAGAATTCCAAGAAATTTAGTAATGTAACAATTTCTGGATGTTATCCCGGCATTGAGAAAATGATGCTTATGTATTGTAATTGCACAAATGATATGTTTGTATGTTGACAACAGTTTCATCAATAAAACAGATTTGAAATAAATTTACTGATTTTAGCAGACAAAAATTGACATTAAAGGCCCCTTTACACACCGAGACTTTCTAGCGATCCCACCAGCGATCCCGACCTGGCCGGGATCGCTGGAAAGTCTCTAAACAGTCACTGGTGAGCTGTCAAACAGGCAGATCTGGACAACGACGCAGCAGCGTTTAGAGACTTTCCAGCGATCCTGGACCTGCAGAACGACCTCGCTGGTAGGGAACGCTAT
This sequence comes from Anomaloglossus baeobatrachus, assembly GCF_048569485.1. Lineage (NCBI taxonomy): Eukaryota > Metazoa > Chordata > Amphibia > Anura > Aromobatidae > Anomaloglossus > Anomaloglossus baeobatrachus. The sequence goes on along the minus strand of NC_134355.1, from coordinate 71,198,478 downwards.
AGCACGCCTACGGGTAGTCGCTAACGATGTCGTTGTAACGGTGTCAAACACACCGATGCATGCTGCGCAGCGGGAAACAAAGGACCAAAGAATGGTCCTGAAACATTTGTAGCGATCAGCGACCTCACAGCGGGGGCCAGGTCGCTGATGCGTGTCACACACTGCAATGTCGCTGGGGAGGTCGCTATTACGTCACAAAACCGGTGACGTTACAGCGATATCGCTAGCGATGTTGCAGTGTGTAAAGGGGCCTTAAATGATTTTTCCTAGCATCTGTATCTAAAAGGATGTCAAGTAACTGAAATAGACTATAAGAGATTATATATTTTTGTTGTTAAAAGGGGTTGTCCATGTAGAAAATATTGACCTAACCTCTGGGGTCTGATACCCGGCAGCCAGATGTAAACATTGTATGGAAGTGGAACAGCCCGGCTCCATGCAATGTGTAGGGCCGATGTTAACGACTATTCATTGCCCGATCATCCACTTTAATTTGATATGTTTAATCTAACCAATTATTTTCCTAAATTAGAGTTACACAATTACAAATCATTCTTTAAAATGATTTGATTGCATTTACACTTCAAGATTATCGAGAGTGAGCATTCCTGGGAACACTTGTTTCACTGTAATCCTTCAATGTAAGCAAACTCTATATAATATATGAGTTTCCCTTATTTGTATTGAATTACTGAAATGAATTAACTTTTTGATGATATTCTAATTTAAGGCCGCTTTACACGCTTTTGACATCGCTCAAGCGATCTCGTTGGGGTCACGGAATTTGTGACGCACATCCGGTCGCTTTAGCGATGTCTTTGCGTGTGACAGCTATGAGCGATTTTGAATCATCGCAAAAACGGTCAAAATCGCTCATCGGTGACATGCCCCTTTAGTTTCGAATATCGCTGCTGCTCGTTGTACGAAGTAGTTCGTCGCTCCTGCGGCAGCACACATAGCTATGTGTGACACCGCAGGAACGAGGAACCTCACCTTACCGGCGGCCGCCCGCAATGAGAAAGGAAGGAGGTGGGCGGGATGTTACGTCCCGCTCATCTCCGCCACTCCGCTTCTATTGGGCGGCGGTTCAGTGACGTCGCTGCGACGCTGAACAAACCGCCCCCTTAGAAAGGAGGCGGTTCGCCGGTCACAGCGACGTCGCTAGGCAGGTAAGTAATGTGACTGGTCAGCGCAATGTTGTGCGCCACAGGCAGCGATTTGCCCGTATCGCACAACCGATGGGGGCGGGTACGCACGCTGGCGATATCGGTCACAATATCGCAGCGTGTAAAGCGGCCTTTAAAGGGATTGAACTTGTAACTCTGGTTTAACGGAATAAAAATTCAAAGTTTAAAAATTGGAACGTTTTAAACATTTTCTTCAAATTTCCAATTTTTTTCACAAATAAACGAAAAATATATCATCCTAAATTTACCACTAACATGAAGTATAATATGTAATGAAAAACAAAAAACAATTTCAGAAAGTGACAGACTTCTAAAATTTCGGCTCCATCGCTAAGTGGTTAAATCTAATTTGCATAATAATGTGGGATGGGGTGTATACAGTGCTCACAAGTTAGAAACACGTAATTATGTCTAACATGATTTCCTATTCCGGGCCAATCTGTAATATACCACCGCTGTAATTTTATGTAATTCTACCTCACTTTGTTTCTTCTACACCTGCTCTTTGTGTATTATTTAATGAGGGAGATGTTAAAATATCATTGCGATGAGAAGGAAATACAACAGTTTAATTATCTCTAATTAGTATTAATGAAAAGAACAGAATAAGATTGGTGCAAATAACCGCTGTTATCTTTACCGCTGTTTTTTTCTTATCAAAAAGCTGTGGTTAATTGCTTAATAATAACTTGTATCTAAAATGAGTCTCACTCAGAAAGATAATGTTTACAGGTCATCAAAATGCCGTCCAGAAGTTCCTAATTAATTGTGGTTCATTTTTATTATTTTTTTCTTTTTTTTTTCCTTATAAAACTAAAACTAGATGTCAAGTATCTAGAAGAGAAGTCCTTGCTTAGCCATGTACATGGTGGTTATGGAGAACACAGGGAACCCAATCCAAATCTTTGCAAAATAAGCTTTAGGCGGGCTTTGCACGTTGCGACATCGCAAGCCGATGCTGCGATGTCGCACGCAATAGTCCCCGCCCCCGTCGCAGGTACGATATCTTGTGATAGCTGGCGTAGCGAACATTATCGCTACGCCAGCTTCACATGCACTCACCGGCCACGCGACCGTCGCTCTGGCTGGCGACCCGCCTCCTTATTAAGGGGGCGGGTCATGCGGCGTCATAGCGACGTCACACAGCAGGCCGCCAATAGCGGCGGAGGGGCGGAGATGAGCAGGAGGTAAACATCCCGCCCACCTCCTTCCTTCCGTATAGCCGCCGGCGGCAGGTAAGGAGATGTTCCTCGCTCCTGCGGCTTTACACACAGCGATGTGTGCTGCCGCAGGAACGAGGAACAACATCGTACCTGTCGCGGCACCGGCATTATGGAAATGTCGGTGAATGCAACGATGATACGATAACGAAGTTTTTGCGCTCGTTCATCGTATCATCTAGCATTTACACAGTACGATGTCGAAAGTGACGTCGGATGTGCGTCACTTTCGATTTGACCCCACCGACATCGCACGTGCGATGTCGCAACGTGCAAAGCCGCCCTTAGTCTATCACACCAATTATATAGCTTTGTAATAAAGAAGGTACTGGCAAAGATCTAACATTATGATATGCTGCCTTAAAGGAGTTGTTCACTTCTAGGAAAACCTTTCTCATTACACATTTCCCCCGGGTAAAATAAAAAAGCCTATACTCATCTCCCGTACCGGCGCAGTTTCAGCTGTACTAGGGCTTACGCGACGTTCTAACGTTACGCGAGCAATCAGCTATGGTTTTTGTCTACCCGCATTCATACCAAACGAGTTAATCAACAGGGTGTGAGCGTTGCGGCGGTGCTCACTTCATGTTAATTGCTTCTTTGGTCCGAAGGCGGGTAGACAGAAGCCAGAGCTGAATGGACGAGGGGATCGCGTGACTCCACAAATTCATGTGAGCCCCCGCAAGGCGAGCTGCTGCAGCCCCTGGAACGGCGCTGGTACGGAAAGTGAGTATGGGATTTTTATTTTACCTTGGGAAAATGGGCAACCCTTTTTAAGATGCATGAGATTTATTCACTCACATTTTGAGACACATGCCTGTTTTAGGCCCCCTACAATGTCACATTCCTTGCATCTTGGATCCACAGCGACAATCCACACTAAATCCTGCTGTTGTAGGTGCTGTTTTCTCACCCGCTGTGGCATTATTGTGACTCCATCGACTGGTCTCCTGCCGGTCTCTGTAGAGCTCAGCCTCCTGCAATGATATTTCGTCCCATGTGACAGCGACACCCTGTCTTATTTTGGTCTTGTAGATTATGCTGAGAATTTGTGGATGATCCTCAGCGAAATCTGAAACGATTCGGATTTGTATCAGAAATTGGTTTACTCATTAAAGTCGAGGGAAAAAATCCATAACAAGTCCTGGACCTATTCACGAAAAAAATTTACATATTATGCCACCAGATATCACTTTGTGGGGAAATTGCCTTTTCTTAAAATCTCATCCACTTTGCAGCTATCGTAATGCACCGCAGATTTTAAGCCTGAAAATCCTCATGGAAAATCTGCAGCATTTTTGTCTTCTGTGACTTTGCTCTAAGATGAGGACTAAAAAAAAATAAAAAATGAGCGCACACACAGAATAGACCTGTGATATACAGTGGAACCTTGGATTACGAGCATCGTTCCGGGAGTGCGCTCTTAAACCAAGTTACTCTTGTATCAAAGTGAATTTTCCCATAGGAAATAATTGAAACGCAGAAAATTTGTTCCACAGCCCAAAAATATCACCTTTATTTATACAAATGTATTACAGTAATACAAACTAATGTCCTGTATTCATATAAAATTATTACAGTACACTAATAAAAAACAAATTAAACTGCACATTAGCTTACAAAGGAATTGTTGGTGTGCGGGAGGTTCGCTATAGAGAGAAAAAAATGATGCATAAATATGACAACCTTTATTTTAGTACAACACACAAAAAACATACCCCAAATCTTGGGCACAACTAAGCCAAATATGGGGTAGGAATCCTGGCCAGGCAATTAGATTACAGTACAAGCAATGTGCTGCACTGGTTAGCAGAAAGAAATTACAGTACTGTTTCCACAAACGCAAATTGATAGACATGCTATATAGTATATACTGTACTGTATAATGGTATACTGTATACAGTACATATATACAGAAAGTTACCTCCAGAGCGGGTCAGAGCGCGGTACAAGGACGGAATCGGAAGTGTGCACGGTGAGTATTTGCTCTAATTGCAAATCATTGGTCTTAAACCAAGTTACAAATTTTTAGAAAGCTTTGCTTGTGTTGCAAAACGCTCTCAAACCAAGTTACTCTTAATCCAAGCTTCCACTGTATAAAGAAAGTACCATATTTTAAAAACTATACATTTTTAAAAGGCTAAAAAAAATTGCTTTTTCTAATGCAAAGCTGTAAAGGCCGTTTTATACGCTGCAACATCGCTAGCGATGTCGCTAGTGATCGCACCCACCCCCGTCGTGTGTGCGTTACGGGCAAATTGCTGCCCGTGGCGAACAATATCGCTAGTACGCGTCACACCCACATACCTTCCTAACGACGTCGCTGTGGCCGGCGAATAAACTCTTTTTTAAGGGGGCGGTTCGTGCGGCGTCACAGCGACGTTACACAGCAGGCCACCAATAGAAGCGGAGGGGCGGAGAGCAGCCGCATTAGCATCACTCCCACTTAGTTTCCGGAGGACGCAGGAACGCTGTTGTTCGTCATTCCTGGGTGTCACACGTAGCGATGTGTGCTGCCTCAGGAACGATGAACAACCTGCGTCCAAAATGAGCAACGATATTTGGGAAAGGAACGACGTGTGAACAATCAACGATTTTTGCCGTTTTTCGGATTGTTAGCGGTCACTCGTAGGTGTCACACGCAACGACGTCGCTAACGAGGCCGGATGTGCGTCACGAATTCCGTGACCCCAGCGATATCTCGTTAGCGATGCTGTTGCGTGTAACGGGGCCTTTAGTCACTGAAATTGTTCAATGATATATTGGGGTTTTTTTGTTTTTTTTTTTAGATAAAAGTCATCACATTATGTGCTATACAATGTTTAACAGCTTGGGCAGGTGGGCTCAACAATTACAGGGCTTCTTATACTTCTATAGGACCATCACTTCTTTCTTTGTGTGATATCTTTCTGATTGTGAGACATATACATATTTCACAATAGTAATGTAAGAATTTAACACTGCCGGATAATGGGTGAGAGCAAAAAGTCACAAAGGGTGCTAATTGCTAATGGCACTTACAAAATATTTTTTTTTTTTGTGTGTGATCAAAGGCATTTTCATTTATTTTTAAGGATAGCAATTAATATGATACTCATATGATTTTCAATATTCTTATCTTTGTTATCAAATGCCAACTTGTCAATTCATTCCACTTAACTGTCTTTCTCTGAGCTTAAGGCTTGTAATTTTTTCATAGAGCAGAATATCTGTGACTTCACAAAAAGTGTATTCTTAATATAACTACAAAAATACATACAGCTGCACTCTAAAATGCTAACAATGAATAAGGGAACTCTGGTAATTCACTACTGCTATAGGAATATTTGAAAAAGGAGATATTTAGCTTATATATTGGCCAATGCATGTGAACCTGGTAATCAGCGACAAGGTATATCTCAATATACCGGGACACTAAAGGGGGCTTTACACGCTGCGACATCGCTAATGCGGAGTCGTTGGGGTCACGGAATTTGTGACGCACATCCGGCCGCATTAGCGATGTTGCTGCGTGTGACACCGATGAGCGATTTTGCATCGTTGCAAAAACGTGCAAAATCGCTCATCGGTGATATGGGGGTCCATTCTCGATTATCGTTACTGCAGCAGTAACGATGTAGTTCGTCGCTCCTGCGGCAGCACACATCGGTATGTGATGCCGCAGGAATGAGGAAGCTCTCCTTACCTGCCTCCCGGCCGCTATGCGGAAGGAAGGAGGTGGGCGGGATGTTACGTCCTGCTCATCTCTGCCCCCCCACTGCTATTGGGCGGCCGCTCCGCGACGTCGCTGTGACGCCGCACGGACCGCCCCCTTAGAAAGGAGGCGGTTCGCCGGTCACAGCGACGTCGCCGGGCAGGTAAGTATGTGTGACGGGTCTGGGCGATGTTGTGCGGCACGGGCAGCGATTTGCCCGTGTCGCGCAACAGATGGGGGCGGGTACCCACACTAGCGATATCGGGACCGATATCGCAGTGTGTAAAGTAGCCTTTAGGCTATGTGCGCACGTTGCATAATTACATGCAGTTACGCTGCGCTTTGTAGCGCAGCGTAACTGCATGCGTCCTGCGTCCCCTGCATAATCTATGGAGATTGTGCAGGGGCCGTGCGCACGTGGCGTTTTAGAGCGCAGCGCTTCGGCTGCTGCCAGAAGCGCGCGTTCTAAGAAGTAACATGTCACTTCTTCCGTGTGCTTTGCCGGCAGCCCCTGCACTGTCTATGGCAGGAACTGCAGGCAGAGCGCATGGAATCGGCTTTTTTTTTTTTCACTACGGACATTTTCTGCAGCGATTTGAAGCGCACGTGTGCTCTTCAGATCGCTGCAGAAAATTCTGCAGTGACTGTACGCAACGTGCGCACATAGCCTTACTCATATGCCTCTATCTGGTTTAAAAACTTACATGGGCACACATGGCCAATACATTACATTGTTAGCATTTTAGAGTGCAGCTGTATATGTTTTTTAGTTATATTGTGTTTTCAGCTAGAACCTGTTCACACCTTTTGGATGTGCAGGTCAGTCTTTTTGATATATTTGTAGTGCATTTCTTTCTGATTGAGCACTGCACCCTTTAACCAGGCTGTGTTTATTCTGTTTTATAGCTGGATCCTAGCTGCCCAGAGATGTAGGTTTTTAACCCAGATAGAGGTATTTGAGTGAGGGTCCCTGTATTTTGAGATATACCTTGTCGCTGGTTACTGGGCTCACATGCATTGACCAATACATAAGCTAAATCTCTCTTTTTTTCTCAAATATTCCTATAGCAGTATTGCAATACCAGGGTTCTCTTGTTCATTGTTAGCATTTTAGGCTACTTTCACACATCCGGATTTTTGCTCTGCGGCACAATACGGCGCTCTGCAGAAAAACCGCAACCGGCTTTTGTAACGCCGGTTGCGTTTTTTTTTTGCATAGACTTACATTAGTGCCGTATTGTGCCGCAGGGGCTTGCGTTCGGTCTGGTTTTTGCCGAATGCGGCAGATTTAGCCGATGCCGCGGCCGGATCGAACGTTCCCTGCAACGTTTTTTGCTCCGGCAAAAAACACCGCATCGCGCCGCATCCGGCCGCTGCGGCGCATTTTTCAATGCATACCTATGTGTTACGAGGGGGACCCGGGGAAGCGTGCCAAGATGGGGAATGGACAGCTTCCGCCGGTCAAGGTCCACTGTGCGGTGTAAGGGACCGCTGCTATGGTGGGTGAAGAGTGAGCGGGTTGCTGCTAGCGATCGTCTGGAATGTCACAGACGATCTATGTACACCGGTCTGCCCTAACCCGTGTGGGTTGTATGGCAGGGATCACACGGCTCGGTGTACCTGTTGCACGGGGAAGCACAGAGGTGCCCACGCACGAGTGCCAGTGGAAGTCACGAGAATATGGCACGAGGGTAGCACAGAGGTGCCCACGCACGTGTGCTTTCAATAACCAGGTGAGTCCAGTGGAGACTCTAGGAGCTCACCTGGGACAGGAACACGGCCTGTAGAAGGAGCTACTGCCGGAGCAGCAAGGCAGGGACACGGCCTGCAAACCAGGTGCTGCCTAAGCAGCAAGGGCCAAGCCCACAGAGGAAGATAATGCCTGAGCAGTGGCGTGGCAGCACGCTGCCAGACATCCAAACATAGAAGGACGGTCGCGCGCCGCCATGATGGCTGGAGGAGCTTTTAAGGAGGTGTAGCTCCAGCCAAGGGCGGGCGCGAGGCGGCGATGACGGACTTGACCCAATCAGGATCCACGACATCCCAGCCTGGCCAGTCAGGATTCAACACGTCACCAGCCTTGTCATCAAGCCGTGTGACGTCAGTGGGCGAATCAGGATCCACCAAGCATAGCACATGCTCACCCTCCTGCCTCTGGGAAATAGAGGCGGGATCCTCGGTCTCACAATGTGTAGAGATAACGGGAGTCTCACTGCTTCCCTGAGCAGCAAACCTCTGCACATTGCGCAACCTCACAGACCTTCGAGGCTGCTGAGCAGGAGGAGCTGCGGCAGGAAAGGAATGGGAGACCGCCTCATTTCTTGCAACAGGAGTACCACTAGGTGTCACCCTTGTGCTGCCTCTCTGAGGAGGTTTCTCCTGCACTCTGCGCAGTCTGGCAGACCTTCGGCGCTGCTAAGCGGGAGCACTCGTGGCAGGCAAGGAGACTGTCTCATTCCTTGCCACAGGAGAGCCACGAGGTGTAACATTACCCCCCCGTCTAGGCCCCCCCCCTGCCCATGCTCGAAGGCCGCTATCAAACCCGGGGCGTGGATATGATCCTCCAATTCCCAGGATCTATGCTCCGGACCACGGCCGACCCACTCCACAAGGTAGTACCTCCTGCCCCGTATAACTTTTGTCTCCACAAGCTTCGCCACCTCAGCGTCGTCGGGCAGGGGGTCAGTTTGAGGCGTCAGGGACCCCGAGAACTTATTAAGTCGTACGGGTTTCAGGAGGGACACGTGAAAGGTGTTGGCTATAGCCCAGCGTGGAGGGAGCTGGAGTCGGTATGCCACCGGGTTCACCTGCTCCAACACTTTAAACGGACCCAGGTACCTAGGGGCGAACTTGGCTGCCTGTACCCGTAGGTTAACATTCTTAGAGGACAGCCACACTAGGTCACCAGGGGCGAAGGATGGTGCAGGGCGGCGGCGCTCATCAGCCGTTGTCACCATCCGGTCTTTAGCCCTCTTAAGGGCCTCTTGGGTGTTATCCCAGATCTCCCGGGCCTCGGTCGCCCAATCCTCCACTCTAGGATCGGGTGACGTTATGGGCATAGGAACCGGGATTCTGGGATGTTGTCCGTTATTGAGCAGGAATGGAGTCTGACCAGAGGATTCATGGACCGAATTATTAATGGCAAATTCGGCCCAAGGAAGGAGGTTAGCCCAGTTGTCGTGGTGCACGGAGATAAAATGGCGGAGGTAAGTTACCAAGGTCTGATTGGTCCTCTCTACCAGTCCATTGGTTTCGGGATGGTATGCGGAGGAGATGTTCAGCTCTATCTGCAGGAGCTTACAGAGCTCTCTCCAGAAGCGAGACGCGAACTGGGGACCCCGGTCGCTCACCACCTTGTCAGGCATGCCATGCAGCCTAAATACATGCCTAATGAATAAGGTGGCGAGAGCACGTGACGTCGGGAGTCGTGGGAGAGGCACCAAGTGGACCATTTTAGAGAAGTGATCCGTGATGACCCATACGACCTTGTGACCTGCTGACTTGGGCAGATCTCCCAGGAAGTCCATTCCCACCACTTCCCAGGGACGATCCGGCACTGGCAGTGGGTGAAGAAGACCTGCCGGTCTCTGCCGGGACGGCTTATTCCGTGCACACGACATACAGGCTCCCACATACTCCTGTATGTCCTGGGGTAGTCTCGGCCACCAATAGTGCCTAGTCACAAGGTCTCTGGTCCTTTTGACCCCAAAGTGACCCCCGACCTTGGAGGCATGGGCCCACGATAGCACCTCATTCCGTAGTTCAGGGGGAACGAGGGTCTTGCCAGGTGGCACCTGGTCCAAAGAAGTGGGAGTGACCATCCTCAAGCTGTCCGGGGGTAGTATAAGACGAGGCTCCTCCTCGTCCTCCTCCAACACAACCATACAACGTGACAAGGCATCGGCCCGTACGTTCTTCTCACCGGCCAGGTGGCGGATAATAAAGCGGAACCGGGAGAAGAACAAGGACCAACGGGCCTGCCTTGGGTTCAGGCGTTGTGCTGTCTGGAGGTATGTGAGATTTTTATGGTCGGAAAATACTTCAAATGGATGCTTCGCACCCTCCAGGAGATGCCGCCATTCCTGGAATGCTAGTTTCATCGCCAGTAACTCCCTATCCCCTATGGAGTAGTTCCTCTCGGCCGGAGAAAAGGTTTTGGAGAAAAAGAAACATGGATGCTTCCTTCCTCGTTCGTCTTTCTGGTACAGGACTGCACCAGCACCAACCGAAGAGGCGTCTACCTCTAGTAGAAAGGGTTTGGAGATGTCTGGACGATGAAGGATGGGAGCTCTGGAGAAGTAAGTTTTGAGAGTGTGAAATGCCTCTACCGTTTCCCGTGTCCATGCTTTGGGATTAGCGCCCTTGCGGGTAAGAGCAATGATGGGTGCTGCCACCGTCGAGAAGTTGGGAATGAACTGGCGATAATAATTGATAAACCCCAAGAATCGCTGGATCGCTTTCAGCGAGCGGGGCTCAGGCCATTTCATCACTGTCTCCAACTTCCCCGGATCCATTGCTAACCCCTGACTGGACACGATATACCCCAGGAACGGCAAGGATTCACGTTCAAAAACGCACTTTTCTAGCTTAGCATATAACGAATGAGTGCGGAGCCTCTTAAGTACTCGGATGACATCCCTCCGATGGGTGGCAAGATCGGGGGAGAAGATAAGGATATCATCCAGGTATGCAACCACGGAAAGATACAAATCCCGGAAAACATCATTCACAAAGTCTTGAAATACGGCGGGGGCATTGCAGAGTCCGAAGGGCATTACGAGATACTCGTAGTGACCGTCCCTGGTGTTGAAGGCGGTCTTCCACTCATCGCCCTCTCGGACTCGCACTAGATTATACGCCCCGCGTAGATCCAGCTTCGTGAAGATCTTTGCCCCGCGGAATCGATCAAATAACTCCGTAATGAGGGGCAAAGGGTATTTGTTTTTGATCGTGATTGCATTTAATCCCCTGTAATCGATACAGGGGCGTAGATCCCCTTCCTTCTTTTGCACGAAGAAGAACCCCGCACCGGCCGGTGAAATAGACTTGCGAATGAACCCTTTTGCCAGGCTGTCCTGAATATATTTGGACATAGCCTCCGTCTCTGGAGCAGAGAGGGGATACACTCTGCCCCTAGGGGGCTCGGAGCCTGGCTTCAGGTCTATTCGGCAATCGTATGGCCGGTGGGGAGGAAGGGTATCTGCGGCCCTCTTGGAGAAGACGTCCCTGTAGGCCTCATAAGGTGTCGGTAAACCTGGCTCCCCTGTATTCCCTGAGGACCCAACCGACCTAATGGTAGCGGGTGGTTCGGTAGTCACGAGGTGCTCCCTACAGGATCCTGCCCATGATGAGATCTCCCCTGTTGCCCAGTTGAGTATAGGAGCATGCTGTCTCAACCAGGGGAGGCCCAGTAGGATCTCATCCGTCCCCCCTGGAAGCACCAGGAAGGACACCTGCTCATGGTGTCCTGGTGATACTTCCATCCTGAGAGGGATGGTGATCTGGGTGATGGGATCGACTAGTAGGGACCCGTTGACTACCCGAACCCTGAGTGGCTTGGGCAAGAGAACCAGGGGAACTGAGTATCGGGTTGCCAGGGAGGTCGAAATGAAATTGCCATCAGCGCCTGAGTCCAGGCAGGCCAGAGCAGAGAAGAGAGTAGTGCCAAACTGCAACTGGGCGCTGATAGTCAACCTAGAGGGAGAAGCAGCGTCTAGGAACCCCCCTCTGATGGAAACTAGACGCTGTCTTTTCCCGACGGTTTGGGACATCGGGTAGCTATGTGTCCCCTCTGCCCACAGGAAAAGCAGATGACACCAGACCGAGAACCTGGGGTAGAGGAGACCGCTTTGGACACCTCCATTGACTCCACGGAGTCGCCTATAGAGCTGGCTGGGAGACCTGTCTGGTGGAAGACGGGAGCCAGACGCTTTTTAGGCCGTGAGGACGTGGGTGCTGAAGAGACCTCGAGCCTCCGCTCCGCCTGGCGGATGTCTATGCGAGAGGCAACCACAATCAAGGACTCTAAAGTAGCAGGCACCTCACGCGTGGCCAGTGCGTCTTTGACGAACCCTGCCAGGCCCTCCCAGAACACAGGGACAAGGACCTTATCGGGCCAGTCCAGCTCTGCGGCAAGTGTCCTAAAGTGTACGGCAAAGTCCCCGACTGAAGCGGACCCTTGCCGAAGTCGTAGGAGGCGCAGCGCGGAGTCGTGGGTGACTTGAGGCCCGAGGAACACCATTCTCATGGCCCCAAGATAAGATGCTAAGTTAGTCACCACCCGATCTCCGCGCTCCCACAACGGCGTAGACCACTTCAGCGCTCTCCCTGTGAGCAGGGACTGGACGAAGGCTACCTTCGCCTTCTCGGTAGCGTAAAGATTCGCGGACAGCTCTAAGTAGGTGGTAACTTGGTTTATAAACCCATGGCACTCGGAGCTGTCCCCGCTAAAGCACTCTGGAAGCGCAAGGCGAGGAGACCTTCCGCCCAATAGCACAGCCTGGGTAGCCGCCTGGGTGGTGACTGTCGTCAGAGCAGTCTTGTCGGAGGAAGACTGCTCCACTGCTGCCAAACGTGATTCCAACTGCTGCACATAACGCAGCAACTGCTGCTGCTCTTCAGCCATAGCCAGACCTTTGGCGCGACCGTAATGTTACGAGGGGGACCCGGGGAAGCGTGCCAAGATGGGGAATGGACAGCTTCCGCCGGTCAAGGTCCACTGTGCGGTGTAAGGGACCGCTGCTATGGTGGGTGAAGAGTGAGCGGGTTGCTGCTAGCGATCGTCTGGAATGTCACAGACGATCTATGTACACCGGTCTGCCCTAACCCGTGTGGGTTGTATGGCAGGGATCACACGGCTCGGTGTACCTGTTGCACGGGGAAGCACAGAGGTGCCCACGCACGTGTGCCAGTGGAAGTCACGAGAATATGGCACGAGGGTAGCACAGAGGTGCCCACGCACGTGTGCTTTCAATAACCAGGTGAGTCCAGTGGAGACTCGAGGAGCTCACCTGGGACAGGAACACGGCCTGTAGAAGGAGCTACTGCCGGAGCAGCAAGGCAGGGACACGGCCTGCAAACCAGGTGCTGCCTAAGCAGCAAGGGCCAAGCCCACAGAGGAAGATAATGCCTGAGCAGTGGCGTGGCAGCACGCTGCCAGACATCCAAACATAGAAGGACGGTCGCGCGCCGCCATGATGGCTGGAGGAGCTTTTAAGGAGGTGTAGCTCCAGCCAAGGGCGGGCGCGAGGCGGAGATGACGGACTTGACCCAATCAGGATCCACGACATCCCAGCCTGGCCAGTCAGGATTCACCACGTCACCAGCCTTGTCATCAAGCCGTGTGACGTCAGTGGGCGAATCAGGATCCACCAAGCATAGCACATGCTCACCCTCCTGCCTCTGGGAAATAGAGGCGGGATCCTCGGTCTCACAATGTGTAGAGATAACGGGAGTCTCACTGCTTCCCTGAGCAGCAAACCTCTGCACATTGTGCAACTTCACAGACCTTCGAGGCTGCTGAGCAGGAGGAGCTGCGGCAGGAAAGGAATGGGAGACCGCCTCATTTCTTGCAACAGGAGTACCACTAGGTGTCACCCTTGTGCTGCCTCTCTGAGGAGGTTTCTCCTGCACTCTGCGCAGTCTGGCAGACCTTTGGCGCTGCTGAGCGGGAGCACTCGTGGCAGGCAAGGAGACTGTCTCATTCCTTGCCACAGGAGAGCCACGAGGTGTAACACCTATGGAGGCCGGATGCAGCGCGATGCGGAAAAAACCGCATCCGCTCGCCGCATGCGGTTTTTTCCACTGCGCATGCTCAGTAGCATGCCGCAACCGGAAAAATCCGGACGGGCCGCATGTAAAAACTTATGCAAAGGATGCGGTGTTTTCGCCGCATCCGTTGCATAGTTTTCACAGCCGGATTGAGCAGCACTGCTCAAACCGGATGTGTGAAAGTAGCCTTAGAGTGCAGCTGTATGTGTTTTATAGTTAAAAAGTATATTCTGCAAAGAGTTTTCACTTAAAGTATATGAGATGAGAAGAATGGCCTGACTATTTTATAAAAACCACAAAAGGGGCAGTGTATTATTGCAGCTCGGTCCCGTTGATGTAATTTCAGACATTAAACATATCCAAATCTTATTAATTACTTTGACTTTTGATTAAAGTTTTATTATTCAGTATCCCAGCCTAACATTCCCTGAGCAATGACTGGTAATTATATAATTTCTGTAATACTTAGAATCAATCAGAGGGCACAGTTCACTTTTAGGAATCCCCTTTACTCAAGTATCTGGTCACAGGAAATCAAAACCCCAAACTAGACTAGTGTTTCGTATTCTGGATAATTGTCCAGAAGAGTTAGCGGTGCAGATGCACGGACAGCGACGACAAAAACTAAGTATAAAGTTAAAATGAAAAAAAAAGAGGGGGGTGCCAACCAAGGCAAAGGAGAAATGTTCCTCTTTAAGGGAATTGCCATGCTGACTGTCACGGATTGGGGTATGGAGATAACGGGAATAAGGTCTGCTAGACTGAATGCCTCTAATGGTGAGGATGTCTGGCCGCTGCTCCCACCCCAGGGGTGGGCTGGGACAGAAGTGGTTACACCCACACAATACAGAGGAAACGAGAGCTCAATCTCACGACACACACACACCAAGGTATAATACCATACACGACGATAAAGGGGAAAATAAGAAAAGGGGAGAAACAAAAGAAGATATGCAAACAACAATGCAGTCAAATACTAAACAGCACACGACTTGGCTCCAAAAGCAGGATCTTCAGCCTAAGCAGAACCTTCCTCTCTCTTCTTCTTGTGGTCAGTATAGAATAAATCTATATCTGGCGTCACAAGATGGGTCATGTGAGTATTTAAGGAGGAGGGGAGTGGTCAAAACAGGCTGCAACTGAGAACATCTAGTAAGCAGCAAACTGCAAGGAAAAATGACATTAACCCAAGAGAAGGCAAAATACATTTAATATGAAGGCCAAAAAATTAAACGTGAAGCGTTCCAAATCTCTCAAGGCAAGAAACACTCTTGACACCAACATAAGGAGACTTATAGGACATGCAATGCTCCTCTGGGAATTAAAAGATGCATATAGCCTCTTCCGAAAGGCGATGACTTGATCTCTAGGACTACCTACTTGATCCATTAATAAGCTTTGCCTCATAACTTTGGATAAGAAGCCAAACCAAGTCTCCTGCTTTGCACTGAGGAGGGGAAAACACTCTTAAACACATGTCTAGAAATAGAGTTTCTGGTTTGGCTTCTTATCCCAATCCATGTGGCAAGGCTCATTAAAAAGTTTATATTGACCTTTAGGATTGCTACATCCAATAAGTGGCACAAGAGGTACAGTCCTCTTCCTCTCTGAAGAGGCTATTTGCACACCAAGGCAAAAACCTTTAGAAAGAAGGTGTCATGATCCAGGACCGGTATTCTCCGCTCCAGAGTTTCCCAGATTCGGCCTGGTCATGTCAGGGGTTGACTCCCATCAGCCTCGTTCTGGTTTCAGGAGACACTATATCTGGTCTCTGTGATTGCATTCGGGTGGTTATAGTTTTACTCTGCAGCCTGTGACTGGTTCTGGTGAGATTTCCTGTTTGATCTGACCTTTTGATACCATGTCCTCACCTGTACCCTCCCCCGTTCGTCCATCTATCACAGTCCCTGACTTCCCTCTGCATACCTGATCTCCCGGCCTCTGACTGTTCTGTTTTTTCACTTGATTTTGATCCTCCCTTTGCAGTGACTTTACTCTCCTGGCTAAGACCCTGACGGCTTGACTACTCTATTGCCCCCTGGTGGTTCGCCTGTTAACTATCTTCTGAAGTTACTCTGCTGTACTTCAGCTGCCTTTCTGTTACAGTGTTACTTGGCTTCTCCTTCACTACTCTGCTTTCATCTAGTGGGGAATACGCTGTACTACGTCTTACTAGTTCTTTGTACAGCGTGACAGAAGGAATATAAACTGGAAAAAAACCAACCCACCTTGTCAGGCTGTGCTAAAATAGGCAGAACCCTATGTGGTTCTTATTTGAGTTTCTTGGATCCCCAGAAAGATCCAACTGCTGCACAGTTCTGCACTTTGCACTTTGGTGGGCATTGAACAGTGGATAGATGTTTGATCTCCCCAGCAGCATCTGGATTGTAGAAATGTTTTCCAACAACCGAAATGTAAATCTGATTAAGTACTGATATGGCCCGAGATCTGGTAACCTGCAAGGAACAGGATGCAGTACAGTGGAGAATCGAAAGAGTAGTCTGGGAAGGTGGGCCACAAACGGAAACAAAAGATGAGTCTGAACCGAGGATTAATTATTATAATGGGCAACACAGACCCACAGGGAGCTTCTTTAATATAGAAGGCCCTATGTTTTGGATGGTCAGATGACTACTTCTGTAGCAGAAATGATCTCTACCAGTCTTATACCCCAAGATATGACACTTGTGCCCAAAGAATTCTTGACTTGATCTTTCCACTGATAATTCTCATTTGTAGCCTGCTCTTTAGGCTTAAAAAAGTGTTACGCAAACTTTACTTCTTAAAACTAGCTTATCCTTGTATCCAGTACTCTTTATGGTAAAATAATTGCCTCTGCTTTTATTTTAATATTCAATTTAGATAAAAATGCCTGTTTTGAAATCTCTTGTGTTCTGTGTAGCCGAAAATGTACCATTAAAAAGCAGTTTAGCACAACGTTAGCTAGTCAATGTTAATTCCCACTGTGCTTCTTAAAACACTGTTATTGCTGTGTGCTTATTACAAAGATGATAGCTCCATGATACCAATAGGGGCTTCAGACAGGAGTACATTTGTTTTCAGCATCGAGTTATTATGTCTGAATCTAACAATTTTGAAATGCACGGTAATTTGTTTTCCTTTTTATTAGCACAACCTAGTGAGCCCTTTTTATTTAGTGGGATGTAACGGTTATCTTTTGAGATCTTTTTTCTTTTTTTCCTTTAGCTTCAAGCTGAGTTTTCTAATGAATTTGTAACTATAGAAGTAGTGACTCTTATTCCGTGTAGGTCGGAAAATTCAACAACGCAAAACATGCTGTCAGAAATCAGCAAAGCCAAAGAAAATGTCTTGGAGGAAATAAAAAAAACCAAACTATTCACTTCTCATCTAAACTGACTGCTGGTTTATAAAGTAAATACACAGTTCAGCTCATCTTGATGTGTATCTTTTCTAGTTCTGAAAATTGCTCATTGATCGTATTTGCATTTTTGGTTCTAGATGCTTTGTGCACAGAAATAATTTATAGATGTTTTTTAGACATCCAATCGTTTCAATTTAAAGAGGTTGTCCACTACTTTTACATTGATAATCTATCCTTAGGATAGGTCATCAATTTCTGATCTGCCGGGGTCCAACACCACGGACCCCCACTGATCAGCTGCTCTTAGTCCCGACGGCAGTAGCAGGCAGCTGGAAATGCTCAGTTCCGGAGCTGCTCCGTATCTAGATAGTAGATCTGTTGATCAGCTATTGTCAGTGGCAGCGGCAGCAGATCGGAAACGCTCAGTTTCAGTGCTGTCCTGTCAACTGTGAGTGGCCGCGGCCGGGTACTTGATTCACCTCCCAGTCAAATCAGTAGGAGGTGGATGTTCAGTAAGCAGATGCGGCTGCTATCAGAAGACAGAGCAGCTCCGGAACTGAGCATTTCCGGCTGTCGGCTACTGCTGCCGACACGGCAGCTGATCGGTGGGAGTGCGGGGTGCCAGACCTCGTCCAAACAGACATTGAAAGCCTATCCTAGAGATAGACCATTAATGTATAACTAGTGGCCAACTTTTTTAATATAAGAAGGTCATAATGGAACCAGGGAAATCTAGATAAAGACCAGTATGTCTTCCATATCACTATTACTGGGGTGGTCAACCAATTTTCTCTGTATAATAAAGAGGTTTTCCAGAGACTAAAAAGTTTTTAAACGGCTGTTAAGAAAATAAAATGAAGTCATTCACCTTGACAGATGCCTCGGGCTCCAGTTCTGACATTTACCTGATCCCTGATAGTCTCTGCACACTGTAACCGCCTGCTCCAATAATCACCGGATGAAGCAGGGTCATCTTCAGTTTGTCAAGATTTTCCTATTCAGAAGATGTGAAACTTTAAAAGATCGCGATAATAGCATTGCACCAGACAAAAATCAAAAAGTCTATAGTGCAGCATTAGCGTAAAATTTGTCACCCAGAGAAATCCTGTCTAAGGATAGAGTAAAATGCTAATATGGATTCAACAGTTTTCAGGTATGTTAGGCTTGGCTTACATGCCCAGTAAGCATCGTTAGAACGGATCCTGCAGAGATCTGCGAGTAAAAAAGTTGGGCAAACACAACTTTTTTGTCCGTTGTTTAATAACTAATGTCTGATGATCTGTTTGAACGGATGATTACAGGACATGTAAACTTAAGGCCGCTTTACATGCTGCGACATCGCTAGCGATGTTGCAAGCGATCACACCCACCCCCGTCGTGCGTGCGTCACGAGCAAATCGCTGCCCGTGACGAACAATATTGGTAGTACGCGTCACACGCACATACCTTCCTAACGACGTCGCTGTGGCCGGCGAACAAACTCTTTTTTAAGGGGGCGGTTCGTGCGGCGTCACAGCGACGTTACACAGCGGGCCACCAATAGAAGCGGAGGGGCAGAGAGCAGCCGCATTAACGTCACTCCCACCTCGTTGCCGGAGGACGCAGGAACGCTGTTGTTCGTCGTTCCCGGGGTGTCACATGTAGCGATGTGTGCTGTCTCAGGAACGACGAACAACCTGCGTCCCAAATGAGCAACGACATTTTGGAAAGGAACGACGTGTCAACAATCAACGATTTTTGACGCTTTTTGGATCGTTAGCGGTCGCTCTTAGGTGTCACACGCAACAACGTCACTAACGACGCCAGATGTGCGTCACGAATTCCGTGACCCCAGCGATAATCTCGTTAGCGATGTCGTTGCATGTAACGGGGCCTTTAGTCTTAATGGAGATGTCCGATGACATATATTTTTTTTTACAAAAGACTCAAAAAAGAAAAGAATGAATGTTAACATCACCCATCCTCACTGCACCTGTTCCTAATCTGCCTCATTCCCTGCTGATCTCTAGTTAGAGACATAAGACCGCTGCAGCCAAACACTGACAGTACTAAGTAGAAACTGGCGGACTATTGAGCTCAGTCAGATTGGGAGCATGAATTGGTTAGGTGTGTACTGCTTTTTATTTATTTTTTTAACCCATTCTAAGCCTTTTGTGAAAATTTTGTTACCGCTGGACACTTCCTTTAGACTGATTGTGCCGTCATAAGCTGGTTGTCTCATCATTAGCAGCACTTGCATAAATGATTTCCATAGCCCCTGGTCATATATTTACATTTTCTATACAAAGCTCATATAATCAATGATCTGAAAGACTCAAGACCATAAAACAGTTTAGCAGTGACCTTCTTTGTACTAAGACCGGTTTCTTTCATTAGCAAAAAGTCGAAAGATACAGATTACACAATACAGTGTTTCAATATTTCTTTAAAATTTTGCCAAAATCCATATATTAAATATTAATTTTGATAAAATGCAGCTTTGTGCTGATCCTAAAGTCTATATTCTTATCATAAAAATGTATGTTTTGTACCATGCTATACAAAAGAGGACAGCTCATAATGGAGCACTGCTGAGCACAGAAATATAGAGTTGTTAGCAGTCAATGTGAGGCGGATTGGTTCAATGGCGCTAGCAGATCCAACAACATAGCATGCAGAGTTTAAAGTTAAGGCAGTAGTGAGATGTAAGTATCTTAAGAGTAGCTGCCAAGATAGCGACTCACAGACTTGAAAGTGCTTGTATCAAAAATGACATGCAAGTCTGTTTTTCCTAGAGACTGCAACAAGACAAAAGCTGGAGATCCACTTGTATAAGCAATAGGGCGTTTGTTTCTAGTCTGTAGTGCTAATCTTGGTAGAAAAAGATACAAATTAAATGCAAGCATGTCTAATTCCTCACCTGTTAGGCTATTTGTGCATGTTAAGTATTTTTTGCTGAATTTTTTGCAGCATTTCTTGGCAGGAAAATTGGAGCACAAAACCACGCGTTTTTGCCTCTTTTTTATGTATTTTTTTGCTACGTTTTTTATGAGTTTTTTGCGCATGCTTGTTTTGCATGTGTTTTTCATTGATTTCAATGGTGAAAAACGCATGCCAAAATGCTAATAGAAGTGACATGATGCAGATTATTTTCTGCACCAAATCTACAAGGAAAAAAACTCAACATGTGGACTACACTTCAAGTTTTTTATTGACTTTGTCGGCATAAGGATTTGCGTGCAGTTTTGTGACCAAACTGCACTAAAAAAAAACAACTTTGGATCTGCCCTAGAGTAAAGCTGAGCTCTTAGGCTCTAGGCTACAGCAGTAAAATCTACTAGCGGATGATGTTCGGTTTTTTTGTTCCACAATCGTGAAAAAAATCTTGTCCAATTCCTTTTCAAGGAGGGAGATCTTATGAGATGCAACAGTTTAATTGAAGCTCTGAAGATAAGTCATATTCCAAAGGAATGGAGGTTATTTTCAGTTCGTCCAAAACAAACCTAAGAGCAGTGTTACTGGATAATGGCAATGCGCTACCTTCAATTCCAGTTGGTTCTGCCATCCACTTGAATGAAACCTATGACTACATAAAATAGCTGTTGAGGTGTCTTTACCATCATTTTTTACCTCTCTGTGGTGACTTAAAAGGGGGTTGCCTTCTTACTTGGTCTCCAGGGTGGATACACAAAGTAGTGCTGCTTTCTGTGGATTGGGATAGCCATGCACAAAAAAATTGCTACAATAAGAAACTAGCATCTCCTACATTCACTTCACACCGTGAGTAAAAATGTCCTCCATCTAGCACTTTTTGACCCACATAAAATTTTGTTACCACTATTGCATATCAAGTTAGGCCTAAGAACAAATGGACAAAAATGCAAAAGTATTCAAGTATCTCATTGATAAATATCCAAGGTGGAGTAAAGCAAAGATAAAGGACAGTCTTTTTTGGGCCTCAAATTCATAAGCTTCTTCAAGATGAGGAGTTCCTCTGCTTCTTGCAGGGTAAGGAAAAGGCTGCATGGTTAGCGTTCACATTAGTGGTAACTAATTTTTGGGAAAGTCAAGAGCAGATAACTATGAAGAATTGATGGAAAATCTAAAAGCATATAAGGATCTTGGCTCTAACATGTCCTTGAAGATTGATTTCTTACATTCGCATCTAGACTTTTTTCCACCAAACTGCAGAGCAGTGAGCACCGAGCACGATGAGAGACTTCACCAAGATATTGTGGGTATGGCAAAAAGATATCAAGAAAAATGGAATCCATCAATCCTCGCAGATTACTGTTGGAAAATAGTAAGAGATGATCCGATGAAGGTGTTCAAGGAACAAACAAAGTTGTCACTGAATCTGGACCGAACTTTGTAGTGCAATTTCTGTAACTGTTTCCGCTAAATAAATTTAAAAAAATTGTCACAACGAAATATTCTTCATCTTTATGTTTGCAATGATAATGCTTCAAAAAGTTCTGAAACTTGTATGCTTGATTATATGTAGCAGTAAAAGGAAAAGTCTTTGGTATCATAGAAACAAGAGTCGACTAAAAATTCTCATTGTAAGATTTGAATTGAGGAGGTTAAAATGATTAAGAAATGGCTCATTTCATAACGAAACCCGACAACTTTTGAAAATGTATAGAACAGTGTAATCAGTCTGTCTGCACCATGGACCACACATGGAGTTCATGTACCCATATGCCAGTACCGGCTTACAAATCAGAATAATTCATGGTATGAAGGGCCTCTCCACATTGTAGATGAGCACACCAGGCTGCACACGTAGCCTGTCATGTTCACAATTTCTGGTCATTGCTGGCCCAATTTTCATTACGGCTGTCTGATCCTGGCCTAAGTGACAATTTTTCCTGTACAACTTTGAAGCTAATGAGTAAACATTTGGGCCCTGGACAATTTCCTCTAAGTTTCCAAAATTACACCACATAAATATTGGGTGTCTACATAAATCAGTGTATTCCACAGAAATTTGAATCCATGATTGTTTTTAAAGGTGCTACTAGTATCCCTCATGGGCTAGAGTAGTTAAAGGGGTAAAAGTGAAAACTCAAGTGGTCTTCAGTGGTAGTGAGGTCTAGTGTACTGGTGGGGTTAGTTCCATGTTGGCTAGTGGTCCTGGGTAATAAAAGTGTCAGTGCCTACATACATGGTGGACAGTGTAGTGTAGGGGTTTAATATTAGCAATAGTTAATGGTAGTGAAAGTAGAAATACCAACATCCCTTGTGGTCTAGGACATTGAAGAGGTAATGCCAGTATTTGGTTTTTGAATGTTAACCTTTGTCTGCATCTCTGTTGACCCAGGACAATGAAGAGAGTAATGCCAGAATCCCTGGTGGTCTAGGACAGGGAAGGAAGTTAATATTAATATTATTTATTATTATAGCGCCATTTTTCCATGGCGGTTTACATGTGAAAGGGGTATACAAAATAGGGACAAGTACAATAATTATAAACAGTACAAGGCACAGATCGGTACAGGAGGATGGAGGTCCCTGCCCGCGAGGGCTCACAGTCTACAAGGGATGAGTAAGGATACAGTAGGTGAGGGTAGAGGTGGTCGTGCGGCGCTGTATCAGACTGAGGGTTACAGCAGGTTGTAGGCTTGTCGAAAGAGGTGGGTCTTCAGGTTCCTTTTGAAGTTTGTCAAGGTAAGCGAGAGTCTGATATGTTGTGGCAGAGCATTCCAGAGTATGGGGGAGGCAAGCGAGAAATCTTGGATGCGATGGTAGGAAAAGGAGATGAGAGGGGAGTAGAGAAGGAGATCTTGTGAGGATCGAAGGTTACGTGCAGGTAAGTACCGGGAGACTAGGTCACAGATGTAGGGAGGAGATAGGTTGTGACGGGATTCGTTGGGCAGTGGGAAGTCAGTGAAGGGATTAGCAGAGAGGAGAGGTCGGGGAGTATTGGGGGGACAGGTGGATTAGTCGGGCAGCATAGTTTAGAATAGGTTGTAGGGGTACGAGACTGCTAGAATGGAGGCAGCAGAGCAGGAGGTTGCAATAATCCAGGCGGGAGATAATAAGGGCATGCACTAGGGTTTTTGCAGCTTCTTGGGAAAGGAATGCACGGATCCGGGAAATGTTTTTGATTTGGAGGTGGCAGGAGGCGGAGAGGGCTTGGATGTGTGGCTTGAAAGAGTGAGCAGAGTCTAGAGTTACTCCCAAGCAACGAGCACGTGGGACTGGGGAACGTGAGCAGCCATTGACATTGATGGATGTGTCAGGTGGGGGGGGGTTGACTGAGGAGGAGGAAAGATAATGAATTCTGTTTTGTCCATGTTCAGTTTTAGGAATCGAGCAGAAAAAAAGGATGAAATAGCAGACAGACATTGTGGGACTCTGGTTAGTAGGGAGGTGATGTCAGGTCCAGAGAGGTAGATCTGCGTACCATGAGCGTAGAGGTAATATTGAAAGCTATGGGACTCTATAAGTTGTTCCAGGCCGAAGGTGTAGATGGAGAACAGCAGGGGTCCTTGAACTGAACCTTAGGGTACCCTGACAGATAGGGGGCGAGATGAGGAAGTGGTGTGAGAGTGGTAAACACTGAAAGTTCGGTTGGCTAAGTATGAGGAGATCCAGGATAGGGCCAATTCTGTGATGCCCAGAGATGAGAGAATTTGTAGTAGAAGGGAATGGTCTACTGTGTCAAAGGCAGAGGACAGGTCCAGGAGGAGGAGGACAGAGTAGTGTCACTTGGCTTTTGCGGTTAGTAGATCATTAGTGACTTTAGTTAGGGCAGTTTCAGTGGAATGATGCGGTTGGAAGCCAGATTGTAGACAAAGAGGGAGCAGGAAGAGAGGTATGAGGACAATTCGAGATGGACATGCTGTTCCAGTAGTTTTGAGGCATAAGGGAGAAGTGATATGGGGCAATTGTTTGACACAGAGGAAGGGTCAAGGGAGGGCTTTTTGAGGATGGGTGTAATGGAGTCATGTTTAAAGCATGAAGGGAAAACACCAGTTGTTAGTGATAGATTGAAGAGATGGGTTAGGGATGGGATGAAGACTGTGGTGAGATTGGGGATGAGGTGGGATGGGAGTGGATCAAGCGGACAGATGGTGAGATGTGATCTTGACAGTAGAGTGGAAAGATGGTCCTCTGTCATGGTGGAGAAGCTGGATTCAATAGAAATAAGTAAATTGGTTAAATAGGTTGTCCGGGACCAACAATGGTGACCTGTCAGAAGGTTAGACCCTTGATATGGGTCGGTAGGTGTCCAACACCCAACACACAGTTATCAGCTGATATTCGCATCAGTAGCAGTAAGCTGTAAGCGATGTTTAGGGCACAACATAGCCACCTCGTACATTTTTTAGTGACTGCTGCTGAGTACTTCGCTTTATCTGCCATTCACTTGACCCAAGAACAATTTGATTTAACTAAAAAGTGTATCCCCATGTAAGGCATGAAATTATTTTTTCCGTAACATTTGTTTTAAAATGTCGAGGGGCGGCCAATAGTCATGGTTGTTATATGAATAGACTATATCTTTTTCAATTACTCTTTTGATGTTTAACAAATTAAGAGATCATTATATACAATTTATGTATTTGATGTCTTTATAAAACAATGTACAATCTGTAGTGATGAGTGCACAATATGCAGCCGGCGGATGCATGAAATAAAAAAGACAGAGGTTCTCTGCAGCTAAGAGGATCTTGTACTTGAACTCAAATTAGTAGCATAGCAGACATTAAATTTCATATCTATTAAAGCAGTGTCACTCTGCTGTCTCACACGCCTTCTCAGTACCATCCTACTCCCCACGTTCTCCACTTTGCTCCCCTTAGTGGCAGGTCTTTTGCTGAGCTGCCTTGCAGCACTTCCAGCTCTGCTGCATCCTCCTGTCTGGAGACCCTTCTCCTGGCTATAGGGAGGTGCAGCCAGACTCTGCTGCTGGAATATATATCATTGTGTCCAGCAGAGTTCTGCTTCCCTGGACAATTCCCTGCCAGCAGGTGCCTTATTAGACAGCCCCTCTCCCCACTCTGGTGTCTGACCTATTTTCTTAGTTTTCTGTTTGCTTGCATGCTATGTTCTATTCTGTCTGTCCACCTGTCCTGTATTACTACTTGTCCTGTTATCCTGTGGGGCTCTGTCTGTCTGGTCAGTCCATTCTTGTCTCCTCTTTATCTCACCTGTTTTCTCCCTGACTTTCTTATTGTTTGTTCCTGATTTCTCTTCCCTAGTCCTCGTCTGTTTCCTGTACCTGTGCTGTTTGTCCCATCCTCTTGCTCTCTGCCCGTGTCTCTGGGTTCTGCCTTATGTCTCCTGCACCATGACTCTCTGGTCAGCTGCTGCAGGCCCGGGGACCGCCCTGGAGTCATACCTGGCGACTTCCTGTGGCCCAGCCTATCCTAACCACCAGAGTCTCTAGTGAAGACCAGTTAGTCGCTTAGTTGCAACCCTCCACACATGGTAAGCCCGAGTCCTGTGGCACAGTGGGTCCACACATCTCGTCCGTCGTCACTAGGAGTTTTCCATTTCACATAACTAAATCTATGAATACTGAAATGTTCTACCACTTTTTTCATATATTTTGGGTCTAATGTATAAAAACAGTTTCAAGAAACTTGTCTTGCGTATTGTGACACCCTGCGGCAAAGACACCGGCATACTCACCCTTCTGTCCACTCATCGGCATCTCCAGTTCTCGCTCCTACTCCCTGGGCTTGCGTACGATGCACAGGTCTTCCGGTAGCGCGCTGAGGACACAAGCGTCTCCACTCCCCGCTTCTTAAAAGGGCAGTGCACGCACTCTGTAAGTGTCCCCAGCCAATGGCTGGAGGACACTAGGTACTTAAGACATCCTTCCTTCCCCTGTGGGAGGTGCCTGAGTAACCTGTTCATTCGATTGTGCATAGTTGCTAGTTGTCAGGTCTCTTATCCTGTGCCTGTTTCTTGTGCCCGTATCCTTTGTCTGCTAACCTAAACCTGTGTTACAGGGCTTGCCTCCAGTCAGTACCTGCCTGCTACTATCATCTTGTCCATCTGTGTACCAGCCTCTCCGTCAGTGTCAGCCTGCCTGCCAGTACCAGCCTATCCAAATGTACCAGCTTGCCTGCACCCGAGTCCGTCCCTACGTCCCTGACCCCTGGGGACAGCTGCTCCAGTACCAAGAGTTCCCCTGGAGTGGTACCTGGAGGCTACCTTCCAGTACAAGCCTAACCTCACCATCAGAGGATCTAGTGAAGACAAGGTAGTTGCTTAGCTACGCCCCTTCAGGGTAAGCCCGGTCCTGTGAGGCAGTCTACACCCACCCTCGTGACACCTATTGCAACCAATCACATTTCATTATTTGTTTTTTTTAGGGCAGCAGTTAAAAAAAGAACAGATAATCTGAATGATTGCTTTGGGCAGAAAAGTTGAAGCTTAAAGGGGTTGTCCAGTCAGAACACATAATCAGCTATCTGCAGAACAGATGATAACTTGCTGATTAGTGGGTATCCCACAGCTGGGACTTAAGGGTGCTTTACACGCTGCGACATCGCTAGTGATAACTAGCGATGCCGTGCGCGATAGCACCCGCCCCCGTCGTTCGTGCGACATTTGGTGATCGCTGCCGTAGCGAACATTAACGCTACGGCAGCGTCACACGCACATACCTTTTCAGCGGCGTCGCTATGACCGCCGAACAATCCCTCCTTCAAGGGGGAGGTGCGTTCGGCGTCATAGCGACATCAATGCGGCGTCACTAAGCGGCCGCCCAATAGTAGAGGAGGGGCGGAGATGAGTGGCCGAAACATGCCGCCCACCTCCTTCTTTCCTCATTGCCGGTGGACGCAGGTAAGGAGATGTTCGTTGTTCCTGCGGCGTCACACATAGCGTTGTGTGACGCCGCAGGAACGACGAACAACCAGCGGCATGCACCACCAATGATATTATGAAAAGGAGCGATGTGTCAACAATCAACAATTTTTGACGCTTTTGCGATCGTTGATTGTCGCTCCTTGGTGTCACACGCAGTGATGTCGCTAACGGCGCCGGATGTGCGTCACTAACGACATGACCCTCCCCGACGATATATTGTTAGCGATGTCGCAGCGTGTAAAGCAGCCTTTAGACTAGGTTGACATGATAGTATAAAAAATCGGTTCAAATTTCATCTAGAAAAGTTGAACAATTTTTTTCTCATTAGTCAACCGTGTGTAGTCCGTTTTTTTTTTATTCAGCAGCTGTTAATTATTTACAGAACCATTTACACTTTCATATGTTACAAAATTGCAATGTACCTGTAAAAATTGGAAGCCATGCTTTGCATCCAATTTTTTTTTATCTCACACCCATAATCAAATCGTAGCATGCTGTGATTTTTTTTTTTTTCCTAGACGGATTATGTCAGTGAAAAATAACTAGTCATCTGCACTGCCTGAATAGCAAGGGTTAGTATGCTGTCCGATAGAAAAATCAGCGCATGTCCAATTTATACAGTGGTCTGAATGAGCCCTTAGGCGGGCTTTGCACACTACGATATCGCAGGTGCGATGTCGGTGGGGTCAAATTGAAAATGACGTACTTCCGGCATCGCATGCGACATCGTAGTGTGTAAAGGTTCGATGATACGATTAATGAGCGCAAAAGCGTCGTAATCGTATCATCGGTGCAGCGTCGGCGTAATCCATAATTATGCTGATGCAACGGTCCGATGTTGTTCCTCGTTCCTGCGGCAGCACACATCGCTGTGTGTGAAGTCGCCGGAGCGAGGAACATCTCCTACCGGCGTCACCGCGGCTTCCGTAGGTTATGCGGAAGGAAGGAGGTGGGCGGGATGTTTACATCCTGCTCATCTCCGCCCGTCTGCTCCTATTGGCCGCCTGCCGTGTGACGTCGCAGTGACGCCGCACGACCCGCCCCCTTAATAAGGAGGCGGGTCGCCGGCCAGAGCGACGGTCGCAGGGCAGGTGAGTGCATGTCAAGCCGGCGTAGCGATAATTTTCGCTACGCCAGCTTTCACAAGATATTGTACCTGCGACGGGGGCGGGGACTATCGCGTGCGACATCGCAGCATCGGCTTGCGATGTCGCAATGTGCAAAGCCGCCCTTAGGGGTACTTTACACGCTGCGACATCGCTAGCATCGGCTAGCGATGTCCAGCGCGATAGCACCCGCCCCCGTCGCACATGCGATATGTGTTGATTGCTGCCGTAGCGATAATGTTCGCTACGGCAGCTTTACACACACATACCTGCTCGGCGACGTCGCTGTGGCTGCCGAACAATCCCTCCTTCAAGGGGGAGGTGCGTTCGGCGTCACAGCGACGTCACCGCAACGTCACTAATCGGCCGGCCAATAGAAGCGGAGGGGCGGAGATGAGCGGGACATAACATCCCGCCCACCTTCTCCCTTCCGCATTGCCGTCGGGATGCAGGTAAGGAGATGTTTGTCGCTCCTGAGGGTTTACACATAGCGATGTGTGCTGCTGCAGGAGCGACAAACCGACATTATGAAAATGAACGACGTTACACAGATCAGCGAGATTGTGCTCGTTCATTGTTCCACCTAGGATTTACACGTTGCGATGTCGCTACCGGCGCCGGATGTGCGTCACTAATGACGTGACCCCGACGATATAGTGGTGGCGATGTCGCAACGTGTAAAGTACCCATACACTGATTGGCAGATCGAGTAATTTTTATCTCCAACTGGGAACCTTTATCCTTGTTACAGAAGGATGGTCAGCCACTATTCAATCTCTATGGGGCTGCCGGAAAAAAGAGCACTGTCCGTTATACCCAAAGGGAATGAATGTAGCGTAGGTCACAGATGTGCATTGGCCACTCCATTATAATAGGGATAAAAGGTCCCCAATTCTGCCGTTTTGGGGGTCCCAGCGGTCGGACGCCAACTGATTGAGCTTACTTTTCTCTTATCGCACGGATAGGAGATAACTTATTTTCACAGGACAACCCTTTTATTTTATTTTCACAGGATATCCTTCATCACAGTATGAGGAAAGGTCCTCAGGTACTTTGTGCTTTACTTCCTCGCAGTTTTGCATCTCTGTTTGCTGTCAGGGAATGGAAACATTCTTCAATACATTCAGATGCTGAGCTTGCAGTGTTGTAAATAAGATTTCAAGAAAACTCATTCACACGCCGTGGAGAAAATCCACAGCATAAATTGACCATCGCTGTGGTTTTGAGACCCCCCAGCATGTCAATTTATGCTGTGTAGATCACAGTGGATTTCACCCTGTGGATTTTGCTGCATAAATTCCTCAGTGGATATGAAAAATGGCAACATTCTCTTATCATAGAGTGAAATACTTCAATAGAATAACAGAAAATACGCAGATAAATTCAAGATGATTCAGGATGATTTTCACAGCGTGTGCGTCAAGGCTTGGTGCTACACCTGGGCATAAATACTTTGCAATCTCTGGCAATATGCGCATTTGATTTTCTACCATTATGTGTATGTATTCCAGCATAATATTAAGGCTGGCATCACTGACGCATGGGGCCGACAGCCATGTCCACCTGCGGCCACCAATGACTGCAATAGTGTGCAATAGCACTACAGTGTTATGTACAAACTCATTGTCATGGGTGACTGACAGTCATGTGGTTTCTTGCAATAGAAGATCACAGCGTTTGGCTGTGCAAAATGCTCCCAGATTTTATATTCTTCTTACTGGTAGTATCCATTGTACTAGGTAACTGTTGGATTTTCATCTATTCTGCTTGAGGACCCAGGGGATCGCATCTTCTGCCCAGCTGCTGATTATCAGTATTCTCATTGTGCTTAAATACTTCCATCATCCCTGGACTTCTGCTGGTGATATATATTCAGATGATTCAGCTCTTGTTGTAAGCAGGTGGCTTGCACTCATCTGTGGTATCTTTTCTGCTCTGTTCTGAACTTCTACCTGAGTCATCTGTGGATATGTAGTTCATGCACTTTCACCTGTATATCGTGCTTGTGTTTTCTATAGTGTTTATTGGGGTTGACAAAGAGCTCATCCCATCCGGTTCCTATTTAGGGCCCAGCACTAGGGATACCTAGGGTCAGGTATCCGGCTCAGCGCATAAGTGCGGAACCTATCTAGAGTGCTGAGGGACCCCAGGGACAAAGCGGTAGGTTTGGTCAGGGGTCACCATCTCCCTCTTCCCTAGACGCAGGGTTTCCCTTCCCATTTGCTGTTCGCTTGGTAATTCTCCATACCTAGCGTGACACTCATTCGCTTTTTTTCCCCTGCAAAAGGGCATGGCTGCATTACTACAAGTGTCATTGCAACGTGAGAACACTGCCTCATTCTTTCAAAATCTAAATATTACCTTTTGCACTATGGAGAGCAAATTCTCCAAGGTGTTGACCAGCATTGTAATAACCACACAATAACTGGGTAAAACCACTATTTGTCTGGTGCTCAAATTTAGGATTAAAGACAGTTGTTCAGTATTATTATTTGTTACTGATTGATGCAGTGTTGTATAAATTCTTCAGCTTGTGTTGCTGGTCTGATTATATGCATTAAAGTGTTAATCTCCACATTTCTGGCATTTTTTGTAACCACAGCTCAGTTGGAGTCCTGCCTCGGTACCTTCTATACACCGGCCAGCCCTCTCCTGGAGACCATCGTAATGGAGTACCGAGACCGAATCAGTAGATATGCCCGGAGATTTTTCCACCATCTTTTGAGGTAAGAAATATTGCTGGAGTAATCACAAAATTGTGCTTTTCATTATTCTGGAATTTTTTGTTAGACCCATTTTGATGCAAGAACACAATTGTCATAAGGCTCTCAAACATTTTGAAGCCTTGGCAGTGATGCTAGGTTCTCACCAGCAGTGGACATCTCTAACTGAAGAGGCATACAGGATATCCCCAGCTTACACCTTAGTATTGACAACTGTTTACTCAGTACCAACCAGTTTCCATTTACCTTTTTCACACTCCTACGTTTTTCTACCACAGTAACCAAATTAACCTTTTGTGATTAAAACACAGATTAATACAGACAAGGGAAAACCAAAACTCAGGCACACTGCAAAATCACAGGAATAAACAGTAAGAGACTAAGGAGAAAAGCAAGAGCAGGAAGGCAGAAACAAATAGACAACAAGAGTTAACGCCACAACCACTCACAGCAATAATGCACAACAACCACCATTAAGTCTGGATCACAACACCTCACCAGGCCAGTATAGATAAGCTATAGCTTGCATTAATGGAATATTCCAGCCGGCATATATAGGAGAGGAGCAAACATGACTGACTCCCCCACAGCATGCGATCAAAGAGACTAACAAGCAGCCCAGCAGAGATTAACTCTAAGGGGTACTTTACACGCTGCGACAACGCTGCCGATATATCGTCGGAGTCAAGTCGTTAGTGACGCACATCCGGCACCGGTAGCGACATCGCAGCATGTAACACAAATGAGCGACGATCAACGAGCGCAAAAACGTGGAAAATCGTTGCTCATTGACATGTCGTTCATTTCCATAATATTGGTGCTGCTGCCGGTACGATGTTGTTTGTCATTCCTGCGGCACCATACATCGCTGTGTGAGGCGCCGCTGGAACGACAAACATCTCCTTACCTGCGTCCACCGGAAAAGGAGGAAGGAAGGAGGTGGGCGGCATGTTCCGGCCGCTCAACTCCTTCCCTCCTTTTCTATTGGGCGGCGCTTCAGTGATGCTGCTGTGACGTCGCTGTGACGCTGAACGAACCACCCCCTTAGAAAAGAGGCGGTTCGCCGGTCACAGCCATATCGCAGAGCAGGTATGTGCGTATGACGCTGCTATCGCACGCGACATCGCTAGCAATTGCTAGCGATGTCGCAACGTGTAAAGCACCCCTTAGCATGCCTAGGTCTATTGATCGACGCCCACTTCTCCCTGCACTAATCACAGACAACAGAGAAGTTAGTGGATAGAGTACCAGAATCTGTAGCTTCCACAGATCCTGATGCCGCCATGACAGTTGGCAATGCCTATAGAAATCCCCTAGTGACGCTGTGTTTGTGAATACAGTGACTACAGACTGAGTTAGTTGGGGTCCAGATTGCAGATCCAGGTAAAATCTTGTAGCATGCTTTGTCAGTGGTATTTATTGGATGCCACTGAAGTATGTCAGAGATCCAGATTTTCCATTAATTCAGTTGCTTTGCTCCTTTAACAGAACAAAATAATGGAAATAGGAAAATCAGGTGCGAACAAAGCCTTTTATAAGTGAAATCTGTAGTGAGCTTGTCTGCAAGCAGGTCTATTACCCTTCTGTCTCTTCTGAAGATGCCTGTAATCTGATTTGTGACGAAAACAAAAATCATCTTTCAACTGGTCATTACTCATCTTATAAGATGTACAGAAGCAGAAAAATAAGTGTCAGAATAGCTCAGTGGCCAATTTCACTTTTAACTTCCGTGATTCCCTGAAAATAAGACACAGTCTTATATTATTTTTGGTTCCAAAAGTTGTTCTAGGGCTTATTTTCAGGGGATGACTTATATTTTGTATTGGTGTCAGTGAGTGGGTCACCGGTTAATGAAACATTAATATGCACCCCTTCCCCTACCCATAATCTCACCCACCCTTCTGCTGGTGTCAGAGATATCTAACTTGTGTTAAAAAAAAAAAAAAATGAATATTCACCCCCATCCATCCCTATGCACAGCGACAGTGATTCACTCACACTGTCATATTACTGCCCGAAGAACGCAGCTCGTGAATCTTCTGACCTGTGCATGTCAGCGTGTATATCTATCCAGCTGATCGATTGCTGGGACTTGCCGGGTCTCGCTGTTTGAGGACATCGCAAAACCTTTGACTTTCGCCTGTCATACGCTACATCAGCATTATGGAAGAGAAGAAAATCCACATGGTCACCTGCAACACATGCTACATGTTTACGGATCTGCCGCACAAAAAATTCAACTTCACCTGTCAAAAGTGCAAACTTGTTGCCCTCTTAGAGGAAAAGGTGCGGGGACTGGAAGAAAGAATAGCAACTTTGAAGCTAATTAAAGAACATGAGGACTTCTTGGACGAGGCAGAAGCAACAATTCAGGATATGGAAAGTGAGAAAAGCTTCAGAACACATACAGAGGCTGAAAAGTGGACACATGTGACCAAAAGAAGCCAGCGGAT
The DNA here is from genome assembly GCF_048569485.1 of Anomaloglossus baeobatrachus. Taxonomy (NCBI): domain Eukaryota; kingdom Metazoa; phylum Chordata; class Amphibia; order Anura; family Aromobatidae; genus Anomaloglossus; species Anomaloglossus baeobatrachus. Next base: position 71,165,172 of record NC_134355.1, on the reverse strand, counting down.
CAAGTGGTCGGCACCACCCACACAGCTTAGCAACCAATATGAAGCCCTCATGCTGGAGAACGAAAATGGCACAGCTCAGGATGATACCGTCTCTACAGGAGAAGACACAGTATCATCAAAAGAAGTTACTTTGTCAACAAAAGCAGAAACAAAAGACACTCTAAAGCACTCAGGAGCAACAAGCAGTGCGTCCAGAAAGAAAAGAAGAGTGGTAGTTATGGGCGACTCACTACTAAGAGGCACGGAGGCAACTATCTGCAGGCCGGACATAACCGCACGAGAAGTATGCTGCCTACCAGGAGCAAAAATCAAGGATGTGGCCAACAGGATACCAACTATCCTCGGATCCAAGGACGAATACCCGTTCCTATTGATACATGTAGGAACAAACGACACGGCAAGAAATGATCTACCAACTATTTGTGAAGACTTTGAAATTCTGGGGAAGAAAATAAAGGAACGGAACGTACAGGTTGTTTTCTCATCAATCCTCCCAGTCGATGGCCATGGTGTCAGAAGATGGAATAAGATACTAGATTTGAACAACTGGCTACGACGGTGGTGCAGGCAGCAAGGATTTGGATTCTTAGACCATGGAGTGAATTACCTCTACGATGGACTTCTCGCAAGAGACGGGATACACCTCACAAAACCTGGGAAACACACGTTCGCCAGAAGGCTTGCCACACTCATCAGGAGGGCTTTAAACTAGAAGAAGAGGGGATGGGAGAAAAAACAGCAGACAAGAACATGCAGCAGAAGGACAAACTAATCAAGGATACTAGATGCCGTAAAGAGGACCCAAGACAGGGTACTAAGAAGGAAGCTGAGAAAAGGGGAGCAAAACTTCTTTCCTGCATGCTGACCAATGCAAGAAGCCTGACCAATAAGATGGAGGAACTGGAGCTGGTAATGTATGAGGAGAAATACGACATAGTAGGAATAACTGAGACATGGTTAGATGATAGTTATGACTGGGCGGCTAACCTGCAAGGATATGAATTGTTTAGGAGGGATCGTAAAAAAAGGAAAGGGGGTGGAGTCTGTCTATATATAAAGTCCAGTTTAAAGCCCAGACTAAGAGAAGATATTCAAGAGGGAAATGAAGAGGTGGAGTCTCTATGGGTGGAGATACAAGGAGGGAAAACTAATAAAATCCTCATAGGGGTTTGTTATAAGCCACCAAATATAACAGAAACCACTGAAAATGTATTATTGAAACAAATAGACAAAGCAGCAAATCACAATGAGGTGATTATTATGGGGGACTTCAATTACCCCGATATAGACTGGGAAACTGAAACCTGCGTATCTCAGAAAGGAAACCGGTTTCTGTCAGTAACTAAGGATAATTATCTGTCCCAACTTGTGCCGGGCCCAACTAGAGGGGCAGCCCTTCTGGACTTAATTTTAAGCAACAGGCCAGATAGAATAACAGACGTACGAGTGGATGGGCACCTAGGGAATAGTGACCACAATATAATACAATTCCACTTGTCCTTTAGTAAGGTGCCTTGGAGGGGGGTTACAAAAACGCTGAATTTCAGGAAAGCAAAGTTTGATCAACTTAGAGAAGACCTTCGCCAAATTGATTGGGACAATGTCCTCAAAAATGGGAGCACAGAAAATAAGTGGGACATTTTTAAATCGGTATTAAACACCCACTGCGAGCAAGCCATACCATACGGAAATAAAAGGGCTAGGAACAGGAGGAAACCAATGTGGCTAAATAAGGATGTAAAAGGGGCAATGAATAATAAGAAAAAGGCATTTAAAAAGCTAAAACAAGAAGGCAGCGAGGAAGCATTAAAAATATATAGAGAAAAAAATAAAATGTGTAAAAAACAAATATATTTAGCAAAAGTAGAAACTGAGAGACTCATTGCTAAGGAAAGCAAAACAAATCCCAAACTATTCTTTAATTATATAAACAGAAAAAAGATTAAAATTGATGGTGTTGGCCCTTTAAAGAATAATGAGGGTAAAATCATAGAAAGCGATGTGGGAAAAGCAAATGTTTTAAATACTTTTTTCTCAACTGTGTTCACACAGGAAAAGCATATGCCAGGGGAAATGCAGAGTGATCATGTAGATGCCCCATTAAGTATGACCTGCCTAACCCAGGAAGAAGTGCAGAACCGACTTAGTAACATTAAAATTGACAAATCACCAGGCCCTGATGGCATTCACCCTCGGGTATTAAGGGAGTTAAGTAATGTGATAGACAGGCCTCTATTCCTTTTATTTAAAGACTCTATAGAAACTGGGTCTGTTCCACTGGATTGGCGGCTAGCAAATGTGGTACCAATATTCAAAAGAGGGTGCAAAAGGGAACCTGGAAACTATAGGCCGGTAAGCTTAACATCTGTTGTGGGTAAAATGTTTGAAGGGTTTTTAAGGGATACTATTATGGAATGTCTCAATGTTAATAACTGTTTAACTCCATATCAACATGGATTTATGAAGGATCGCTCCTGTCAAACTAACCTGATCAGCTTCTATGAGGATGTAAGCTCTCACATGGACCGAGGAGAATCATTGGATGTCATTTATCTCGACTTCGGTAAAGCATTTGACACTGTCCCACATAAAAGACTGCTAAGTAAAATGAGAAAGCTTGGGCTCGGGGAAAATGTGTGTAGATGGGTAGGTAGCTGGCTTAGTGGTAGAAAACAAAGAGTGGTTATTAATGGTGCATACTCAGATTGGGCCAGGGTTACTAGTGGGGTGCCACAGGGGTCTGTATTGGGCCCCCTACTATTTAATATATTTATTAATGATCTGGTGGATGGTTTACAGAGTAAAATATCAGTATTTGCAGATGATACAAAACTATGTAAGGTAGTTAACACAAAGGAGGACAGTTTGCAACTACAGATGGACTTGAGTAAATTGGAGAATTGGGCTGAAAAATGGCAAATGAGGTTTAACACAGATAAGTGTAAGGTTATGCACATGGGAAGGAGAAACAGATGCTACGATTACTTACTAAATGGGAAACTGCTGGGGAAATCAGACATGGAAAAAGACTTAGGCATCTTAGTGAATAAGAATCTAAATTGGAGTGCCCAGTGTCAGGCAGCAGCCACCAAAGCAAATAGGGTGATGGGATGCATTAGAAGAGGTCTGGGGGCACGAGATGAAAACATCATTCTCCCTCTGTACAAATCACTAGTCAGACCACACTTGGAGTATTGTGTGCAATTTTGGGCGCCGGTGCTGAAGAAAGACATTACTGAACTTGAAAGGGTTCAGAGGCGGGCTACTAAAATAATAAATGGAGTGGGTGCATTACAATACACGGAAAGGTTATCAAAATTAGGTCTATTTACTCTAGAAAAGAGAAGACTTAGGGGAGACCTAATAAATATGTACAAATATATCAGAGGGCCATATAGAGATCTCTCCCATGATCTGTTTGTACCAAGGACTATGACAAGAACAAGGGGGCATTCTTTTCGATTGGAGGAAAGAAAATTCCTACATCAGCATAGAAGAGGGTTCTTCCCGGTAAGAGCAGTGAGGCTCTGGAACTCTCTTCCTGAGGAAGTGGTGATGGCCAACTCACTGAATGAATTTAAGAGAGGAATGGATGCATTTCTTGTTACCAAAAGTATAGAAGGTTATAAATAGCATAATCTTACAGGTAGATAGAAGAGCGACCAAGATTATTAGAGGAATGGGTGGGCTGCAATACCAAGACAGGTTATTAAACTTGGGGTTAGTTAGTTAGGAAAAACAAAGGCTTAGGGGGATCTAATCACAATGTATAAATATATGAGGGGACAGTACAGAGACCTTTCCAAAGATCTCTTTACACCTAGGCCTGCGACTGGAACACGGGGGCATCCGCTACGTCTTGAGGAAAGAATGTTTAATCATAATCACAGATGAGGATTCTTTACTGTACGAGCAGTGAGACTATGGAGCTCTCTGCCGTATGATGTTGTATTGAGGGATTCACAAGTAAAATTTAAGCAGAGCCTGATCGCATTAATTGAAAAATATAATATTACCAGTTATGTATATTGGATTTTATGACAGGGTGTTGATCCAGGGAACTAGTCTGATTGCCGTATGTGGAGTCAGGAAGGAATTTTTTTCCCCATTGGAGCTTATTTGACACATTGGGGTTTTTTTGCCTTCCTCTGGATCAACATGTTAGGCTACGGGTTGAACTAGATGGACTTAGAGTCTCCCTTCAACCTTAAAAACTATGAAACTATGAAACTATGAAGCTGTCATGCTCAGGTGTAGAGAGCCGTCGGCCAGTGTGAGCATTGCTCTGCGATTCACTGGCAGTACAGTCTGAGTGAACCGCTGACACTGGCAGAGCGGTGGGCGGGGAAGAGGGTGAATGTTCATTGTTTCATTAACACGTTCCAATCACTGTCGCCGGCAGAGCTGTGGACGGTATTATAACAGGGAAGAGGGGTGAATATTCATTCCGTTAAATCACTGTAAAGTGACTATAAGATTACAGCAGCGTACACCAATAAAAGTTACATAATCTGAAAGGGCTGCCCAAGCTCTATTCCAGGATACTATTATTATTATGATCCACAAATAGGGCTTATTTTTATAGTAGGGCTTATATTTTAAGCATACGCCAAAAAGGCCTATAAATCCTGCTAGGGCTTATTTTCGGGGGTAGGTCAAATTTTCGCGGAAAACCGGTAGAGATTAGCCAATCGATTTGCAGGACCTTGGTTTAGCGGCCAATTTTGTAGTCTGTGCTCCACGGACAGAAGTGTTGCCAATCTCCAGCATCCCTGGCGCCTCTTCTGATTAGTAGATCCAACACAACTTATTATTTATGTGATCCTGCAACAATAATGCCATGCTGGAGCCACAATCAGAAGAGACACCAGGGATTCTGACCGGGAGGAGGAGGATCACAGGACTCCTGTCTGGTGGCTGGAGACTACTCATGTGGCTTCCAGACCAGGGTACTATGAATTGATTCTGTCATCTCCATTATTAATACATATCTGACTGCAGAATGAGTTGTGTTACATACAGGCTGCAGAATTGTTTAATGGGAACCTTATTGCATTGATAAGTAGCCCAAAAAAAAATACAAATATATGTAGTAAATAAGCTTATAAGTTACATGTTGATTGGATGCAATATATTTTTATTTTTTTGGGGGGGGGGTTTGGCATCGCTTTTTTGGGTCATGAATATTTTCTTATATCTGTGCCATAACATCCACTGTGAAGTGGCTAACACGTTCTTTGGATACTGTTAATTTATTATCATTATAAAAGGTAGAGGCTGGTAGTCTGCCAACTTCTGGTCAAGGTTCAGTCAGCCCATTTGATAATATAAATTATTCTGACATGCATGTGTAGTCATGTGATTATTTCCTAAATGAGAAATGTTTCGATAGTAAATGTGATTTTCCGTTTCTTCCTCCCCAATGTAAGGTTGTCATAGTATCTATACTTCATAGCTAAGATAGATAATTCTATTCATATAGGAATAAAAGTGTATGTGATTGTTGCCAATGTGGTTTTAGCCTCACAAGAAGCAAGAGTATCTACAGTGAAAGGTATTAGTGACTATTTCCATGTGAGGAGCAGCATATATACAGCCTACAGCAACCAAACAACCAAAGTCTAAAGGCCGCTTTACGCGCAACGACATTGCTAGCGATGTCGAGCGCGATAGTACCCGCCCCCATCGTTGGTGCGACATTTGGTGCTCGCTGCCGTAACGAACATTATCGCTACGGCAGCGTCACATGCACATACCTTGTCAGCGACGTCGCTGTGCCCGCCGAACAATCCCTCCCTCAAGGGGGAAGGTGCGTTCGGCGTCATAGCGGCGTCACTAAGCGGCTGGCCAATAGAAGCAGAGGGGCGGAGATGAGCGGCCGGAACATGCCGCCCACCTGCTTCCTTCCTCATTGCCGGTGGACGCAGGTAAGGAGATGTTCGTCGTTCCTGCGGTGTCACACATAGCGATGTGTGATGCCGCAGGAACGACGAACAACATCGTACCTGCAGCAGCAGCGATATTAAGGAAAGGAGCGACGTGTCAGCGATCACCGTTTTTGAACGATTTTGCGATCGTTGATCGTTGCTCCTTGGTGTCACACGCTGCGATGTCGCTACCGGCGCGGGATGTGCGTCACTAATGACGTGACCCCGACGATATATCGGTAGCGATGTCGCAGCGTGTAAAGCACCCTTTAGAATGCTTTCATTTATCTAATCTGAATAATATTGTCACACTGGTGAATGTGGACCCACAGCGCCACGAGTCTGGAATTACCCTGGAGGGGTGTGATTGAGTGACTACCTCGTAGGGATGTGATTGAGTGACTACCTCGTCTTTACTAGAACCTCTGATGGTGAAGTTAGGCTTGTGCTGGAAGGTAGCTGCCAGGTACCATTCCAGGGCAATCCTCGGTTCTGCGGAAGCTGACCCCAGGGGCCAGGAATGCAGGTATGGACTAAGGTACAGGCAGGACAGTTGAAACAGACTTTCAGGCTGGTCCTCACAGGATGGCTAATATAGACTAGCAAGCTGGTACTGGCAGGATGGCTGCTACAGCTTGAACGGCAGTTACTGGCAGGAAGACTGGTACACAGGTTTTAGTATGCAGGACTTAAACGGACTCAAGAACTAGGGTACAGGAACACAGGACAGGAACGGACACTGGAATTTGTGTACAGGATCACAGGACTGGAACAAGTAAGAGCGACATGACAACTAACTAACGTGCATACCTACTGGCAAGACACGTCTCTTAAGGGGGTGGATGCCTTAAGTAACCAGTACACTTCCAGATTAAGAAGGGAGAGAGCACGCGCCATATGCGTGCTTCCGGGAGACCTGTTCGGCATGCGCAGGCCCCAGGAACAGGAAGTTGCGGCAGGAACTGGAGACACTTCAGAGTGTCCTTAAACAGGGAAATGAATATTTACTGCTCCTGCCGCCACCTGCTTCTTACAGCCGGCAACCCTGCTCCTGCCTTCTGGGACCCTGCTCCACCGCTGCCACCAACCCTCCCACAGCAAGCTAGGTACATTCGGCTATAAGATGCACCCCTATTTTCCACCCAAATTGGGGGGGGGGGGGTGAGTCCATCTCATAGGCTTAAAAATATGTTAAATGCTCTACATCGGATGAGCGTGCCTATATTCTGAGAGGGTAGTACCGTAATAATAAAACTGTTTTCTGTCATTTCATCTATCACTCCCTATTAAAACAGGTAACTTTGCTGACTCTGCCCCAGTCTACACAACAAAGTTGAAAAATAAACTGCTGAAAACAAGAGTTGTCTGAATTTTTAGTTTTTGCTTGAGTGAAAATACATGAAAACTGGAATATTTTGAGCTTTTTAAATAAGAGTTCATGACATGAGAGATTTGAAATAAAAGAAGAAAAAAAAACAACACTCTGAACATTTTTCCCTGGTAATACTTAGGGCTTCAAGAATGAATTCTTCAACACTCTCTGTTATGCTGAAAATATCAGATTCAATTTTACACCTGAGAGAGAACTGGCCTTAGTTGTCTCCATTTGATTTCTTCACAAGTTCAGTGTTTCCTTCCTTCTACGTTTCTGCCACCATGCCCTGCTATCCACTTTTTGCATTCTTTACTTTCCTAAATCTTTCATTGTGCCTCTTTCTACACTAGTAGCTTAGTACTTTGTGAATCACAGAATTGGCACTGAAGCTTTGAGTGAAGGGGTCTTCTTTAACTTAAAAATGGCAGAGCATATGAGACCCTTGGGGAACAAAGATGTGTTACATGTCCTCAAAAATGGTCCAGCCCTGACCTGACTGTAAGGATCTTTTTGTTCAGAACATAACTAACAGTAATATCTTCCGGACCCGCACTAATGCCAAGTGTAAAGGGGGCTTTACACGCTGCGACATCGCTAGCGATTGCTAGCGATGTTGCGAGCGATAGCACCCGCCCCCGTCGTTCGTGCGACATGTGGTGATCGCTGCCGTAGCACACAATATCGCTACGGCAGCATCACACGCACATACCTGTTCAGCGACGTCGCTGTGACCGCCGATCAATCCCTCCTTCAAGGGGGAGGTGCATTCGGCGTCACAAAACGGCTGCCCAATAGAAGAGGAGAGGAGGAGATGAGTGGCCGGAACATCCCGCCCACCTCCTTCCTTCCTTCTTTTCCGGTGGACGCAGGTAGGATGATGTTCGTCGTTAATGCGGTGTCACACACAGCGATGTGTGGTGCCGCAGGAACAACGAACAACCAGCGGCATGCACCACCAACGATATTATGAAAAGGAACGACGTGTCAACAATCAACGATTTTTGCCGTTTTTGCAATCGTTGATCGTCGCTCCTAGCTGTCACACGCTGCGATGTCGCTAACAACGCCGGATGTGCGTCACAAACATTGTGACCCCGACGATATATCGTTAGCGATGTCGCAGCGTGTAAAGCACCCTTAAGTCCAAGTGAATTTTAAGGTTTTTACGATTTATTCAAGTTATCTTCTTATTTTGTTCTGTAAAATACATCTGGTTTTATTCGTGAAGATTAGACATTTTTGTTGATTGTTTTCACCTTTTTTTCAGGCATCAGCGATTTGAAAAAGCCTTTCTGCTTGCCGTAGATATCGGTGCTCGAGATCTGTTCATGGTAAGATGTTACCCCTCTATAAATCACTTGTAAGGCCACATCTGCAATATCCAGATCTAATATTGGGCTCCACATTTTCAAAAGGACATTCAGAAGTTAGCGTCAGTTCAAAGGCAGGTAACTAGACTACTACAAGGAATGGAGGCCTCACATATGATGAGAGGTTGGAAAAGTTGGATTTGTTTAGCGTAGAAAAAAAGACGTCTCAGAGGAGATCTCATTTATATGTATAAATACATGTGTGGTCAATATAAAGGACTGGCACATGACTTATTTCTTCCGAAGACAATACTAAGGACCAGGGGGCACTCACTGTGAGTGGAAGAAAAGCGATTCCAACAGCTAAATAGGAAAGGGTTCTTTAAAGTTAGAGCAGTGAGATTGTGAAATGCCGACCACAAGAGGTAGTAATGGCAGACACTATAACAGCTTTTGAAAAAAGGGCTGGATGATTTCCTCAATACACACAACATTGTCTGTTATAAATGATTTAGTGACAAAATGTATAATTGGTGGAGGAAGGTTGCACTCGATGGATCTAGGTCTTTTTTCAACCTATGTAACTGTTATAAGCATAAGTATTCCAACACATGTGAAAGGAGAAATCAAAGCACCTGCAACCAACTGGTTCCTGTACAGACAAGTAACGCTAGCTACATAGTGTCTAGTGGCTCCTGCACAGGCCGCACTATCCCTATCTGCAACACTAGAAACCCACAACTATGATCGGTCTGCCTAAAAGGCTGTAGAGTGTGTCCGCGTACCTCCTGAGGACCAGAGGGGAGGTTGCTATGCACTATAAACCAAGATAGGAAAAGCGTGCAGGGATAGGTAGGGACCCAAGGCGAGGAAACATGAAACAAGTGGAGAAGGTGAAATAGCAAATGCTAGCTAGGATAGCCTTTTACAAACCTAACAGGAAAAAGGTGTAGGTAAGATAAATGAGAAAGCACATAGCAAATGCCAAACTGGTCTCTGTCTAACAGGCAAAAATCCCTAGCTGCGGGGCTGGATTCCTCAGCAGAATCCATATAGAAATATAGCCAGCAGAAAAGACTAGTATCAGGGGAGTAGAAATAGCCCAGCTGCGATCTGATAGGACAGAGAAAATCAGAAAGTGAGAACACCTGATAAACTGTGAAACAAAGGAGAGAAGCAAAAGTAAAAGACCATCAGCCTGTAGACCGGGACTGACCAGGCTGTGACTCAGCAGGGAAGGAAACTAACCACCTAACACAAGGTCACAGGATCGAGCCCCTTATCTGAGGCATGACAGGGAATTATATGTTATTGGTATTGTTATATCAGTGAGGTTTTTTATATATATGATTTTTTTTATTAAATAATTCCATAAAAGGAAGGAAACTTTCCATAATTCTTTCTGCCCTGTATCAGCATTTCCATCCAACAGGAGTCTTAGCTAAATTATATCTAACCAGACATTTGAGATCAGACCTGTTACAGTGATTCCCACATCTTAGTACATAGTAAGAATATGTATTCAACTTGATCGGTTTGAATCTATACTGACCTCATCAGTGTCTCTGCATTACTGTGCTCTCAGATTACATAGCAAAAACCTGCTAACAGATTCCCTTTAAGGCCTGCAACACAGTTCTGCAAAAAACATGTGCGTGTCTCGTGTTCCGTTTTTTGGGTCCGTGTTCCCTTTTTGATGTCCGTTTCGCCGGTACGTGTGACATCCGTGTGATGGCGTATGCTCGCCGTGCTTGCGTGTTGAATGTCCGTGTATGCGTGAGATACGTATGTGTCATGTCCGTGTTCAGGCCGTTTGTATGTTGCACAGCTGCAGTCCTGAGAGCAAGTGAGGCAGGATATGATGTTTTGGCCCCAGACATAATGATCTTAATTGACCTGCAGGGTTGGAAACAAGTGGAGATGATATTTGGATTAAAAACGCACACGGACGGTACGGATAGCACACGTACATGCTACGTGTCACGTACGTGCAGGCACGGACCCATTCACTTTAGTCTGTGTCTGCGTGATGGAGAAACGCGGTCATGTCATCCGTGTGAAAAAACGCACACACGTACAATCCACATGGACACATGTTCCGTGTGGCTTAACGTGTGTGTGCTTGTTACCCTAGGGTAACATTGGTGCACGTGTGCTCGTGCCGCCGGTACGTGTAAAAACGTACCAAACACGTACCGGCGGCACGGAAGTGTGTTGAAGGCCTAAAACAGTAGTAGTGTTGAGAGTCAGAGCCCCACCTTTCAGATATTGAAGACTGCTGCTATTCTGACTGTAGAACCACCTTTAAATCCACCTGATTGGATACTTCTCTAAATGTTGTACTGTTTGATAAGGCTGCTTTCACACATCCGGTTTTTGCTGTGCGGCACAATCCGGCTCTTTGCAGAAAAAACGCAACCGTTTTTTTTTTGCCGCCAGTTGTGTTTTTTCCGCATAGACTTTCATTAGTGCCGGATTGTGCCACATGGCCTTGCGTTCAGTCCGGTTTTTGCCGGATGCGGCATATTTAGCTGATGCGGCGGCCGGATGGAACGTTGCCTGGCACGTTTTTTTGTCCGGCAAAAAAAAACGCATCGTGCTGCATCCGGCGCTTTTTCCAATGCTTGCCTATGGCCGTCGGATGCGGCAAAAACCGCATCCGGCCGTCACATGCGTTTTTTTGCACTGCGCATGCTCAGTAGCGTGCCGCAACCGGCAAAAAACGGACGGGCCGCATGTAAAAATTTATGCAAAAGATGCGCATCCGTTGCATTGGTTTTAGAGCCGGATTTATCCGCACTGCTCAAACCGGAGGTGTGAAAGCAGCCTAATTGTCTGTTCACTTCTCTTTACACCAGTGGCAATCTTTATAGGATGTCTGTCTCTGTCCCTGGGATTTCGATGTCACCCAGTGTGTCACCATTAAAGTGACATATTATGAACACTTTTGCCTGTACATTATTGCAGAACAATGATATGTCACTGACTTCATGACGTTTTACATTTCATCCCTCCCACTAAATTAGCTTCAGAAAGTCAAATTATACACGTCTTTCATGGCTTTTCACAAAGCACCACGTGAGGTTTTTGTTTCAGAAGACCCCTGATCCACAATGTCCATGCAAGGTCAGGTTGTCACAGCAAATGCAACCATTGCTTCTTTCCCAGCATGTTCCCTCTCCACAGATTATTGTATGGACGGCTACAAAACAGCGGGAAGAAAACCTTTACAAAACCCTTTTCATGGATGTGTTTGCATTTGTCTTTTACGTAATGAACATATTATGGAGTCTTTAATGGAGATTTTAACAGTAGAAGCTAATAACGTTTATCCTAGAAGATAAATTGACCGGGCGGATTGATCTCATTGAGAACAATCGGATGAGTTGAATCATAAAAACTTTACTTTAGTGGGTTAGAAAAACAGTCAATAATTGCATGAAATAAATAATGTAAACTAAATTGATTTGTGTAAACTAAATTGATTACAGAAGTAATAATTTATGTTTAGCACTGTGCACAGTATATTTCCCTTTTTTACAGGTTAAGTGAACTGTAAATGTGCATAATGAGCATTTACTAGCACACATAAGGAGATCTTTTGAAAAAAGTATTTCTAAGGATCCTCTAAGATGGGTCTCAAACTCAGCTGGGGGAATGGGCCGCATATAGAAAAAAAAATTGAGGGGGCCGCATTATTTGCAGGACAAAGTGAACATCTTCAATGAATTCATGTTTTTTTTTCTATACATCTTTGGATCACGTTTTAAACATTTTGTTGCTTTTATATTATAACAAAAGTGCACTTTTTTTGTTAAGTTTACATACAAAAAAAGCATTTTTAATGTAAAAAAAATAAATTTCATGCTTTATTATGAATTTGTTTTACATTTTATCACCTTCTTGTAATATTGTTTTACAATTAGCAGCATCATATAGTAATCTTAGCCAACATCTTGTTGTAATGTGCCCATGCTGCAGTACTGTCCCCATCTGTGTGCCCTGTAGTAAGGTGCTCATCCTTGTGGTATTGTGCCCTGTAGTATTCTGCCCATCTTGTAGTATTTGCCCAGTAGTATAGTGCCCTGTAGTATTGTGCCCATCCTTGTGCCCTGTAGTATTGTGCCAAGTAATATTGTGCCCATCTTTGTAGTATTGTGCTCATCCTTGTAGTATTGTGCCCTTTAGTATTGTGCTCATCCTTGTAGTATTGTGCCCATCCCTGTGGTATTGTGCCCATCCCTGTAATATTGTGCCCATCCCTGCAGTATTGTGCCCATCCCTGCGGTATTGTGCTCTGTAGTATTGTGGGCATCCCTGTAGTATTCTGCCCATCCTTGTAGTATTGTGCTCTGTAGTATTCTGCCCATCCCGGTAGTATTGTGGCCATCCCTGTAGTATTCTGCCCATCCTTGTAGTATTGTGCTCTGTAGTATTCTGCCCATCCCTGTAATATTCTGCCCACCCTTGTAGTATTGTGGCCATCCCTGTAGTATTGTGCTCTGTAGTATTCTGCCCATCCCTGTAATATTCTGCCCACCCTTGTAGTATTGTGGCCATCCCTGTAGTATTCAGCCCATCCCTGTAGTATTCTGCCCATCCCTGTAGTATACTGCCCATCCCTGTAGTATTCTGCCCATCTTTTAGTAATACGCAAACAAAAAAAAATACTACTCACCTTTCCTCCGTTCCCCCTTGTGCCCACGATCAGTATTTGCAGAGTTTTGGATGCTGCATGCTTCAGCTGTGTCCAAAACCCTGCTATGTACAGTACAAGCACAGTGGATGGGATTTCTAGAAAACCCCATGCCCACTGTGCGTGTACTGCCCGCAGTGAAAACGGACCTGCGGTGCGGCATTCAGATGCCACAGCATGTAAATATATGCTGCGGAGTCGCAATCGTCCTCCCTAGGCAGAACACAGCGAGGAGACCGCAGCAGCCCGAACCCTGATTGCGGGCACGGGCAGCTGCGGTGTCCTGAGGAGGAGACTTGCGGCCCCGCCAATCAGGACTTGCTGCGTCCAGGACGCAGCGGGTCCTGATCTTGAGCACGTACCTTACCTGCTTGTTGCGGCCCATGACGATCGCGGCTCTATGCTGAAGGTCGGCCCTGGCAGGAACTTTACTGCGTTTGAATCCATTCGCGGTGCCGTGCAAAGGAGCTGTGTCTGGACCAATGGCTGCTGCCTGCCAATCAGATGCAAGGAAGTGACGTCGTTATATGACGTCACCTCCTTGCATCTGATTGGCAGACAGCGGCAGCAACTGGAATAGAGCTGACAGCTCCTCTGCGCGGCACCTTAAATGGATTCAAATGCAGTAAAGTCCTGCTGGCGCCGACCCTCAGCATAGAGCTGCGATTGTCACGGGGTCTGCGGGCCGCGATCGTCACGGGGTCTGCGGGCCGCGATCGTCACAGGGTCTGCGGGCCGCAACAAGCAGCCTCAGGGGCCGCGTGTTTGAGATCTCTGCTGTAATGAGCGCAGGGACTAGTTGCAAGGGCGTTTGTTCCCCTGACTAGTCCGCTCTCTTAGCATGTTAGCATGTCCACAGGGATGTGCTAACAATGCTATTCAATGCCCATTTCCCAGTGGCATCAACGGTGACATGGACATCTGCGTCAGTTGTCACCGCTTCAGAACGTCAGATTTAGGGTCAGTGCGCATGATCAGAAGTCCCGGCACTTCCGGTCATGTGCACTAGACCTCTCTGAAGCCGGGATCTGTACACCCAGCTTCATAGTGCAGATGACCGGAAGTGCTGACCCTAAACCCGGCTTTCTGAAGCGTGAGAACGGATATAGGTACGTGCATCACCACTGATGACGCTGGGCAATGGGCATTGAATAGCATGTTAGCACTCCCTGTCATTCTAAGAGGACGGGCTAGTCGGGTGAACTAATGCCCTTGCGACTAGTCCCTGCGCTCATTAGCATGTCATAAAGGATCTTTAGAAATACTTTTCTAAAGATGTCTTTATCTATGCTACTAGATGCTGGGTCGGTTAGGCAGGGTTTAGCAATATACACCCACAACTGCTCATATTGCTCCTCTCTTTAAGAAAGAGAAGGAGAGACATTGATAGTTGCAGCTCATCCTTGGAAGATAAGTAGGGTTTTTCAGCTTCTCATGGTGATATATATTCCTTATTACTAACTCACTGCTATATGTTGGCCCATCTGGACTTATACACCTGTTCACACAGACTGCAGTAAGCAATGCTCACTGAGCGATTTGTAATAGGTTACCTAGTGCACGCAGGCGGCCATGGTTCTTGGCAGTGCAAGTCCTGTTTACATGAGACTATGTATCGCTAAGAATTATGAGATTTGCTATCATCTGATGAACAAATATTTTGCTCATTCATCGGGTGATCATCACACATCAGATAATCATGAAACAAGCATTTTTAAGAAGCCTTGTTCCCAATTATCTTGTTCTTTTCTCAATACGTACTATCAGGGGAGAATAAAAACGCTCCAAAACACACTAGATGGTCAGCCAGCATTCATCTAATGTGTATGGCCACCTTAGTGCTACACCTGCAGGTGACGGTCGCTACATTGTGCAGTAGCCTGCCTATGCAGGAATCCTCTTACAAACAGCTTGAGCATATATTGGAGCATAGCATTCACTTATAAATCAAATTACCCAATAATGCATAAAAGTAAAGGGTCACAGCATGTCCACTATTTCAAATAGAATCACACATTTTTATTGATGAGGACATAAACTGTTTTTCCTTGTGAGATGCATTTTTGATTTTTGTGACTAAGGGCATATAGGACACAAGAAACGCGTCAGCCAATGTATGATGTGGAAACATGTTTTTTAATGTCTTATTAAATAAAGATTTGAGATTTAACTTGGAAAAGTAGACTTAGGGCGGCTTTGCACGTTGCGACATCGCACATGCGATGTCGGTGGGGTCAAATGAAAAGTGACGCACATCCGGCGTCACTTTTGACATCGTACTGTGTAAATGCTAGATGATACGATGAACGAGCGCAAAAACGTCGTTATCGGATCATCGTTGCATTCACCGACATTTCCATAATGCCGGTGCAGCGACAGGTACGATGTTGTTCCTCGTTCCTGCGGCAGCACACATCGCTGTGTATGAAGCCGCAGGAGCGAGGAACATCTCCTACCTGCCGCCGGCGGCTATACGGAAGGAAGGAGGTGGGCGGGATGTTTACATCCTGCTCATCTCCGCCCTTCCGCCGCTATTGGCCGCCTGCTGTGTGACGTCGCTATGACGCCTCACGACCCGCCCCCTTAGGAAGGAGGCGGGTCGCCGGCCAGAGTGACGGTCGCAGGGAAGGTGAGTGCATGTGAAGCTGGCGTAGCGATAATGTTCGCTACACCAGCTATCACAAGATATCACTGCTGCGACGGGGGCGGGGACTATCGCATGCGACATCGCAGCATCGGCTTGCGATGTCGCAACGTGCAAAGCCCGCCTTACAGTCACCTAATAATTTAGTCATGAGCGGGATTGGCACCCACGAATGCAAGAAATGCTTCCAATAATAACCAGCAAACGTGATCATCTCCTAAAAACGTTTTCCTAAATTTCCCAATAATGGTCTCAGAATATGTAAGAAGAATGGAGGGTGCCCTTTAGGAGACCGGCAGATATTAAACAGTCGTGTTCTGCTGACTTCCTTCTCTAAAAAGGGCGATTTGATAATAGAAATATAATTGCTGCACATTTCCCTAATGTACGACGATCAATTTGGGTTTTCCTCAGCGGTGATAAATTTGCTGTTTCATTCATTAAACAAATAAATTGAACTAATTTATTTAGGCATTTTTTTCAATATTAAATATTCCCCAGAAATTCCACTACATTACCAGTGGGACTCAATTAAAAGCCTCTGAAATGGTCTAATTTTGGATAGTACGTACGGCTTATTCAAAGGTGTCTTTGTCAAAAATTACAGATTCCAGCAGTTGACTTTTCAAAGGCATAGGTTGGCCAGAAAGTGCAGCATAAGCTGGCAAGTAAAATATATGCTTTTTACTTCTTGAAATGTGTTTGATTGCCTGGCTGGAGATAAGGTGTGCGTAAGATGATACATTTGCATCGCGGAAGAATGAAAATTGAGAAAATTAAAACGTAACTGTGGGTTCATCAGTCCTGTCTATGTTCTGTGATCTGGGCAATAAAAGATTCTTTTTCTTTGAAATTCTTCTTTGTTGTGCGCCCAAGATTCATTTTAGATTAATCTTTTATTTTGCTTTATTTCCAAAGGACATCCATTACCTTGCACTAGATAAGGGTGAATGGGCACTAGCTAAAGTGGCAAAGAAAAAGGCTGAGGAAATAGATGCAGAATCAATAAACGCTGGAGTTGGTAAGAATTAATGCTATTTAAAAAGCTTCTCCTTTTTTTCTTCTTTTGAATCAATACTTTTTCTGTACTGCCGCAATGTTACATATGTGGGGGGTTATTGGTTAGTTTCTAGGGAAAAAGAATTAGTGGAGATAAGCTTCAAATACCACCTGCCGGTCCCGGACTTCACATAGAACAGATCTACTGGTAATACAAAATGAAAAGCGTTGGCGGTGAAATGACTACATTTATAGTCTTACGTACATTAGGTTGATTAATGTAGTTTGCAAAATTGTGGAAAATTTTCACACTGCACTCGTTGGCTGCATTAATCGCATACATCAGGTCAACTCCCAACTTATACGTCCATCGGCAGTTGGTAACAGATGAGATACGGAGGAGTTTTGTCACTTGCGAGATTCCCAATTTTTTACGTGATCCCACTACCGTATTTCTCGGACTATAAGACGCACCGGACTATAAGACGCACCCTGGTTTTAGAGGAGGAAAATAGGAACATAAAATTTTAAGCAAAAAATGTGGTCATGACACACTGTTATGGGGCGAGGATCTGCTGCTGACACTGTCATGGGTGTAATGTCCCCAAATTCTCTACTAAGGTGTCGCATCCTGGTAATGATTTTCCTGCCTTGTATATACAGTATATGTCCGTCATCCTACTATATACCGTCATCCTGCCATATGGCCGCATCCTGCTATATACTGGCATATGGCCGCATCCTGCTATATAACCCATCATGGCATATGGCCCCATCCTGCTCATATACCCCCATCCTGCTCATATACCCCCATCCTGCTCATAATATATCCCCATCCTGCTCACTTACTCCCATCCTGCTGATATGCCCCCATCCTGCTCATATGACCCCATCCTGCTCATATGACCCCATCCTGCTCAAATGACCCCATCCTGCTCATAATATAGCCCCATCCTGGTGTATGGCCGCATCATGTGGCACATAAAAAAAAATAAACGTTCATACTCACCTCACCTTACCTCACTCCCTGCAGCATCGCTCGTCCTCCCGTCTGTCAGCGGCAGCGCCGCTGAGTGGAGCCGTCCCCGTTACCCTGCTGCATCGCGATCATCTCCTGTGTCTGTGCCGGCGGCCGCGTGTGGACACATGCGCACAGCAATGACGTCATCGCTGTGCGCGCCGCTAGTCTCCACCCAGCCGCCGGCACAGACACAGGAGATAATCGCGATGCAGCAGGGTAACAGGGACGGCTCCACTCAGCGGCGCTGCTGCTGACACAGGCGGGAGGACGAGCGATGCTGCAGGGGAACGGTGAGTACTGTACACTAATTCACTGCTCCATGCGCTGATGATGATGCGCGGGGAGCAGTGAATACAGCCGCACATGATCACTCCAGGCCGTAGTTGCCAGGGGTGATCACGGCCGGCTGTTTATCCCCTGCTTCAGCGCTGAGGGATGATGGGCGGATGATGGGCGTGCATATTAAATGAGCGGGTCCACGTGGTCACGGCAGGCTGCTACAGCCTGCTCGTGCCCCCGATGACCCGCTCCACCGCACACCCACATTTCCCGCAGCCACATTCAGACCATAAGACGCACCCCCCACTTTCCCCCAACATTTGGGGGGACAAAAAGTGCTTCTTATGGTCCGAAAAATACGGTATATTGAATAGTTTAACAGTAAAAGGTGAAAATTCCATTGGAGCCCAATATTGGCTTCAATTAGATGATTGCTTTTATCAAATGTATCAGGATCTCTCCTAATGCATATGGTAGAGACACACTGCCATTGCCATGCGATAAGTGACTTGCCTATTTAGCAATAAAGAAATGGCGGAGCAGGAGTCACAGCTTTATATCTTAAAATGTAAATGTTTATATGTAATTGCTTAATTTTTAATAAACTTTGGTATGGGGAACGAAAGAAAGTTGGAGCGCTACCTGTGTGATGACTCAAATGTGATCTGCATCGTAATAGTGAACATAGCTTGAAAAGTGTAGAGGTCATTAATAAGCCTCATTGCCAGCGAGGGAGTCTTCATTATGGATGGGCTTCTTTTATTCTAGTTTGTTTTGGGCATTCGATAGTCATACATAATTGTAGCTCGTTACAGGACTGATGTATCATAGCCAATGTAACGAGCCATGCACCCATCACATTACCAGGAAAGATTTTATATACCATGAAGACCCTTTTTAATTAACTGTGAGCAGAGATCTTAAAAATTCAAGGGGGAGGTGCGTTCGGCGTCCTAGCGACGTCACAGCGGCGTAACTAAGCGGCTGCACAATAGCAGAGGAGGGGGGGAGATGAGCGGCCGGAACATGCCGCCCATCTCCTTCCTTCCTCATTGCCGGTGGACGCAGATAAGGAGATGTTCGTCGTTCCTGCGGCGTCACACATAGCGATGTGTGACACCACAGGAACGATGAACAACCAGCGGCATGCACCACCAACGATATTATGAAAAGGAGCGACGTGTCATCGATCAACGATTTTTGACATTTTTGCGATCGTTGATTGTCGCTCCTTGGTGTCACACGCTGCAATGTCGCTAACGGCGCCGGATGTGCGTCACTAACAACGTAACCCCGACGAGATATCGTTAGCGATGTTGCAGCGTGTAAAGCACCCTTTAGGATAGGTCATCAATGTCTAATCGGCTATGATCCTACACCGCACACCACCACTGATCAGCTGCTCTCTGTGCTGGTGGTAGCAGCAGGCAGCCAGAAATACTCAGTTCCAGAGCTGCCCAGTCTTCTAATAGCAGCCGGGTACTGCACAACCGACTCATATTGATTTGGATGTGCAGTACCCGGCCGCTATCAGTTGACGTGGCCGCTCCAGAACGGAGCATTTCCTGCTACCGCCACTGGCATCAGGAGCAACTGATCGGTGGGAGTGCTGAGTGTCAGACCCCGGCCGATCAGACATTGATTACCTATCCTAAGGCGGGCTTTTCACGTTGCGACATCGCAAGCCGATGCTGCGATGTCGCACGCGATAGTCCCCGCCCCCGTCGCAGCAGCGATATCTTGTGATAGCTGCCGTAGCGAACATTATCTCTACGGCTGCTTCACATGCACTCACCTGGCGTGCGACGTTGCTCTGGCCGGCATTCCGCCTCCTTCCTAAGGGGGCGGGTCGTACAACGTCAGAGCGACGTCAAACGGCAGGCGGCCAATAGAAGAGGAGGGGCGGAGATGAGCAGGATGTAAACATCCCGCCCACCTCCTTCCTTCCGCATAGCCGGCGGCGGCAGGTAAGGTGATGTTCCTCGCTCCAGCGGCTTCACACACAGCGATGTGTGCTGCCGCAGGAATGAGGAACTACATCATACCTGTCGCGGCACCGGCATTATGGAAATGTCGGAGAATACACCGATGATACGATAACGACGCTTTTGCGCTCGTTAATTGTATCATCTAGAATTTACACACTACAATGTCGAAAGTGACGCCGGATGTGCGTCACTTTCGATTTGACCCCACCGACATCGCACGTGCGATGTTGCAACGTGCAAAGCCGCCCTAAGAAGAGACCATCAATGTTAAAGTTGTGGCCAACATCTTTAAGTTGTAATGGTTTAGATGTGGAGTCTCCAGTCTCCAGCCAGCCTTCTGGCTTTGCAAGAGATGTCGGAAGCAAGTGACATCATTAGACGTCATACACAGCCAGCAGACAAAGGGGGTATTTATTTTAGAGTAATCCTGTTAGATAAAGATATTATTAATGCAATCAAATCAAAGAAGAGGAGATTACGTTATGATGTAAGTTTTAGTATTTTCTCGCTGCAGCTTAATGAGCATTCTTTACCTCTGCTAAAATCTTTTTGTCAAGAATTGTATCTGTTTTGGACAGCAGGTTTTATTTTAGGTCATATTAACCTGTTAAACTGTTTTGTGTTTTTTTGCGAAATTTTTGCTCAAATGAATGTGAAGGCTGTTTCTATGTCTTAATGAGACTTAAAGGGTTTTTTCACTAAAGCACGGGTGATATATGTCTGATCACTTTGGGCCTCACATTACAAGAATAGGTATCCTGCCCAATGACTTGGTCATTCTTACTCAGGATTAAATGGAATGGCATCCTTATGGTTGAATGCTGCTCTTTTCTTTTTTTTTTTTTTTTTTGTGTTTTAACCCTTTAAGGTCCGAGCAATTTTTCATTTTTGCGCTTTCGTTTTTTTCCATTCCTTACTCCAAGAGCCATAACTTTTTTTTTGTTGTTGTGGCGGCCAAAACACTACAATTCTGGCGTTTATATTTTTTTTGGCGTTACACTGTTTACTGATTGGTTTAATTTATTTAATATTTTGATAAATCAGACTTTTATGAACACAGCAATACCAAATATATATTTTTTATGGTTTTTTTTAAATGTCTTAATTTTTAATGTGGTAAAAGGGGGCTGAAAAGAACTATTTTTTTTTTTTTTTTAAAACATTTCTTATCTACTTTGTACTGTATTTAATAGTTCCCGTAGTGGACTTTAACCTGCAATATTCTGCTCACTTGTTCTATATACAGTAGTGCCTCAGCATTGCTGTATATAGAAAAAAAATCACAGTCTCCTATGAACGCCGGCCACGGGCTGGTTTTCATAGGCGTACTGAGATGATAGACTGAGGGATCATCAGCTGACCCCAGGGTGTGATGACAACTCATCAGCGTCCCACAATCGTGATGCAGGAGCGCCGATGAGGGAATAAAACAGCTCGCCCCCCTGCCAAAGCGTGTTAAATGCCGCTTTCAGAGATTAATAGCAGCATTTAACAGGTTAAGGCTATGTGCACACTGCGTTTTTCGCGGCGTTTTTGCGCGTTTTTCGGGTGCGTTTTTGGCCTCAAAACTGCATGACTTTGCTTCCCCAGCAAAGTCTATGAGTTTTCAATTTTGCTGTCCGCACAAAACTGTTTTTTTAAGCTGCGTTTTTGAGCTTAAAAAAAAATGGACATGTCAATTCTTTCCTGTGTTTTTCTGCGTTTTCCCCCCATGCAATGCATTGGAAAACCGCAGAAAACCGCAGAGATCAAAAACGCACCAAATCGCGGTAAAAACGCATGCGTTTTGACGCGTTTTTTTGACGCGGGTGCGTTTTTGTGCGTTTTTAGCGGCCAAAAACGCACAAAAACGCAGCGACAAAAAAACGCAGTGTGTGAACTTAGCCTAACAACCTCTGGTGGATCTCCACCACTGGCTGTTAGAGGCACATGTCAGCGAATTAAATCAGCCAACATGTGCAGGGAAAGATACGGGCCGCGCATAAAAGGCAGGGAGACGATCCATGACATACGTAGCACATCATGGATTGTTAAGAGGTTAAGGATATACAGTTTTAGTTGTCTTTAGAAAATTATATTTACTGTAGATGAGAAGTTAATGTAAAGTCTTTCTGACTCTTCTTGTAATCCCAGATAGACTTAATGATATTGAGATCAGGGCACTGTGCAGGCCATATCATCACTTCCAGGACTCCTTATTCTTTTTTATGTCACTGGTCATAAACCATGGCAAGACTGAGCACAGCAGCAAAACACAAGGTAATTATACTGCATCAACAAGATGTCTCTCAAGCAAATATTTCAACCCTGAGGATAGTTCTTAGTGACATTGGCTATATTTTTGGGGTCATTCTCCTGCTGCAGAATAAGTTTGGCACCAATCAGACACTTCTGTGATTGCATGATGGATCTGCCTGTGTTTCTCACCATTGTGAACATCATTAATCCTGACCAAATCCTAATTTTGTTTTTGCTAAAATACATCCCTAAATGTGAAACTTTCACTGTGTTTCACAGGCTCTTCAGATATTTGGTGAACAATCTCCCTTCTGTAGCAGCCAGATATTTTTAATTTTGACTTTTTAGTCCAGAGCACATGCTGCCCCTTTTTCTGCTCCCAAGTTCCTATGTTTTTTTGCATAGCTGAGACGTTTAGCCTTTTTTCGATGTCGAAAGTATGATATTTGGCTGACTTTTGGTCAGACTTCTCAAAATTGGTGGGACCCAGATTGTTGTGGCTAGGGACCACTGGTTGCCTTCAGTTCTGAGCTTATAGCACTGCTGGACATCTTCCAATTTCGAAGGAAAGTAAGCATGATGTGTCATGATCTGATACATTAAGTTTTCTTAGCTGACCACTGTGTTTATGATCCTCAGCATTGCCCATTTCTTGGTGCTTCTTCAAAAGAGCTTGAAGATCACATCTTGAAACCTCAGACTGCTTTAAAATCTTTGCTTGGGAGAGACCTTGCTGTTGAGGTATAACTACCTTGTGTCTTGTTGCTGTTCTAAGTTTTGCAACTGTGCATGTGCTGTGACATGAAAGAGGAACAAGGAGTCCTGAAAATGACCATATGAGCCCCACAGAGACCTGATCTTAACATTATCGAGTCTGTCTGGGATAATATGAAAAGACAGTATGATTTGTACAAGCCTCATACATAGAAGATCTGTTGTTAGTTCTCCAAGATGTTTGGAACAACGTCTCTGCCAAGTTCCTTTAAAACCTTTAAGTGAAGTGTACTTAGAAGAATTTATGCTTTTATAAAAGAAACATGTGGTAACCCCAAATTTTAATCTTGTTGTTCATTCATTTAATATTTTCTTAATAAAAGTAATTGAGAATTCTATTTATTTTAGTGTTCGTACCTTGCAGTTTTTTTCCCCACACCTGCCTAAAACTTTGTACAGTACTATGTATTAAAATAAATATATGTATTTACACTGTATACTGTTTGTGTGTGTATATAGATATATTCACACACACATACATTTTGTTCAGTTTATTACTCCACCAGGTAATTCAAGAGGTTTTAAGGAATTCTGAACATGAACTTGGTCTTTAAATTTCCTGTCAGGACAAATTGAGTTGATTTAGCTTATTTTCCTTCAGGTTATTATAAAACCTCTCGTGATTCCCACAGCCTATGGAAAAAGCACAATCTGCAAGTCAGAAGTGTATAGAAGATCCGTTTCACATAGTTGACTACAGCCAGTTAATTTAAACGTCACTTAACCATGCCACAAGGAATTGACATGGCATAACCCATTAAGAAATCCTATAATTAATAATGATCGCACCGTAAAAAAAAATCTCCGGGGAGTTCTTATGTTATTTCCGTGATAAAAATTGACGTGAACGACATATGTTAAAAATGTCAGAAAGATTCCCAAGGCCAACTTACTTTAAATTACACAGGGGCCCGGCAAGATGAATTTATTTAACCTTCAAATCAATAGTTTTCACCCAAAAGGGATTTTTGTTGTAACGAGAAAAGCAGATAAATTCTTCCTACTTTAGAGTCATGCTGTGAAGTGCTATCTTTTTAGCTAGTGTGAAATGACATTACAGATGTCTCACTTGTAATGATGTGCCCATAGTCCTTGGAAGGAAAAGCCTAGGGTAGTGTTGGCAAAATGAAGAATAATGGTGCATCCTCTTTCTATGGACTTTCTGTAATATACAGTATATATAAAGTAATGTATATATATATATATATACTCACACGCAAAAGGGTAGCAAGGGTTTTGACCTCTTGACTCTCAGCCTCCATATGTCACATCCACTACACCTTTGAACGTGACACCTTCATTTTGTAGACAATCATCTTGGCTAATATATAAAGCTGAGGACATGTGTGTCTGTGCAAAATTCAAGTCAAGTCAATGGAGCTGGGAACTACAGGTCATTAATAGGAGCTGTGATTGGTTGCTATAAAAACGAAGGACATTCTTCGTATACGAAGCTTATGTGTGAGGTAATATGATTTCTGTGGAGAAACAGACACACACAGACATAGGCACAGACGGGCATTAGCACAAACAGACATACATAGGCACAGACAGACATAGAGACAGACGGACAAAGACACAGACAGACAGAGGCACAGACAGACATAGGCACAGACATAGATAGATAGACATAGAGACAGAAAGACATAGGCAGAGACAGACAGGGAAAAAGATAAAGACAGACAGGGAAAAAGACAGACAGGGAAAAAGATAGACAGGGAAAAAGATAGACAGGGAAAAAGACAGACAGGGAAAAAGACAGACAGGGAAAAAGACAGACAGGGAAAAAGACAGACAGGGAAAAAGACAGACAGGGAAAAAGACAGACAGGGAAAGAGACAGACAGGGAAAGAGACAGACAGGGAAAGAGACAGACAGGGAAAGAGACAGACAGGGGCAGACAGGGAAAGAGACCGACAAAGGCAGACAGGGAAAGAGACAGACAGGGAAAGAGACAGACACACAGAAAAAGAAAAACCAGGAAAGAGAGAGTGAGAGACAGACAGAGAGAGAGAGACATGGATAGAGACAGACACACAGAGACAGAAAAACCATGAAAGAGACAAACAGACAGACACACAGATAGACAGACAGAGACAGACCGGGAAAGAGAGAGACAGACAGAAAGAGAGAGACAGAGACAGACAACAAAAATACAGAGACAGACAGGGAAAGAGACAGACAGATAGAGAGAAACAGACAGGGAAAAAGACAGACAGAGAGATAGAGAGAGAGACAGACAGACAGACAGAGACTGGGAGAGAGACAGTTACTATCCCGGGCAATGCCGGGTACTACAGCTAGTCTCATAGATCAAATTTGACTTACATCTATTTAGCATATGATTAGCTATGCAGATTCTTGTCATGTCACTGCATTGTTACTGTTTTGTTCCTAAATATGTAAATGTAATATTTTATTATTTTGTAAATCCATCTTTGGCTTTCAACATTGCATGAATACTTCTGGGCATGCTCTTGATCAGATTCAAGCATGTCTCTACTGAAATCTGATTCCTGGTCTCTTCTATACTGTCCCAATGTTGGTGCATACTGGTAGACTCACTTGAGTATGTTCACAGCTTTTTCTTTAACTTTCCTCACAAGTGTTCAATTGGGTTGAGGTCTGGGGAATATGGAGGCCAATCCAGGCTCCACATTAACTTCATTGTTATTGAACCATTTCTTCCCCAATCTTGACGTATGCTTTGGCTTGTTGTCCTGCTGGAACACTATGTCATCCTTTTTATACCCAGAGTACTCGAGTGCACAAAGGAAACTCACATATAGTTCAGCATTGAGGCCACCATAGATCCTGGTCAAGTATTCAACGCCTTTGGCTGTGAAACAACCCTATATAATTAGGCCGGCTCCTCCAAACTTGTCAGTTCCTTAAATTTCTTGATCAATTAGACCTTTTTTCCCTTTTTTCTTCCAGATCCATTTACATCCATCAGAGCCTAGTCTATTGATTTTCGTCTCATGTCTCCAAATCACTTGTTTTCAATCTTCTACTGTCCATTTTTGTTACGTTTGCAAACTTGATGGCTGTGTGTTGAGCTATTTAGAGGGCACACCAAATTACACTATTATACAATCTGTACACTGACTACGTTACATTGTATCAGTATATTATCTTCATTGTTGTGCCATGAAAAAAAAATAGTTACAAAAATGTGAGGGGTGTATTCACTTTTTGATCCAGATGGTCGTTAGCAAACTTCAAACTGGCCTGGACATATGCTGGCGTGAGCAGGGGACCTTGCGTGCTATGCAAAATTTTAATCCATGACGTTGAAGTTTCCTACTAACGGTAATCTTTAAGACGGTGCTCCCAGCTCTCTTCAGGTCATTGACCAGGTCCTCCCGTGTAGTTAGGGGCTGTTTCCTAACCAGGAATAGCATCTGGCCACTTGTGGGGGGTGAACTGTTTTTTAATTAGGGTAGACATATGCATCCTATTGTTTGCTAAATCAAGAGAAGTTAACCTTTGTCACTTCCCAGACTCATTGGCGCCTTATTGGCTATAAATCTGTATTGCCTCGGCCCCTCTGACTGTATAGTTCAGAGAAAAATTATGCAGTCAGATTGAACTTGTGACCAATGAGAGAGCAGTTTACCGCTATCTTTTCTCAGTGGGTGTCCGCCAAAAGCGGGGGGCTGCTGGACTAGGATAGTTGACCCTGGAAGCTCTGAAGTCACGAAGACTCTAATCCCTGGAGGGCCAGCGGAAGGGTGAGACTCTGTTGCTTGTACCAGCTTGTGTTCTTGCTGGGAATGTACAATATGTTTTTACTTGTTGATGAACCAATAAAGTCTTACCAATGTGTGGTTCACTCACCCTGTGTTGTCTGAGTAGTGTTTTGCCCATGGGGAAGGAGTGCCAACTTTAAGTGGGATGACCCCTGGTCTGTGTAGTCTTTATAAAGACAGCCAGACGAGCAGACGATAGCACCCACTGACCTTCGTGTCTCCACAAACCTTACCCCACAAGGCAAGATCTTGCATGGGGCCCCAGATCGAGTTATGCGGGCGTCACATGAGACGAGCTATCGCACGATGCATCGTCGGGGTCACGGTTTTCGTGACGCACATCCGGCATCGCTTGCGACGGCGTTTCGTGTGACACCTCCGAGCGACGCAGAATCGCTCACAAATCATGAGTCATGTACTCGACGCTTATTTTTAAAAAATTGTTTATTTTTAATGGTGCCAGTTGTTCATCGGGGGCAGCACACATCGCTCTGTGTGACACCCCGGGAAAGATGAACACAGCTTACCTGCGTCCCGCGGCTCCCGCCGGCAATGCTGAAGGAAGGAGGTGGGCGGGATGTTTACGTCCCGCTCAGCTCCGCCCCTCCGCTTCTGTTGGCCGGCCGCTGTGTGACGTCGCTGTGACGCTGAACTTCCCTCCCCCGCCCACAGTGACGTCGCCCGGGAGGTAAGTGCGTGTGACGGGGATTTAACGACTTTGTGCGCCACGGGCAACTAATTGCCCATAACGCACAAACGACGGGGGCGGGTACAATTGCTCGTGCAATCGCACGATAGATCGTACCGTGTGAAGCCCCCATAAGATTGACAGTCATTTTGTGTTTTATCTATTTTCTAACAATTATGCCAACAGTTGTTGCCTTCTCACCAAGCTGCTTGCCTATTGTCCTGTAGCCCATCCCAGCCTTGTGCAGGTCTCCAATTTTGTCTCTGGTTCAGAGATTGGAGTGTGATTGAGTGTGTGGGCAGGTGTCTTTTTATACATGTAAAAAGTTCAAATAGGTACAATTAATACCAGTAATGAGTGCAGAGTAGAAGGGCTTCTTTAAATAAAAAAAAGTCTATGAAAGCCAGAATTTTTGCTGGTTGGTAGGTGATCAAATACTTTTTTCATGCAATAAAATGCAAATGAATTATTTAAAAATCAAGCATTGAGATTTTCTGGATTTTTTGGGGGGGATTCTGTCTGTCACAGTTGAAGTGTACCTACGATAAAAATTATAGACCTCTCAATTCTTTGTAGGTAGGAAAACTTGCAAAATTGGCAGTGTATCAAATACTTATTTTCCTCATTGTATTTTTTCAAGTGTTTGATAGTGCCTTGCAACATTTTATAAATTGCTTCAAATTTTTGCACAAAGTAATTTTTGTCCTATAAGACAAGCTATATATGATTTGCCAATAGAACTGAGCAAAAATATTTACAAGATTCTATTCCTGTGGCCATATTGGAGATACCTGGCCAACATAACAAAGCTTTGCGAAACTCCTACTAGCTATTTGTATCACCGCCACTTCTACTGATTTAGTAATCCCGGCAAATTGTCATCATTAGGGTAAGTTCACACACTGCGTTTTTTTGACGCTGCGTTTTTTGCTGCAAAAAACGCACATAAACACCCACGGCAAAAAACGCATGCGTTTTGGTGCGTTTTTTGCTCACTGCGTTTTTATGCATTTTTTATCAGTGAACAATGCCATTAAAGATTGTTGAAAAAAAAAAAAAGAAAAAAAAGGTCTGATGTAATTTCCTTCTTCAATATGTTTCTTCATTCTCCACTAGTGTATGCAGGAGAGCAGACAGCTGCAGAACTACAAGGCTCAGCATGCTCCATCCAGGACTGTATGCTCGAGGGAGAGGTAGGGGGAGCAGAACTACAAGGCTCAGCATACTCCATCCACTAGTGTATGCAGGAGAGCAGACAGCAGCTGCAGAACTACAAGGCTCAGCATCCTCCATCCAGGAATGTATGCTGGACGGAGAAGCAGGGGGAGCAGAACTACAAGGCTCAGCATCCTCCATCCAGGACTGTATGCTGCAGGGAGAGACAGGAGGAGCAGAAGTACAAGGCTCAGCATACTCCATCCACTAGTGTATGTAGGAGAGCAGACAGCTGCAGAACTGCAAGGCTCAGCATCCTCCATCCAGGAATGTATGCTGGAGGGAGACGCAGGGGGAGCAAAACTACAAGGCTCAGCATACTCCATCCACTAGTGTATGCTGGAGTTTTTTGCCCCCAAAAAAAATAACGTGGGCTTCGCCATATTTTGTATGCTAGCCAGGTACAGCAGGCAGGTACGGGCTGCCCCCAACCCCCACCTGCCTATTTGTACTTGGCTGGGAACCAAAAATATAGGGAAGCCCTTTTTTTTTAATTCATGAATTTCATGAAATAATTAAAAAAAAATGGCATGGGCTTCGCCCAATTTTTGAGTCCAGCCAGGTACAACTAGGCAGCTGGGGATTGGAATCCGCAGTCCAGAGTGCCCAAGCTTTCTGGGCACCCCCGCTGAGAATTGCAGTCTGCAGCAACCCCCAGAAAATGGCGCTTTCATAGAAATTCATGGTGTCATGCCAACATTAGACATTGCCACCATGAATTTCTAGTAAAGATAAAAAAAAACACAATACAATTAGTGACTCCATCTTTATTGAAATAAAGAACACCCCCCCCCCGCAGTAATCCTGGGTCAAGGGTCCCGCGTTTTCTGGAAGGTAAAGCGATTAGATGATGTGTCATGTTCAAGGGCCTGAACCACATCACACATCAGCATAAAAGCAGTTTATACAATCAGCTGATGCAGCAGTGCAAAAACAAAAATACACACGTCCGTGCTGACTCCCGTCTGATCGCTGCTGGAGCTGCCGGTAATCAGCTCATGAAGTCTCCTGACGGCATCAGCTGATAGTTTAAGCCGGGCGGTAAAAAGCCGGCGTCACCGCGAGACTTACGATCACCGCCAGGTCCTGCAGCTATCGGACGTGTCCAGGAAGTCTGCACACAGCCGAAGCAGGGGTGGCGGTACAGGGAAGAGGAGCTGGGAGCGGACATGGCACCGGGAGTCTGCTGACAGGTGAGTATAACTTTTTTTTCTACTGTTCATGTTTGATTTTGCAGCTGCTTCCACCTCCCGGGCGGGAGGTGGAAGCAGCGGTGGCGGTTCCGGGAGGATTCACGCTTCTGTGTTTACCAACAGAAGGAATTCTCTTACTGTACATGTCACTTTACTACCTACCCCTTGCGTTTATAGCTGCGTTTTTAGTCATAGAAACGCACTAAAACGCAGCTATATTTGCAATTTGCGTTTTTCATTGCGTTTTTGAACATTTCATTGAACTCAATGGGTGGAAAAGCAGTGAAAAACGCAAAAATAATTGACATGCTGCGTTTTTGTGGGCACCACAAAAACGCAGCTAAAAAAAACCGCTGTGTGCAGACAGCAAAAATGAAAACTCATAGACTTTGCTGGGGAAGCAAAGTCATGCAGTTTTCTGAGCAAAAACGCACCCGAAAAATGCGCAAAAACGCCGTGAAAAACGCACTGTGCGCACATAGCCTTACTGTGCAACGTATACATAATGTTGTACCGAGCCTCCTAATGACAAGGGTCACCAGGCATGCCAGCAGTTAAGAGAAGTTTACATAGTTTTGTTCCTGCAGCTTACAGAGCACCGATGTGGCCACTGCACCAGGGTCCTGCAAATTTTTTGCTCAATTTCACATGCTAACTTGATAGCCAGGTAAAAAGGGGCTGTTATTTTTGGAAGTATGACTTTATCTTAAGACCTTTATATAATATCCCTGCTGCCTTGAGAATTTAATTATTTACCAATATCACTGTTGATTTGGAATAGTGGTTAATGGTTAGTGGTTAATGTCAACTTAACTACCAACTTTGTTGATAAAGTTAAAGAGGTTTTCCCAGGTTAAGATATTCATAATAAAATGTTAAGTCATCAATATCAGATCAAGGAAAGGTATGAGAGTCTGACCTCTCCACATATTTCTTTTTATCACTTTTCAAGCTGCCCAGATTTAAATTCTCTCTCCTCAGATATGTTAGCTAAGGTCACTTGAAAAGGGGTTGAGCTGCAGTACCTAAATACAGCCACTACACAGTGAATGAAGCTGCACTGTTTGGCTCCGTTTACATCCAACAGAAGCTATAAACAGCTGATTAATGGTTAAAAAGTATCTGATATTAATGACCACTCTAAGAGGTACTTTACACGCTGCGACATCGCTAGCATCGGCTAGCGATGTCCAGCTCGATAGCACCCGCCCCCGTCGCGCATGCAATATCTGGTGCTTGCTGCCGTAGCGAACATTATTGCTACGGCATATTCACACGCACATACCTGGTCGTCGACGTTGCGGTGACCGCCGAACAATCCCTCCTTCAAGGGGGAGGTGCGTTCGGCGTCACCGCGACGTTACCGCGACATCACTAAGCGGTCGGCCAATAGAGGCGGAGATGAGCGGGACGTAACTTCCCGCCCACCTTCTTCCTTCCGCATTGCCGTCGGGACGCAGGTAAGGAGATGTTTGTCGTTACAGTGGCTTCACACACAGTGATGTGTGACGCCGCTGGAGCGACAAACAACATCGTACCTGCAGCTGGGGCGACATTATGAAAATGAACGACGTGACACAGATCAGTGATTTTTGACTGTTTCACGCTCATTCATCATCGCTCCTAGGATTTACACATTGCGATGCTGCTACCGGCACCGGATGTGCGTCACAACAACCTTGACCCCGGCAATATTTTGGTAGCGATATCGCAACATGTAAAGTATCCCTGTCGGGCCGTCGATCCGGCTGCCTATAGGGAATGGCTCAGCGGCCCTATTAGCAATGAATAGTCCTCTATGTGTTCCACCACAGGTCCTCGTGCCCCTCTGCACGGCGTCCCAGGTTCCTCTGCCGGCTGGAATCAATCTGTATCGCCGGATGTTGAGAGTGTGTGTGTGTGCGCGATCTGATGTGTGTGGGTGTGCGATCCGATGTGTGTGTGATCTGATGTGTATGGGTGTGATCTGCTGTGTTTGTGTGCGCGATCTGATGTGTGTATGTGCGCGATCTGATGTGGATGTGATCTGATGTTTGTGGGTGTGATCTGCTGTGTGTGGGTGTGATCTGCTGTGTGTGTGGGTGTGATCTGCTGTGTGTGTGTGCGCGATCTGATGTGTGTGTGTGTGCGCGATCTGATGTGTGTGTGTGTGTGCGCGATCTGATGTGTGTGTGTGTGTGTGCGCGCGATCTGATGTAGGTCCTTGATGCATTTCACTGCAGGTCCTCCCGTTTGGCATCTGGTTAGTATGATTGCGAGGTCTTCTGTCGTCTCTCTTTTGGAGGTGTCTGCTTTCTATAATGAAGTGTCCTGCAATATTTTTTATCTGCATGGATACTTCATTATTGAACTGCCACTAGGGCTTAGTTTCTTAGTAGGTCTTATACACAGTAGCATTGATTACCATGGACGCTACTTAGTTACCAGCTGAGTTTCCATTCTGTTTACATATAATTACTCTGTGCTATTGATGGTCATATAAGATTTAACTTCTAAGATTATCATATTAATGTTATGTGTCAGGTGGAAAGATCCTTGACATCTTTGATAAAATCTAGTGTCTGCTACCCCCAGAAGTGTGCACCGAGTTCATAGTCTCCTTTCATTCCTCCCCATAACCTGCCTCAGGAAACTAGTCACAATTTTGTTTTCAAAGCTTTTTCCGAGCCGCAGCATAAGAGAATTCCTTTGTTCTGTTTTTTTGTGTACCTGAGTCAGTTCTGCACACTTCCCAGGGCACTTTATTCGCCTTGTTAATTATATGTTTTAATGAGCCCAGTTGTAATGACCCATAGTATTATATACAGGTATGTCAATCTATGGAAAAATAGATGAGAATATGACATGCACAGAACACAGAATAAAGCTCGGCCATGAGCAGCTCAGTATCGGAAATTCTGCGACTTCCTCTTCTGCTGAAATGTCTCTAGAGTATGGCACTAGGCACCCTCTAGGCCTGATGCCAGCCCTGACAGTGCCTAAGGCTCACAGTGAGAAGCCAAAGGTGCAGAATTCTTTTGAATGTGACATTCACCTCAAATGGCCTGAATTGGAACTTATTAAATATAAGCTTTACTTTGGCTTCCAGCATTATGTTTTATAGGAGCCGGTGCGAAGGCTTCTGTTTTACATAATATCACAGTAATGTGTTGAATAATGTAAAGACTAATTTGAACGTGTTTTAAGCTCCCTAAAGCCGCTCAGCTTGACTCTTGTTATTTTTCACAGGAGCATTTTACAAAACAACATCCATTGTTAAACATCCCTGCTCAAAGTTTCCTGGAAAACCGAATTCTGCTTTTACAAATTCCTTTTTCTTTATAACATATTCAGAATTTTAAGTTAACATCTTAATGGGGTCTTTGCTATTCTATTTGACAAAGCAAAGAAGACTAACTGATCATTGTGATCATCCCAAAAGTAATCACCCTCTGATCTTCACGCATAAATTTGAACAGAGAAGGTTAATACGACCGTGCGTCCATATCGGGATATATCTCGGGAAACAATCACCTTTCTCAATCATTACTGTGCTCAGCTCACCTCTCTCTCCATGATCTCCAGCTAGTAGATTTATGATGATTCATGCATTCCTATGACTGAAAACATACATTTTATTCCTCTCCCCATGACACATGATCCCAAATATTGTTTGTCAAACAATCTAATCTCTATCACTTTATCGGACCGTGCCCCAATAGCTCCAACTATCACCTCTCAGATAATTCTGCTTTGTTCGTGTCATTAGAGGCTTAATCAGTCCCTAATCCATGATCTGGTTGTTAGGCAAGCAGTTAAAGGGATATTACATCGTTGTACATTTTTTACATAACCACAAGCTATGTCATAGATTTATAAGAAAATCAAGTCCCACCTTCCTACATGCAGCTACACATGTGAACAAAATTGTTGCTACCGCCTGTTAAAGAAAGAAAAGCCCACAATAGTCATTAAAATAACGTGAAACTGACAAAAGTAATTTTCAATTTTAATTTACTGAATATCAACTAATGAAAATCAGACATTGTTTTTTTTTTTAAATTGTGGTTCAAAAGAAAAATGTATAAAAATAAAGTAATGAAAATGGCTTGGACAAAAATAGTTGTTTGCCTAGAATAGATTGAAAATAATTTGATCATGGGAACATGTAAAAGTAAGATGTGTTCTGTAATTAGCATCACAGGAAACTACAAATTTGTAATCAGTCAGTCTGCCTATTAAATAGTGAAAAGTAGTTACTGTGCTATTTGGTATCATGGTGTGTACCACCATTAACATGGACCAAAGAAAACTAAGAAATGAGTTGTCTCAGGAGATTAGAAAGAAATAGACAGGCAAGTGAAAGGTAAAGGCTATAAGAGCTTCTCCAAATCGCTTGATATTCCTGCTACTATTGTTGCACATAGTATTCAGAGGTTTTAGGTCTATAGAACTTTAGCCGACTTCCCTGGATATGGCTGCAAGAGGAAAATTGATGAACAACTTCTAAAGAGATTTGAGGTAAACTTCAAAATCAAGGTACATCAGTGTCAGATCACACTATCCATCGCTGTCCTGGCCAAGGTAGACTTCATGGAAAATGACTGAGGGGTAAACAGCTATTGAAACCAAATAGTAAAAAAGCCAAACTGGAATTTAATAAAATGGATATTGACAAGCCACAAAGATTCTGGGAGCATGTCCTTTGGAATAATGAAACAAAACTGGAGCTTTTTGGCAAGTCATATCAACTCTACGTTCACAGACACAAAAATGAAACAAAGAAAAGAACATTGTACCTACTGTGACACATGAAGGGCTTTTATTTATGCAATGCGGCTACTTTGTTGTATCTGGCACAGAGTATCTTGAATGTGTGCAGGGTACAATGAA
The DNA here is from genome assembly GCF_048569485.1 of Anomaloglossus baeobatrachus. Taxonomy (NCBI): domain Eukaryota; kingdom Metazoa; phylum Chordata; class Amphibia; order Anura; family Aromobatidae; genus Anomaloglossus; species Anomaloglossus baeobatrachus. The sequence continues at coordinate 71,130,201 of NC_134355.1, read as the reverse complement.
ATCTCAAAACTATCAAGGCATTCTGTAGCGAAATGTGCTGCCCAATGTCAGAAAGCTTGATTTAAGTGGCAAATCATGGGTCCTCCAAAAGAATAATGACCCAAAACAAACAGCAAATCGACATCCAAGAATGTCTAAGACCAAAGCGATGGACTATTCTGATTTGGCTTCTGTGAGTCCTCATCTAAATCCTATTTAACATCAGTGGTAGGAGCTGAAACCTACAATCTGGAGAACAAACATGCCTTCGCACCTAAGACAGCTAGAGCAGTTTGCTCATATCACAGGGACAAGATGACTGGACAGGGACATCTAGGCTGGCCCTCAGGCTTGGGACCCTGCGCTATCCCTTATCTCAGAGGTATGCTTGATGGTAGCGAGGTCTGAACCACTAGCGTGTAATTTACCTCCTCCATCCAATGGGGTGAACAGGGACCATAGTCACAAACCCCACAACTAAACATGGACAGAAGAGAAACCAAAATTCGTACACACTGCAATCAAACACAGAGGAGTGACAATAGGTGCACAGGAGAAAATAGCATAAAATGGTAAACTGACAACTGGGAAATTTCCACAACACACAGTAAGCAGACCACAGATTACCAACAGATTGGATCACCACAATAAGACCGGAATCGCTGCACAAGCTGGAGTTATTGGCACTGAGCAACAGGGTCCTGTACCTTATATAGGAAGAAAACTGCTATGATTGATAATTAGCAGCCTGAGCTCCTAGCATAGTTCACCAGGTCAGCAGGAATTAATTGCCATGCAATTGTGATGGATGCAATATGTGGTTTAGCATTGTTTTACTCAATATTGAGGGTTTTCCCTGGAATATACATTGTCTGGATGGAAGCATGTATTGTTCTATTATCTCTATATGACGCTCATTGTTCATAGTCCCTTTCAAGATGTGTATGCTGCCCATGTCATCAGCAATAAAGCATTCCATCAGACATGCAGGATTTTTCACTGTGCGCTGATGACAAGCTAGAATGCTAGATGATCCCTCTCCCTTGAGTTTTTTGAACACGTCATCAGTGGTTTCATATTGTGATTCATCTGATCACAGAACAGTTTTCCATTTTGTCTTAGCCATTTTAAATGAGGTTTGGCCCAGAGAAGGCGGTAGTGTTTCTGCACTGGGTTGACATATGGCTTCTTCTTTGCATTATAGAGCTTTAACTTGCATTTGTGGATTGGACGCCAAGCTATGTTCACAGACAATCATTTCTGGAAGTTTTACAGTGATCTTTGTGACCAAATCACATTTTTAATACAGTGCCACCTAATGGCCTGTAAATCACGAGCATTGTATATTGATTGTTGGACTTAACCATGTGCTTATGGATTTCTCCAGAATCTCTACGTCTTTTCATGATTATTATGTACTGGAGATTGTGGGATATTCAAAGTCTTTGCAATTTTTCAATGAGTAAAATTTTTCAGTAATTATTCAACTATTTTTAAATTCAGTTTTTCACATTTTGGTGAACCACTGACCATCTTTGCTTCTGAGAGTCTCTGCCTCTGTAACATGCATGTTCTATTTGTATACAGTCATGTCATTGACCTGCCAGACACTTTTTAACAGCATTACATTCTTTTCCAGCATTTTGTTAACCCTACTCTAAGGGGCACTTTGCACACTACGACATCGCAGTTGCGATGTCGGTTGGGTCAAATCGAAAGTGACGCACATCCGGCATCGCTCTCGACATTGTAGTGTGTAAATCCTTTATGATACAATTAACGAGCGCAAAAGCGTCGTAATTGTATCATTGGTGTGTCATTCCACCAAGCGTCGGTCATTTCCATTAAGTGGGAAATACCAATGTTACGATGTTGTTCCTCGTTCCTGCGGCAGCACACATCGCTGTGTATGAAGCCGCAGGAGCGAGGAACATCTCCTACCTGTGTCCTGCGGCTCACGCCGGGTATGCGGAAGGAAGGAGGTGGGCGGGATATTTACGTCCCACTCATCTCCGCCCCTCCGCGTCTATTGGCCGCCTGCCATGTGACGTCGCTATGACGCCGCACCCTTAATAAGGAGGCGGTTCGCCGGCCAGAGCGACTTCGCAGTGCAGGTGAGTGCATGTGAAGCTGCCGTAGCGATAATGTTCGCTACGGCAGCTATCACCATGATATCGCAGCTGCGACGGGGGTGGGGACTATTGCGTACGGCATCGCAGCATCGGCTTGCGATGTCGTAGTGTGCAAAGGGCCCATAACTTTGAGATGTGTTATCACCATCAGTTTTTAAATTAGTTATTTTTTTTTTTAAATGAAATTGAGAATTGTCTAACTTTTAACTTCTGATGTGTGTTTTTTGTTCTGAAAAAAATTCCAGATCATGGCATTGTTGTTTTCTTTACATTTTACACAGTGTCCCAACTTTTTTGGAAATGGAGTTGTATACCTCATCTTGTGATCCATAAAGATCAGGTGGGTTCCATTTCCAGTAAAGAAACTTGTGATTACATCAACCAAGCGATTCATTTAATCAGGAACACTGCTCAAAACTCCCATTCATATGTCACTCCATGGATGTAAGGCCATTGATTGATTGGAATGGTTTATTTGTCCCACATAAGTGTGGCACCTGGTGTGCTCTCTTCGATCTTTGCCCTCAATTCCAGACTCACTTCAGCACTTAAAGTTAATGGCACTCTTTCCTCTTCTTCAATGTGACTCTATATGGTGGCACTTTGCCCTCATTAATTTCCTAATTTTCAAACCTTTCTTCCATGGTATTCATGTTTATCCTACTTAGGGTTGGAACTCGCAAAGATCAAGGTATTTGATTTTCCTATGGTCTACTCTTCTTTAACCATATGCCTCCAGGTGTTGGTGTATGGGGCAAGTTTAGGAGTTGAGCCCCTTCTACACACGGTAGAAGCTAATGACAGCAGTATCAGACAGCAGCGAACGGTGCTCCGATTCTGCTGCTGACAATCTTTGACAGTGAGATTTAAAGGGAGCCTGACACCTGATTCATGCTGCCCAAACCAAATGTAGTATGAACCAGATGGATGTGTTTGGAAGTACTTTTAAATACTGATAAATACTGATCTGGAATCCAACACCAGCAAAATAAATATATATATATATATTCATAGATACCTATGAATAAGAACATGTTTTTAATCCCCTGTCTGAAACGCGTAAGGATGTTGTAATGCCCCCTTTCTGCTTTTTTGCGGTTTTCTAAATTTTAATATCTATGGTTCAATAAATTTTTGAATTTTATATATATATTTTGCTGGTGCATGATTCCATCTCCCCTCCTCCCCCTTTTTTCCTTTATTGACTTAAGGCCACTTTACACGCTGCAATTTCGCTAGCGATATCGCTAGCGAGCGTACCCGCCCCCGTCGTTTGTGTGTCACGGGCAAATTGCTGCCCGTGGCGCACAATATCGTTAGGCCCCGTCACACTACTTACCTTCCCTGCGACCTCGCTGTGGCCGGCGAACCGCCTCCTTTCTAATGGCAGGCAGCCAATAGAAGCGGAGGTGCGGGGAGCAGCCGAAGGAAAGACACACTCATCTCGTTGCTGGCTGGACGCAGGTACGGTGCTGTTTTTCGTTCCTGGGGTGTCACACGTAGCGATGTGTGCTGCCGCAGGAACGAAGAACAACCTGCGTCCTGCAACAGCAACGATATTTGGGTTTAGAACGACGTGTCAACGATCAACGATAAGGTGAGTAATTTTGATCGTTAGCGATCGTTCGTATGTTTCACACGCAACGATGTCGCTAACTAGGCCGGATGTGCGTCACGAATTTCGTGACCCCCCAACGACATCTCGTTAGCGATGTCGTTGCGTGTAAAGCGGCCTTTACCGTTGATTCCAGATCAGGCTGCTCTGGAGCATCCGTGCACCTCTTATCCATCCGGGGACCTTATATCCTGGTAAGCTGTAAACTTTTTTTTACTTTTAAATACTGCTGCTGCCTGTGATTGACAGGTTTCTCCCATAGTGAAAGACCTGTCAATTACCCTTAACTAGAAGAAGCTGGCCCAGGGTCCATCTCCTGTTTTGGTCCCCATCAGGATCTTTAAAGTATATTTTCTATGAAACCTAGTAGTGTGTCAGAGTAAAAATTACCTTGCTAAAATTGGGCTGAAAGGCTCAAATTCATGTTGTTTCTGGTTTGGGCAACATTAATCAGGTGACAGGTTCCCTTTAAGGTGCGTACTCCAAGTGGCATCAGTTCCCCAACCACCTATGCTTCATAGGAGACCATTATGTTATCTATATACTGTAATACTGTAGTATTGTGGTTTGGTGATCAATCCACTAAAAAATTAAACATTTTTTTTTTTATAGAAAACATCAAGAGTGAATATATATATATATATATATATATATATATATATATATATATATATTCACTCTTGATGTTTTCTATAAAAAAAAAAATGTTTAATTTTTTAGTGGATTGATCACCAAACCACAATACTACAGTATTACAGTATATAGATAACATAATGGTCTCCTATGAAGCATAGGTGGTTGGGGAACTGATGCCACTTGGAGTACGCACCTTAAAGAGAACCTGTCACCTGATTAATGTTGCCCAAACTATATATATATAGTGCCTACAAGTAGTATTCAACCCCCTGCCAGATTTAGCAGGTTTACACATTCGGAATTAACTTGGTATTGTGACATTTGGACTGTAGATCAGCCTGGAAGTGTGAAATGCACTGCAGCAAAAAAGAATGTTATTTCTTTTTTTTTTTTTTTTTTAAATTGTGAAACGTTTAATCAGAGAGTCATTTATTATTCAACCCCTCAAACCACAAGAATTCTGTTTGGTTCCCCTAAAGTATTAAGAAGTATTTCAGGCACAAAGAACAATGAGCTTCACATGTTTGGATTAATTATCTCTTTTTCCAGCCTTTTCTGACTAATTAAGACCCTCCCCAAACTTGTGAACAGCACTCATACTTGGTCAACATGGGAAAGACAAAGGAGCATTCCAAGGCCATCAGAGACAAGATCGTGGAGGGTCACAAGGCTGGCAAGGGGTACAAAACCCTTTCCAAGGAGTTGGGCCTACCTGTCTCCACTGTTGGGAGCATCATCCGGAAGTGGAAGGCTTATAGAACTACTGTTAGCCTTCCACGGCCTGGACAGCCTTTGAAAGCTTCCACCCGTGCCGAGGCCAGGCTTGTCCGAAGAGTCAAGGCTAACCCAAGGACAACAAGGAAGGAGCTTCGGGAAGATCTCATGGCAGTGGGGACATTGGTTTCAGTCAATACCATAAGTAACGTACTCCACCGCAATGGTCTCCGTTCCAGACGAGCCCGTAAGGTACCTTTACTTTCAAAGCGTCATGTCAAGGCTCGTCTACAGTTTGCTCATGATCACTTGGAGGACTCTGAGACAGACTGGTTCAAGGTTCTCTGGTCTGATGAGACCAAGATCGAGATCTTTGGTGCCAACCACACACGTGACGTTTGGAGACTGGATGACACTGCATACGACCTCAAGAATACCATCCCTACAGTCAAGCATGGTGGTGGCAGCATCATGCTGTGGGGCTGTTTCTCAGCCAAGGGGCCTGGCCATCTGGTCTGCATCCATGGTATGATGGATGCACGGCCTACCTGGAGATTTTGGCCAAGAACCTCCGCTCCTCCATCAAGGATCTTAAGATGGGTCGTCATTTCATCTTCAAAACAAGACAACGACCCAAAGCACACAGCCAAGAAAACCAAGGCCTGGTTCAAGAGGGAAAAAATCAAGGTGTTGCAGTGGCCTAGTCAGTCTCCTGACCTTAACCCAATTGAAAACTTGTGGAAGGAGCTCAAGATTAAAGTCCACATGAGACACCCAAAGAACCTAAATAACTTGGAGAAGATCTGCATGGAGGAGTGGGCCAAGATAACTCCAGAGACCTGTGCCGGCCTGATCAGGTCTTATAAAAGACGATTATTAGCTGTAATTGCAAACAAGGGTTATTCCACAAAATATTAAACCTAGGGGTTGAATAATAATTGACCCACACTTTTATGTTGAAAATTTATTAAAATTTAACTGAGCAACATAACTTGTTGGTTTGTAAGATTTATGCATCTGTTAATAAATCCTGCTCTTGTTTGAAGTTTACAGGCTCTAACTTATTTGCATCTTATCAAACCTGCTAAATCTGCAGGGGGTTGAATACTACTTGTAGGCACTGTATATATGTATATATATATATATATATACATACACACATGCTGTATATAAAATTCACATCACACCCACTTAAAATAAATAATAAGAGTACAAGTAACATATACATATTTGGAATCACTGCTTCCAAAAATGTTTAATCTTTCAAAATAAATTGTTTGGTAAGCAATAATAAAAAAAAACACCAGTTTTTCAACTGCCACACCAATGACCAATAAAAAGTGATCAAAACATCATATGTACTCCAAAACGGCAACAATAAAATGTTAGCTTGCCATGCTAAAAACATACCCTCACACTGCTCCATCGACTGGAAAATAAAGGAGTTATGGGTCTCAGAAAATGCCAACTTAAAAAAATCATATTTTTTTTTATATATATAAATTAGCAACATTTTTTTCACCACTTACTATATTTGTAGAAAATAAATATTTTTTTATCACTGTAATTGTACTGACGTGGAGAGTCAGGTTGCCAGGTCATTGTTAGGGTATGTGCACACGATCAGGACTCGCTGTGTCCTGGACGCGGCCGGTCCTGACCTGTGGGGCCGTGAGTCTCCTCCACAGGAGATCGCAGCTGTTCGTGCAGTCCGGGCTCAGGCAGTTGCTGTCACTCGCTGTGTTCTCCGTGCGGAGATCACTCGCATCTCCACAGGAAAGTATTGACATGCTCGTGGCTTGGAGAGCCACACTGCAGGTCAGTTTACGCTGCGGGCAGTTCATGCACAGTGGTCATGGGATTTCTTGAAATCCCCTCCACTGTGCTTGTACTGTACAACGCAGCGTTGTGGACGCAGCTGATACACGCTGCGTCCAAAATGCTGTGAACCCTAATCATGGGCACACAACCTTACTGTGCTGTAAACACCATGAAATCGAAAGCCAAAAAAACTGGCAGAAATTGATTTTTTCACCACTCTTGAATTTTCTTTACCCATTTTCCTATAAGTTGTATGATAAAATAAATAGTGTTATTCACCATTACAACAACAAGCCTTGCTAATGACTGTGGTAAAGGAAAAATTAAAACAATGGCACTAAGAAGAGGGAAATAAATACAAAAGTATAAGATTCCTAGTGATCTTTCTTCTGTTCTTTGTCTTTATGTAAAAATCTCAAGTTCATCATTTTCTTCACCGCCACAGTGGTCTCTCTCAATATATTAGAGACAGAGAACAATAGAGAAGGGGTTTTATGCCGCGCTGTTCATCAGGAAGGAGGACAAAGAGATGGCCAATGTTCCTTTATTGTAGCTTGTTGTCTACGCGTTTCAGGAGCTCTGCTCCCTTCATCAGGACATACAGTACAAAAAAACATGTTTTTTTTGTACTGTATGTCCTGATGAAGGGAGCAGAGCTCCTGAAACGCGTAGACAACAAGCTACAATAAAGGAACATTGGCCATCTCTTTGTCCTCCTTCCTGATGAACAGCGCGGCATAAAACCCCTTCTCTATTGTTCTCTGTTATCAACCACGGGGGCTGCAGCAGACTTCATCTCTACAAAATAAGCTTTTATAGTAGTTGTGACTGTCACAACTACTGAAGGTGAGTGCATTCCCTTTAATTTTTTCCCGGATATATACCGGGTAAGACCCTATTGCGCTTTTTCTTTCCACAGTTTATTTCGCTTAATATATTAGAGACAACACCTCCTTTGAAGGTCTTTCTTTAAGATCCAGCCTGTTGAGAAATATGCTTGTTCCCTTGACTCCATTTTGGTCTCCACTGGTACCTCTTGGTTCCTTCCTTCCTACTACGTTAGGAGGATGACCTTGTTTTCTGAGGTACAATGCCAACAGTATCATAAGATTTGCTTTCCCAGAAATTCTTGGCAAGTTCTCATTTCAGGAACTCTGCTCAATTCTTCCAGGTGGTATTGGATCCTGTCCAAACTACAAACAAAGCTTAGAACCATTTGTTCTGTCACATGCTGAAGATGATTGGTGGAAGAAAACACAATAGTAATCCTGCCAACGCCTTCTGAGAAGACGTTTTGCTACTCGTCCTCCTTGACAGGTGTACAGTTATCTATATACCCTGATTTCTGAACTGTTGATTTTAATGGTACAAACAGTACCTCCTATGTCATCTGATTAATTCAACCTGATCCTGCATCCCGCTTCTGTCGAAATGTCAGGAACCTCCTTCATTGGGTCTTTGGTTCTCTACGGTCAACAAAATATTGAGAAAGGAAGATGTGATCTGTTTATTTAGAAGTGCATCCAGTGTTTTCATGACGTCTCGGTATCGCTGGTGGCCTTCCAGTTCACTGCAAAACACTATGTATTTGAAGTTGGTCTACTTGTCATGTATCCATTAGAGGCATGTAATGCTTATCACATCTACCCATCATCATATTCCACCTCCTTCTTTTCTCCTCCCTTTTTTTTTCTCATTTATATTTCGCTTTGGCACTTCTTTTTTTTTTTGACCTGCAAAAATCCATTGCGGGGAGTCTATATGGTGGCCATCTCTCGATTGTTCAGCCAGTTAAAAGTTAACATTCTTCTGGGTTCTGTTTCCAACTTGTGGCCATACTTTGAAAAAATATAAAGAAGTTCCTAATTTTTAAAAAATTGTGATTGCTAAAGGCGAAGACATGATTGCTGACATGGGGAGTAGGTTTTTTTTTCCAGTAAGATCAGTATACTTAATAACTTCCCCTCCTCCCTCAAACACTCCATATTACTCCATTATTAAAAAAACCTTCTCTTGATCCGTCCTGCACAAGCAACTACAGATCAGTCTCCAATCTCCCCTTCATCTCCAAACTCTTGGAGCACCTGGTCTATTCTCGCCTCACTCGCTACCTTTTCACTCACTCTCTTCTAGATCCTTTACAGTCTGGCTTCCGCCCTTTACACTCAATAGAAACTGCCCTTGTCAAAGTGAACAATGACCTATTGACAGCAAAACGTAACGGTGACCACTCTCTGCTTATCCTTCTTGACCTCTCTGCCGACTTCGACACTGTTGACCACTATCTACTTCTCTCTTTGCTCCATTCTATCGGCCTAAAGGACACTGTGCTTTCCTGGTTCTCTTCCTATCTTTCTGGCCGCTCATTCAGTGTATCATTTGCTGGCTCCACATCTTCTCCTCTTCCTCTCACTGTTGGGGTCCCTCAAGGTTCAGTCCTTGGCCCTCTTCTTTTCTCCCTCTACACTGTCCTAATTGGAATGACCATCAGCAGATTTGGCTTTCAGTACCATCTTTATGCTGATGACACACAGCTATACACCTCATCCCCTGAGCTGTACTACAGAACACCAGTGACTGCCTGACTGCAGTTTGTAACATCATGTCTGCTCTCTATCTGAAACTTAACCTTTCCAAAACTGAACTTCTTCTCTTCCCTCCGTCTTCCAACCTTCCTAAACCTGACATCTCCCTCTCTGTGTGTGACACAACGATAAGTCCTAGGCCGCAGGCCCGCTGTCTGGGTGTTATACTTGACACGGATCTTTCCTTCACCTCCCACATACAATCTCTTGCCCGCTCCTGCCGTTTGCACCTCAAGAACATCTCTAGAATCTGCCCCTTTCTTACAAGGAAAACGACAAAAACCCTCACCGTGGCCCTGATCCACTCTCACCTTGACTACTGTAACTCTCTATTAATTGGTCTCCCCCTAACTAGACTCTCCCCTCTACAGTCCATCCTTAATGCAGCAGCCAGGGTCACCTATCTTGCTAACCACTACTCAGATGCTTCTGATCTGTGCCAGTTATTGCACTGGCTGCCCATATATTACAGGATCCAATTCAAACTGCTTGTTCTCACCCACAAAGTGCTCCACAATGCGGCACCCCCCTACATCTCCTCCTTCGTCTCTGTCTATCACCACACCCATTCTCTACGCTCCGCAAATGACTTTCGACTAACATCCACACTAATTCGAACCTCCCACTCCTGGATCCAAGACTTCTCCCGAGCTGCACCAACCCTCTGGAACGCTCTACCCCAAGAAGTTAGGACGAATCACAACTTACTCAGCTTCAGACGCACCCTAAAAACACATCTTTTTAGGGCGCCTATCACACTCCCTAGCCGAACTAAATTCACATAGTCCCTCCACAACTTATCAGAACATAACCCCACGTCAAATTCCATGGCAACCAAATGCATTTCAAGGTTCTGGCCAACTGGTCCCGGAAACCATTATCTATCCCCCATTTCCTTGAGATGGCTGGATTGTCACTGTAAATAAGCACTTGTACCTTGCCCCCCCCATATCTCATTGTAGATTGTAAGCTCTCACGAGCAGGGTTGTCTTTTTTCCCTCTAAATATTGTATTTTCCATAACTGTTACTTGTTTGTATATGATCCTCCTGAATTGTAAAGCGCTGCGGAATATGTTGGTGCTATAGAAATAAAGATTATTATTATTATTATTATAAGTTTTCGTCCATCTGAAACACACTAAATAATGTCAAAATAGTCATGGGAAAGTTTTGCATATAGTTTGTGGGTTGTCTTTTTTGTTTTGTTTTGTTTGGTTTTTTTTTACAAAATGTAACCTAATTTAGGCCCGTTTCACACGTCAGTGAAAAACAGTGACGTTTTTCACTGGCGTGTAAAACACGCACATGTCCCTGCGTGTGCCGTGAATCACGGCACACGTGGGTTGTCTAAGTGCAATCCGGGCTCCGTTCTCCGTGGCCCGTGATTGCACTTAGAAATCAACTCACCTGTGCCCGCTCCCACTCTCCATGGTGCTGAATCCTCCCGCGATGCAGCATCCGGCCGGCGCTGACCCCTGCAGCAGCTGCTTCCGGGTCGGCTGTGTCGTGCATCATTAAGATGCGCGACAGTAATCAGCCGGCTTAGAAGCAGCAGGGAGGACGGGCTGCAGAGAGCGCGGCTGAAGCCGGGTGAGTTAAAATGTTTATTATTTTAAATGCACGTTTTTTTCTGGCACGTGTTTCACGGACCACACCACTGCGTTGTCCGTGGAACATCAGTGATGCCAGAAAAAAATGGACATGTCTCCGTACAGCAATCACGCACACGCGGGTACGCCGCACGGAGACACGTGCAGTGAAAAATCACTGACGTGTGAGCAGACCCATTCATTATAATGGGTCTGCGTATGTCAGTGATTCTGGTACGTTTAAAAAAAAGCACAAACGTCCCAGAATCACTGACGTGTGAAAAGGGCCTTAAAACCATTTTTTAAAGACTAGTACAAACAAACTTTCACAGCTCAATTGTACAGTAGTCTCCCCTTTATTTCTCATGACTCCTTCCATCTTACCAGCTGTGGGGTTTTTTTCTGAATTTGTCCTACGACATCCATTTAGACTGCCCATGCTCATAACACAGTTGCAAATTCAAAATAATAAAGGAAATTCATCTTCTAGTTGTGTAAATGGTCAGTCAAGATAATACTGATACAATGTATTATAGTATATCTAGTTCTGAACTTAAAGGGTTGGTATATGACATATAGATATTTTCTTTAAAGGGGTTGTCCCGTACCCGGACAACCCTTACGCATTCCTCTTGTTCTCCCCCATAAAAATAAAGAAGCCTATACTCCCCTCCAGCGCTGCCCATGATCAATCAGCGCCAGCTTCCTTCACCCCGCTTTCCGACATATAAGTAGGAAGTAAGCGCTCACATCCTGTTTAAATGTCTGAAGGTGGGGAGACAGACGGGCGCTAATTGGTCGTGCAGCTCGTGTGTTATAACAATGTCACATGGGCTCCGGAAACGCGACTTCAGACATCACTGGAAATGTGGCAATACTAGAGGTGAGTAAAATCTTATGGGCAATGGGAATGAGTAGGGTTTGTCCAAGTAGTGGACATTTTCTTTAAGTCCTTGTATCCTGCATTGCTTCTTTAAAGGGGTTTTCCACATTGCAAAATTGTCTTACTATATAAAAGCATTTGGGGTCCATTTTTCGTAAAGTGGAAAGACCCTTTAAGGAACCCATAAACATTATCTAATAGTCAGATAAACCAGACTCTGATTTGGGTGGAATCAGCCTACCTGTTAATACATATATGGGCCTTCACGGCTGTAAAGGTTTGGGTGGTTGGATATCGGTCGAAGTGTCTGGATGCGACTCTTGTATACAGCACAGGAATATCTGAGCTTTCCTTTGTATTATGGAGTTGGGAGAGATACATAAAAGTCGAATGATCATTCAGCCAAGAGCGATCTTATCTGTATGGCTCGCTTTAGGCCCCAATATGGTGACTATGTACATTTTGCCAAGTGTGTCGCTGTAAGTATACTGTATGTATCTTTGGTGTGCATTTTTATGTCTTAGGGGTATTTTGCACACTACGACATCGCAGGTGCGATGTCGGTGGGGTCAAATCGAAAGTGACGCACATCCGACGTCGCTGTCGATATCGGAGTGTGTAAAACCTTTTTGATACAATTAACGAGCGCAAACGCGTCGTAATCGTATCATCGGTGTAGTGTCCAACATTTTCATAATTCGCTGCAGCGACAGTACGATGTTGTTCCTCGTTCCCCTGCGGCAGCACACATCACTGTGTGAGAAGCCGCAGGAGCGAGGAACATCAGCGTACCTGCGTCCTGCGGCTCACGCCGGCTATGCGGAAGGACGGAGGTGGGCGGGATGTTTACGTCCCACTCATCTCTGCCCCTCCGCATCTATTGGCCGCCTGCCGTGTGACGTCGCTGTGACGCCGCACGACCCGCCCCCTTAGAAAGGAGGTGGGTCGCCGGCCAGAGCGACGTCGCAGGGCAGGTAAGTGCACGTGAAGCTGCCGTAGCGATAATGTTCGCTACGGCAGCTATCACAAGATATCGCAGCTGCGACGGGGGCGGGGACTATCGCACTCGGCATCGCAGCATCGGCTTGCGATGTCATAGTGTGCAATGTACCCCTTAATGTAATAAGCATCAACAATATTCACCTCCAGAATCACCTGAAATACTAAAAACTGGCTTCCCATTTGTTTTGGTGATTTTCTGTGGTGCGCACTTTGCACGTATGTTGTTCACACTTTTGTAATTCTGCTGTATTGTTTTGCCAAACAATTTTTGGCTTGGGTCTATTTTCACTTAGCATTGTCACAATGTCAGTTTTGATCTCTACATTCCTACTTAGTAAGTTTGCCTAAAGACATCTGACTAAACCCCTAATAATTATAGGCACATCAAAGGATGACTTGATTTCTTAACTGCAGAGATCCTGCTTTTAGTTGTATGCTGCAGCATGAAAAAGGTTTATTGTATCTGACAATAACTTTGCATCATTCATTCTGTTTCTAGGTTGGGGTGCTCTGTTGTTCACAATACAATATGACCAATTTCATCTAATTAGAGTAAAATTGATATATGTGAAATATGATATTAGTATACAGTAGGTTTTTCTTCAAACCCCTAGACACATTTATAGTATGACTCCAAACTGAAAGCTCAGGAGTTATTGTACGTTACTCTCTACCCCACCAACGTGTCCAGAGAAGTTATATATGATTAGTAATTTTGTGGAGCTCCCGTAATGAAAAATTTCACATTTAAGTAAGGGAATCTATTACCAGGTTTTTCTCTCCCAGCATGATGTAGGTGCAGAGACCCTGATTCCAGTGATGTCACTTATTTGTCTGTTTGCTGTACTTTTGATAACATCACTGTTAATCTACTTCGGATCTACCCGTGCTCTATATAACTCCTCCCACATCACTGATTGGCAGATTTCTGTGTACACTGTACATAGGCAGAAAGCTGCCAATCATGGGTGGAGGTGGGGTTACACAGAGCTGTTGAATATGGTGGACTACATGGCAGCAGGTAGCCATCTAGTGATATTTTCTTGCTGATATAAAAATTATTTTATCAAAACTACAGCAAGCAGTCCACTAAGTGACTGGAATCAGGGTCTCTGTCTCTACATTAAGTTCATTTCAGATTGGGTCGCAAATACTTGGTGATCTTTAACTGTAAGATACAGATAATGGGATGAACTAAGAGTATTGATGCCTTGGGTAGAATTAGTGCCTTACAAAAGTAGTCCCCCCTACCCTTTGCTTTTTACATATTTTGTTACATTACAACCTGTACTTAAATAGTCTAAGTTGGAGAAATGAAGTGAGAAAAATATAGGCAAAAGTTAAATTTATTGGATAAAATAAATAAAATTGCCATGTGCATATGTATGCACCCCTTTTGCTTTGAAGCCCCTCAAAATTTCAAGTGCAACCAATTACTTTCATAAGTCACATGCTTAGTGAGAGGTAGTCCACCTTTTCTGAAAGGCCACAGAGGCTACAACAAAACTAATCTAACAACACCATGAAGACCAATGAGATCTCCAAACAAGTCAGAGACAAAGTTGCTGAGAATACAAATCAGGGTTGGGTTCTAAATAAAAATCCCAACCTCTGTGATCCCCATCAAATCCATTATCATCACACGGAAAGAGCATGGTACCACAAAAGACCTGCCAAGAGAGGGTCACCATCCAAACCTCTCAACCCAGGCAAGGATGGCATTATTCAGAGAGGCAGCACCTTGAAGGAGCTGCAGAGTTCCTCAGCAGAGACTAAAGTATCTGTCCATACGACCACAATAAGCCATACATTCCATAGAGCTGGTCTTTATGGAAGCGTGGCCAGAAAAAAACCTTTACTTACAGTCAAAAATTGGAAGACTACTTTAGATGATGCCAAAAGATATGTGGGAGACTACCCAAATGTAAGGAGGAAGGTGCTGTGGTCAGATGAGACCAAAATTGAACTTTTCGGCCACCAATGTAAATGCTGTATCTGGCGCCAAATCAGCACAGCTCATCACGCCAAGAACACCAACCCTACAGTGAAACATGGTGGTGGCAGCATCATGCTGTGGGAATATTTTTGGCAGCATGGGCAGGGAAAATGGTCCGAGTTGAGGGGAAGATGGATGGTGCGAAATACAGGTATATTCGTGAACAAAACCTGTTTGTCAGTGATTTCAGTATAAAAGACTGACCAGCACATCCAATAGCTGTCAACAGGTGCATGCTGAAAATTCAATAAAATTACAAAAATATATACAGCAGCACTCTGAAAAGCTAAAATACGCAAACATTGAATATAGGAATTTTAGTACTGCATTACTGATTTTGGAACTGTGTTTAAAAAATGAGATATTTAGCTTACAAATTGGTCATTTCATGTGAGCCTGACAGCTAATGAAAAGGGGTATATGTCTTTTTCGGGACACTATCCTAATACGCCTCTATCCGGGGTAAAAAAATCTACAACTAATGGGCAGGTAGGGTCCAGCGAAAATGAAAATGCCCTAGCTGAAGGGCATAATTCTCTGTTAGGCTGCTTTCACACATCAGTTTTTTGCAATCAGGCACAATCCGGTTTGTGCCTGATGCAACGGATCCGTCTCAGAGTGTGTAAAAACGGATGGGACGGATCCGGAAAAAACAGATCCTTTTTCTTTATTTTTTTTTAAAGCTGAGAGAGAGGGAGAGACCCCATCATCACCGCACACACCCCGACACTCCCGCACGCATCATCACCGCACACACCCCGGCACTGCCGCACGCATCATCACCGCACACACCCCGGCACTCCCGCACTCATCATTATCACCGCACACACCCCGGCACTCCCGCACTCATCATTATCACCGCACACACCCCGGCACTCCCGCACTCATCATTATCACCGCACACACCCTGGCACTCCCGCACTCCTCATCACCGCACACACCCTGGCACTCCCACACTTATCATCATCACCGCACACACCCCGGCACTGCCGCACGCATCATCACCGCACACACCCCGGCACTCCCGCACTCATCATTATCACCGCACACACCCCGGCACTCCCGCACTCCTCATCACCGCACACACCCTGGCACTCCCACACTTATCATCATCACCGCACACACCCCGGCACTGCCGCACGCATCATCACCGCACACACCCCGGCACTCCCGCACTCATCATTATCACCGCACACACCCCGGCACTCCCGCACTCCTCATCACCGCACACACCCTGGCACTCCCACACTTATCATCATCACCGCACACACCCCGGCACTCCCGCACTCATCATCACCGCACACACCCTGGCACTCCCACACTTATCATCATCACCGCACACACCCCGGCACTGCCGCACGCATCATCACCGCACACACCCCGGCACTCCCGCACTCATCATTATCACCGCACACACCCCGGCACTCCCGCACTCCTCATCACCGCACACACCCTGGCACTCCCACACTTATCATCACCGCACACACCCCGGCACTCCCGCACTCATCATCACCGCACACATCCTGGCACTCCCGCACTCATCATCATCACCGCACACACCCCGACACTCCCACACTCATCATTATCATCACCGCACACACCCCGACACTCCCACACTCATCATCATCCCCGCACACACCCCGACACTCCCGCACGCATCATCCCCGCGCACACCCCGGCACTCCCGCACTCATCATCACCGCACACACCCCGGCACTCCTGCACTTATCATCATCACCGCACACACCCTGGCACTCCCGCACTCATCATCATCACCGCACACACCCTGGCATTACCTCAGTGATGTCACCGCTGACAGCGCGACTCCCTTCAGTTGCTGCGTGGAGCTCCGAGGAGCGGCGGTGTTTTACTGCCACTCCTGTCAGCTTCATGTAGCAGAGCTGAAAGCGTCGTGGGACCTCTGTGGATTACATCGGACCTGGAGGGGTATTTGGGGATTTTAATAAAATGGTGAAAGAGGGTGTTTTTTTGTCTTTTATTCCAAATAAAGTATTTTTTTGGGTGTATGTGTTTATTTACTTTCACTTACAGGTTAATCATTGGGGGTGTCTCATAGACGCCTGCCATGATTAACCCCTTATTATCCCGATTGCCACCGCACCAGGGCAATTCGGGATGAGCCGGGTAGAGTCCCGGGACTGTCGCAACTAATGGATGCGGCAATTCCGGGCGGCTGCTCGCTGATATTGTTAGGCTGGGGGGCTCCCCATAATGTGGGGCTCCCCATCCTGAGAATACCAGCCTTCAGCCGTGTGGCTTTATCTTGGCTGGTATCAAAATTGGGGGGGACCGCACGCCATTTTTTTTTATTATGTGTTTATTTATTTTACTGGAAGATATAGACCCGCCCACCGGCGGCTGTGATTGGTTCCAGTGAGACAGCTGTCACTCATCGTGGGGGCGTGTCTGCCTGCAACCAATCATATGCGCCGGTGGGCGGGGAAAGCAGTGAATACGAGATTGAATAATGGGCGGCCGGCATTTTCAAATCAGGAGAAGCAGCCAGAGGAGTGTGAGAGCTGTGCAGCGCCGGTGATCGGTGAGTGTGAGAGGGAGAGAGAGAGAGGCTGGGGCCACACGGGGCACTACTGCGATGCTCGCATGACACTTGGCTCACACTGACAGCACAGCAGGAGCCGAGTGTCATGCTAGTGTCCCTGCGTCTGCGGTCCGACCGTGCGAGCAGACCACAGCTGTGGGGGGCGGGCTGGCTCTCAAGAGGGGCGGGCTGGCACGGAGGATGGGAAGGTGGGATTTATTTCCCTCTCTTCTCTGTTGCCGGCTATTGCGACTCTCGCTCTGCATGCGTGGTACACCAGTGTACCGTGAGTGCAGTGTGATTTTTTTCTCGCCCCATTCACTTAAATGGGTGCGAGAGAAAAGAGTCTCGCATTACAGTCGCAGCATGCTGCAATTGTTTTCTCGGTCCGATTAGGACTGAGAAAATAATCGCTCATGTGCGCTGACACACAGGCTAGAATTGGTCCGAGTGGAATGCGATGTTTTATCGCACTCCACTCGCACCGATTTTTTTAGGCCAGAGAGAGAGAGAGTGAGATTTTCTGACAAGCAATGTTTTTCTCACTTCTGGGCATGCTCAGAAGTAAAAACCGAATCCGGTACATGCTTCTGGTGGTTGATGCATGCCACTGGATTTGGCGTGCATAAACTTTCATTATGCACCATGCCGCACGGCACCACACCCAGCGCTATGCGTTTTTTTGCCGCTGGCAAAAAAAAGTTCCTCTCTGCGTCCTGTGCGGCCGCTGGAGTGACGATTTTGGCAAAAACCGGATCAAATGCAAGTACATGCGGCACAATCCGGCACTAATAAAAGTCTATGAGAAAAAAACGCACCTGCCGGCAAAAAAAAACGGATGCGTTTTTTCTGCAAAGCGCCGGATTGTGCCGCACTGCAAAAAACGGATGTGTGAAAGCAGCCTTAGAAAGGAATGGAATCCAAATAGAAAAGACTGACCTCCACATGCAATAGGTGTGAACAGGTGCATGCTGAAAATTCAATAAAATTACAAAAATATATAGAGCAGTGCTCTGAAAAGCTAAAATATGCAAACAGTGAATATAGGAATTTTAGTATTGAATTACTGCTATTGGACCTATATTTAAAAATGTATAAGCCTAGTATCTCATTTTTAAACATAGTTCCAATAGCAGTAATGCAGTGCCAAAGCTCCCATATTCATTGCATATTTTAGCTTTTTAAATTTGTTGCAGATCTTCCAGTTCTGTGAATACTGAGCTCTGTATAACCCCGCCCACACCACTAATTGGCAGCTTTCTGTGTACACTGTGCATAGTCAGAAAGTTGCCAATTAGGGTTGGTGGCCATGGTTAGATTAACTGGCAGCAGGCTAAGTGATAATATCCTGTTGGTAAAACAGTGATTTTATAAAAGCTACACTAACCAGCCCAGTAAAGGGTGCTTCACACGCTGCGACATCGCTATCGATAGCTAGAGATGTCGTGCGCGATAGCACCCGCCCCCGTCGTTTTTGCGAAATTTGGTGATCGCTGCCGTAGCGAATATTATCGCTACGGCAGCTTCACACGCACTTACCTTTTCAGCGACGTCGCTGTGACCGCCGAACAATCTCTCCTTCAAGGGGGAGGTGCGTTCGGCATCATAGCGATGTCACTGCGGCGTCACTAAGCGGCCGCCCAATAGCAGAGGAGGGGCGGAGATGAGCGGCCGGAACATGCCGCCCACGTTCTTCCTTCCTCATTGCCGGTGGAGGCAGGTAAGGAGATGTTCGTCGTTCCTGCGGCGTCACACATAGCGATGTGTGACGCTGCAGGAATGATGAACAACCAGCCGCATGCACCATCAATGATATTATGAAAAGGAGTGACGTGTCAACGATCATCGATTTTTGACATTTTTGCGATCGTTGATTGTCGCTCCTTGGTGTCACACGCTGCAATGTCGCTAACGGCGCCGAATGTGCGTCACAAACGACGTGACCCCGACGATATATCGTTAGCGATGTCGCAGCGTGTAAAGCACCCTTAAGTGTCACTTCGCCAGGAATCCGGGTCTCTGCTCCTACCTTACGCTGCTTTCAGATTACATGGCAAAAGCTGATGAAAGATTGACTTTAGCTTGGGGAATTTTCTGTTTTCTTAAAGAAACATTCTTTAATTTTGGATGAAATACTGTATTCTAATTCTGGTGCTATAGATTACGTTTTATAGCGTAATCATTTATTTTATAAATAGCCAAAGCCTGTCAGATTTGTGCAGGGCTTAATTAACATTCTGTCACATTATTTCCATAAATCAGCAGTCTTTCTTGCTCTGCTTCTTGGTCTTTGTTTTGTGCCAGAACTCTGTTTCTTTTTAAAGGGAACCTGTCAGCAGAAATTTTGCCCTAAACCTAAAAGTTTCCCCCTCTGCAGCTCGTGGGCTGCATTCTAGCAAGGTTCCTATAGTTATTCTGCCCCCTTTTAGATCAAAATAAATAGTTTATAAAGTGGTACCTTTCAGTTTGAAAATCTTATTAATTCTACCACGTGGGAGGGCTGTCTGTTGTCCGTTATTGTTCCTCCTGCCGCTTTAAGCCGTCCCCCATCGTTCATTTACATACCTCAGGATGCCGCCCAGTGCGTCCAAGGTCTCGCGCATGCGCCGTGCCACTGTAGCGGGACTGTGCACACTGGGACCGCTGGTGACGTTGCGCAGGCTGATTTTCATCAGCAAGCTCCCGCCCATAATCTCGTGCCTGCGCTTTCCCCTCTGTGTCCACCGTTCTGCGCATGCCCTGGCCAGATGACCAGATGATCGGTGGTGTCCTGCTCCGCTCCTCCCATCTATTTCCTGCTCCAGGGCTAGATGGGAAAGAGGTGACATTGGGTCATCTGGCCAGGGCATGCGCAGAACGGTGGAGGCAGAGGGGAAAGCGCGGGCACGAGATTATGGGCGGGAGCTTGATGATGAAAATCACAGCGCCGCCCATAATCTCGTGCCTGCGGAACGTTACCAGCGGTCCCACTGTGCACAGTCCCGCTACAGTGGCACGGCGCATGCGCGAGACCTCGGACGCACTGGGCGGCATCCTGAGGTATGTAAATGAGCGTTGGGGGACGGCCTAAAGTGGCAGGAATGACAGTAACGGACACCAGAGAGCCCGCCCTCGTGGTAGAATTAACAAGATTTTCAAACTGAAAGGTACCACTTTATAAACTATTTATTTTGCTCTAAAAGGGGGCAGAATAACTATGGGAACCTTGCTAAAATGCAGCCCAGGAGCTGCAGAGGGGGAAACTTTTAGGTTTAGGGCAAAATTTCTGCTCACAGGTTCCCTTTAACGTTTTTGCCTTCGTGATCGGGACAATTTTTTGTTTTATTTCTGACCTGTGTAACTTTGACAGGTTATAACTCTGGCACGCTTCAACAGATCCCAGTGATTTTGAGATTGTCTTTTCGTGACATACTGTATATATTGTTTGTGTTTATTTGTGTAAATATCAGAAATTTTGAAAACATTTTGAAAAATTCGCAATTTTCAAACTTTTACTTTTATACCCTTAACCCAGAAAGTTATATCACACTAAATAGTTACTTAATAACATTTCCCACATGTTCACTTTAGACCAGCGCAATTTTTTAAATATCTTTTTTTGTTAAGAAGTTAGAAGGGGTCAAAGTCCATCTGCAATTTCTCATTTTTCCAACAAAATTTACAAAACCAATTTTTTTTAGGGACCACATCACATTTGAAGTGACTTTGAGAGACCGAAGTGACAGAAAATACCTAAAAGTGACACCATTCTAAAAAAACTGCACCCCTCACACTGACTTACCAAGTTTAAAAGAGACCCGCTTGAAACGCGTGTGGTGTGGTCATGCAATTTATCAGACCTGCTGTATCACATTTCATTCCTACATGGATTTTGTTTTTTAAGAATTTTTCATTAAACTTTTATTCAAGTTACGATGAAGCTGGATCACTTTTTTTCCTCATCTGTACCCCTAAAACTGCTCAAAACCAAGATGTTTATTAAGCCATTAGGTCCTCCACTGGAACTAAAGCAATGTGGAAAGAAAAAATGAAAACTTTACTTTTTCCCACACAAATGTTACTTTAGCCTCAAATTTTAATTTTTCACAAGAGTAACAAGAGAAAATGCACTGTACAATTTGTTGTGCAATTTCGCCTGAGTACGACTATTCCCTATATCTGTCACTAGGTTTTTGCTCCCCTATCTGAGAGCAGCATAATATACAGACAGAGACCCTGATTCCAGCGATGTTTCACTTATTGAACTGTTTGCTGTCATTTTGATAAAATCAATGTTTTTTCTACTGCAGATCTAGCAGTTATACATAGCTCATGAATATGCTGGACTACCTGCAGCACGCCAAGTAGTTCTTTAATGATAATCTACTGCTGATTAAACTGTGATTTTACCAAAACTACACTAAGCAGCCCAGTAAGTGACACATCGCTGGAATCAGGATCTCTGTGCTGACATTATGCTGCTCTCAGATTAGGTGGCAAAAACCTGGTGACAGATTCTCTTTAACTCAACATGCCCTTTTCTAAGCTAACCCTTAAGAGAGCTCCATTTGGGTCTGCCAATATGTCTACTTTAGTTAATACTTCTTATTCATTTAAAAACACTCTTATACCATCTTTTTTATAAACTTCATTGTCCCATTGCTCCTTGGCATTGTACAGTAGATAAAAACTTAAGTGTCCCCATTCCCCTTGCCAATCAATGCTGACAATTTGAGACCGTCCACAGAAAGGAACATAGTCCAAATACAGTGGAACCTCGGTTAACGAGTAATTCGGTTTGCGAGTATTTCACTATATGAGCAAAGTTTGCTGTAAATTTGTAACGGCAAACTTTGCTGTACGAGCAAATACTCACTGCACACACTTCCGGTTCCGTACTTCCACCGCGCTCTAACACGCTCTTGTTGTCCACAAACACACACAAGCACGCACACACACATATTATGCTCACCTTACCTTCCGTTCCATTGCCGGCCTCCCGATTCTTGTAGTTCGCTGGTACAGGATGTATATCGAGTAATCATCGCGACGAGGGAGGAACTTCCACTACTCAAAGGCAGCGGAAGTTCCTCCATCGTTGCGATGGTTACTTGATATACATCCTGTACCGGCGAACTACAAGAACCAGGAGGCCGGCGAGGGAACGGAAGGTAAGGTGAGTATAATATGTGTGCGTGCGTGTTTGTGCATGTGTGTAATGGCACAATAGGGGATGCACCACGATGGGACATTGAACAAGTTGTGGAATGAATTCTCTGGGCTTGCATTATTTCCTATGGGAAATCTTGCTTTGCTAGACAAGTAACTTGGTTTACAAGCACACCCCCAGAACGGATTGTTCTCGTAAACCAAGGTTCCACTGTAGATATTTTTGCATTGAATATAGTGTCTCTTCTAAAATGTTAGGAACCTTTTATTGAAAATTCGACTTTATGTGTTTAATATTTATGTGGGTGGAATTGAAGAAATACCGGTTGTCAGCTGTAATTATCAGTTGATTTAAGACATCTTTGTCAAACCAGTAACTTACAGCAGTAAATAATTGCTGCTCGCGCTGTTAAATAGTGAATTAAGTTGCTAGTAAACAGCCCGACTGTCTCATAATGTAATAAAAAGCACACGTCCATATCTTCCTGAGTAAGGAAAAGTAACTAATATATTTCAGTCTGACAATATGAATTTCAATAAATTCTGTGCCATTCTTTCATGTATGACATAAAAGCTCGGTTTTCATATTTCTAATTATTTCAAGTTTCTGGCAGCTGTTATTTGACATTTCAAGTTCTGTCACTTTCTTGAATTATTATTTATTTTATCTAAGATCTTTATTTTATATTGATCTTATTCCTGTAATGGTACGTTCTTGTCATTTAACTCCCTCACTCTGTAATGCAAAACACCTTAACTATCTATCCTCTCAAAATATTAAAAAAAAAGCACTGAAAAGACTTTTTTATTTATCTATTATCCTTCATCTGTCTAAAGTTTCATCCATGATCACAGGGAAAACTTTGTAGAAAAAGCAGTGAAATTTAACTTTTTTCCCGCAAATAGGTATAGACAGTATTGACAATATAACACATGGCACTAATCACTAAAGCTGAAATAAGGCTAAAATTAAATGTTCATATTTAATTTTTTTGTTAGCAAAAATGGTGCCATTAGGTGACTTGAACATGTTAGATAATTTATCTTTAGACGTCTAAAAGAAAAAAACAATTTGTGTCATTCTGTTGGCAGCATCTTTTGTGTCCAAAGTAATTAAAAAAGTTAACTATAGAGTTCAAGACAGGACCCAATTAGAGATGAGTGAACTGAACAGGCCAATCATTGATTTTCCAAAATGCTTTTTACACGCGTCAAGCCTGTCTGTGCATCTGACCAGCTCGAATCAAGTAACGAGCATTCAAGTATCTTAGTGCTCACTCATCACTACTATTATGTATTATGCATAAAATTCATATAGACTTCAAGTCTCTAATAAAAAAAAATATTTATAAAACAATCGCTGTCATACCGACCAGTAAGGCTGCTTTCATACATCCGGTTTTAGCAGAGCCGGCCAATCCGGCTCTAAAACCTATGCAACGGATGCGGCGACAAAACCGCATCCTTTGCATAAGTTTTTGACATGCGGCCCGTCCGGTTTTTGCCGATGCGCAGTGGAAAAAACCGCATGCGGCGGGTGGATGTGGTGTTTGCCGCAGGACGCCGCATGCGGCGTCCATAGGCATGCATTGCAAATCGCGCCAGATGCGGCGCGATGCAGGTTTTTTTGCTGGACAAAAAACGTGCCAGGCAATGTTCCATCCGGCCGCCGCATCGGCTAAATCTGCCGCATGCAGCAAAAACCGGACCGAACACAAGCCCATGCGGCACAATCCGGCACTAATGAAAGTCTATGCAAAAAAACCGCAACCGGCGGCAAAAAAAAACGGTTGCGGTTTTTCTGCAAAGCGCCGGATTGTGCCGCACAGGAAAAACCGGATGTGTGAAAGCAGCCTAATTCTTTGTAAATCAAAGATGTAAAAGCTGCCAGTTCTAGATACATTAGACATGCCAGTAGAGGGCTGTTCTCACCAACAACTAAAATGAAAGGGGTAGCATAGCTTTAATCGACTTAATTTGAGAGATGTAAAAGCATGCCTTAAGGAGGTGTTAAAGTTTATATGTCCATCTTAAAGAGGCTTTCCTCTATTGTAAAATATAATCTTTAAATGCCCAGGATTGTGTATAAAAACATAAAAAACCTATACCCCTCTCTTGGATGGCGACAATCTTCCCCTCTAAATACTATATGTACCTGTATCAATAAAGGTCGCTTTCCATGCAGCGACATCCCTAATGAGATATCGCTGGGATCACGGAATTCGTTACGCATATCCGTCGTTAGCGACGTCGTTGTGTGTGACACCTACGAGCGACCGCTAACGATCAAAAATACTCACCTAATCGTTGATCGTTGACACGTCTTTCCTTTCCCAAATATCATTGCTGGTGCTGGACGCAGGTTGTTCATTGTTCCTGAGGCAGCACACATCGCTACGTGTGACACCCCGGGAACGACGAACAACAGCGTTTCTGTGTCCTCCGGCAACGAGGTGGGCATGTCGTTAATACGGCTGGTCTCCGCCCCTCCGCTTCCATTGGCGGGCCGCTGTGTGACGTTGCTGTGATGGCGTACGAACCTCCCCCTTAAAAAAAGAGGTTGTTCGCCGCTCACAGCGACGTCGCTAGGAAGGTAAGTATGTGTGACGCGTATCGGCGATATTGTTTGCCACAGGCAGCGATTTGCCCGTGACACACAAATGACGGGGGCGGGTGCTTTCGCTAGCGACATTGCTAGCGATGTCGCTGCGTTTAAAGCAGCCTTATCCGGTGAGTGGCGTCACATAACCATCAATTAGCTGCAGCTTTCACACTCTTTGCTAGTAGACTAATTCAGTTTATGGCTTACCTGGTGAGGTGGATTTGCTGAAGATCATGGAGAGCAGCACGGACTTGAGCCATTGATGCATCATATTAGGAGTTCAAAAGGCACGTGGAACAGCAACGATCAGTACAGCAGGATATACTGGACAACATGTACAGCAGGAGAGCTGAGTGTGTGGACAGCACTTTGGAACAGCAAAACATTGTGAGTAGTCAGACACCTTGCTACAGCAGAGCTGATTGTGCAAACAGTAGAGTTGTGTAGAAAAAAGAAGTGTTTTGATGCAACAGAGCCAACTGTATAGACAGCACCTTGGAACTGCAGTCATGTAGACCGGTATCTTTTTGCAATAGAACCAAGTGTGCAGACAACTTGTTGGAATAGCATAGTTCTGCACACAGTCATCTTAATGCAGCAGATGAATATGAAGGCAGCATAAATGGCACAGCAAAGCCAAGTTGGTAAGCTGACACCTAGGTGGACAAGAGCCAAACGTGCAGACAGCACTTTTGAACAGCTGAGCCAAGTTGGTAGGCAGACACTTTGGAATAGCAAAGACAGGCACCTTGGTATAGCAGAGCCAAGTGTGTGGACAGCACTTTGGAATAGTAGAGTCATTTAGCTAGTCAGGTACCTTGATGTTTCTCAGCTGAGTTTGCGGACAATACATTGGAACAACAGAACAGAGTTGGTAAACAGACACTTTGTAACAGCTGACCCCGGTTAATCATGAGGCTAGGCAGAGTGCAGGCACATGCGTGCGATTATCACCTGAATACTCAGGCACTGTGAAGCTGACCGAATCATCTTTAAGAAAAAAAAAAAATAGGTACCGTGACATCATAGCTGCATGCTGGGTTATCATGTTTTCTGACAAATGCAAGAGTAGACAGAGAGAGAGAAAGACTGCTGCTGGGGAAGGAAGATGTGTGGACTGAAGCCAAGACAAGTGATTAATACTTCCGCAGCAACAGAATGGGAGGGCTGCAGCTGGTTAGGAGTCACTGACTGTCTGCAGTGGTCACATGCCCCTATTGGATGTTGGTGAGGGGAACACAATACAGAAGCGTGTTGCTAGTCCGCGTCATGAGTAAAGTTTTTTGTTGTGTTTTCTTACCTCCCCGGGCCCATAAAGATTAACCGGTATAGTAGTGATGAGACCCCTAGGGGCACTTTGCACACTACAACATCGCAAGCCGATGCTGCGATGCCGTGCGCGATAGTCCCTGCCCCCGTCGCAGCTGTGATATCATGGTGATAGCTGCCGTAGCGAACATTATTGCTACGGCAGCTTCACATACACTTACCTGCCCTGCGACGTCGTTCTAGCCAGCAAACCGCCTCCTTATTGAGGGGGCGGGTCGTGCGGCGTCATAGCGACGTCACACGGCAGGCAGCAAATAGAAGTGGAGGGGCGGAGATGAGCGGGACGTAAACATCCCGCCCACCTTCTTCCTTCCGCATAGCCGGCGTGAGCCGCAGGACGCAGGTAGGAGATGTTCCTCGCTCCTGCGGCTTCACACACAGCGATGTCTGCTTCCGCAGGAACGAGGAACAACATCGTAACATCGGTATTTCCCAATTAATGGAAATGACCGATGCTACACCAATGATACGATTACGACGCTTTTGCGCTCGTTAATCGTATCATAAAGGATTTACACACTACGATGTCGAGAGCGACGCCGGATGTGCGTCACTTTCGCACCTGCGATGTCGTAGTGTGCAAAGTGCCCCTTAAACATCTCCCTAATGAAGCAGGGAAGTCAGTAGGGGCTTGAGGCTTTGAAGGTCCCTCTGCATAAATCCTTAATCTTGACATGTCAGAAACTTGAGGTACGATGACCCAAAAGTCAACCAGTGAGATCGGTAAAACCCTGTCAGCAGACCACAGACCAATGTGTGCTGGAATGAAATCAGTCTGTTGATGGTCTGAAACGGGAAGCCCAAAAATTTTAACGTTCCCTCCGAATCCCTGTTCTATCTACAGATCACTGCTATGGTGACAGCCGCAGCAAACCATATAAATCCTGCTCAACTACCCCATTAGATATATCTCCTTGCCTCACCCATTTATTAAATTTTATAGGCAAGCTACTTTTTCACCGACAATGATAATCCAATCAATCTTTCACCATTGTTGAAAACTGCTGAAAGCTACACACGTGTGAATCAGTCTCTGTTACCACGCATGTCCAGCTTTTAAAAGGTTTAGCTTTTAATTTCTTTGTTTTTTTAAAAACCCAAAGTGATTGCAGGCTTATTATTTTTATATATCACACAGTGGATGTACCAAAGCAGAAGCAGACCCAGGCGCCCAATCACCCAATCATGTGTGTTTATAAAAACATTCACATTTTATTTCACATCAATTTGTAAAAATTACGCATCATCCATTTTTTTGCAAATTTTTATTCCATATAAATAACTATCCTAAGAGCACTACACTTTTACGAAGTATAGTGATGACAAGGAGCATGACTGAGTACTTCTCCTTGGAGTGTCACTTCTTAAAAGGTGACAACATGCATTAAATCTGAAGAAAATCATTTCTTCTAGAGAAAGGGATGAAGAGTACTGAAGAAGGATACTGTCAATGCAATTGTGTAAAGCTTGTAAAGCTGTTTTGAGACACTTTGTCACCTCTTATTGTACATGCTTGTACTACAAGAAAAAAATATATATGCATATATTTACTATATGTATGTATATATATATATGTATATATATATATATATATAAATATATATATATATATATATATATATATATATATATATATATATATATATATATATAATAGAGAGAGCAGTTCACTCCTTGTGAGTCACCCCCAAATTTTTTAATGGCCTTTTCTTAGCAATCCTACCAATGCTGTGGTTATCACAGTGTTGCTTGTGCACCTTTTTCTACCACACTTTTTCCTTCCACTCAACTTTACATTAATATGCTTGAATGCAGCACTCTGTGAACAGCCAGCTCCTTTAGCAATGACCTTTTGTGGCTTACCCTCCTTCTGGAGTGTCTCAATAACTCCCTTCTGGACATCTGTCAAGTTAGCAGTCTTCCCCATGATTGTTTAGCCTACTGAACCAGACTAAAGGACCATTTTAAACGCTTAGAAAGCCTTTACAGGTGATTTGTGGTAATTATTCTAGTTTTCTAAGATAATGACTTTTGGGTTTTCATTGGCTATAAGCCATAATAATCAACATTAACAGAAATAAACACGTGAAATAGATCCCTCTGTGTGTAATGACTTTATATAATATATGCGTTTTCCTTTTTGTATTGAATTACTGAAATAAATTAACTTTTTGATTATATTCTAATTTATTGAGAAGCACCTGTATATATAATATGGATAGATAGATTGTTTAAAGTGATTACATTTTTTATTATTCATTTTTAACTTTCCACTTTTTTAATTGTCCCTAAAACTTTATTCTGCTATTTATATTGTATTCTAAATTCTTGGTCTATAATTAACTTCTGTTTCTAATCTACAATGTATTCCTATATGACAGGACCAAGATATTACTGTAATTAAAAACTGAAAAAACCTTTACAGTAAATACATAAATATGGGAGAGATTTACAAACAATATATGGTAATATTATTTTCTAGTGATCTCTTTTTTGCAGGATCTGATAACTTAGAGGGAATGTGTCATCAGAAAATAACCTATTGCTTAAATCAGGTTTTTGTGTTATCTGTATTTTATTAAAACTGTTTGGCAATGTATTTTATTCGTCATATCACAATCTTTATTAAAAAGAAAATTAGTAATCTTCCAATTTTCCCGATGGTCACTAGAGCTATTGTAGATTCTTAACTTCCTGTCCTTTCAGGAAACGTTTACTTTGATTTCTTTATCATCATAGTCAGGGATACAAAAACAGATACACCTTTATACACAGCTGATCACCCAGGGCCAACCAATCACAATAGGTAATTTCATAATTCACCTTGCGCTCCCTCCCTTTAAAAAGATTTTGCACACGCTCATTAGATGCTACATTGCAAAAGATAGGAACAAAGTCTTACCATTGCTGCTAATGTGCATGTAAATTACCTGAAACAACAGGAAAATAAGGGTCTATAAAAGACTTACTGAGCAGCGTGAAGATTAAATATAAATCATATAAATTAAAATAATAATGTAATAATATAACAGTTTTTAATAATATTATACAATAAATATAAATATGAATTAAACATAATTAAGAAATGCATGTTTTTATTTTTAGTAAAGACTGTGATATAAAAAAAAATATTTATAAAATACATTTAAAACAAAAACCTGATTTAAACAATAGGTCACATTCACTTTTAGTCTGGGTTTTCACATTCACTTTTTAAGAGTGTATTACCAAAAAATGCAGAAATGTCAGTGTTTTTTTTAACAAGTGTCTCTTATTTATCAGACATTCTTGGCTTTGGCTAAAACACTGCTTCAATGAAGGTATTGGGAGATGTATTTGTTGATTCTCCTATGGGCCTCCTATGTGCAGGACTGGCACTCCTAATGTACTTTATTATTTGGCTGATATATTTCAGCATTCCTCATTTAATGTGAAATAGTTTATTGACTAAAGGCCTCGTTACACGCCACGACATCGCTAACGAGATTGCGTGTGACACCTACGAGCAACCGCAAACAATCAAAAATACTCACCTTGTCGTTGATCGTTGACACGTCATTCATTTCCCAAATATCGTTGCTCGTTCTGGATGCAGGTTGTTCGTCGTTCCTGAGGCAGCACACATCGCTACGTGTGACACCCCGGGAGCGACGAACAACAACGTACCTGCGTCCTCCGGCAACGAGGTGGGCGTGTTGATAATGCGGCTGCTCTCCGCCCCTCCGCTTCTATTGGTCGGCCGCTGTGTGACGGCGCCCGAACCTCCCCCTTAAAAAAGAGGTTGTTCGCCGCCTACAGCGACGTCGCTAAGAAGGTAAGTATGTGTGACGCGTCCTAGCGATATTGTGCGCCACAAGCAGTGATTTGCCCGTGACGCACAAACGATGGGGGCGGGTGCTTTCACGAGCGACATCGTTAGCGATGTCGCTGCGTGTAAAGCAGCCTTAAACCTCCAGCTTTTGAAATTTGTAAAATTTTGATTGATATTCCAACATTTTGTATCTTATGCTAAGCATTATACAATTTTTGTTTGTTTTGGAGTTATCTTAAAAATATTAAAAACCAAATTAAAAAAAACTGCTTCAAAGAACTTTAACACATGCCCTTCAGCTGACTCTAAAAATAAAGTATAACTAATAATATTGAATACAACAGTAATTTCTTTTTCTATGAAATTACTTTGCATTTTAGCAAATGTATACGATGGTTTTGGAATAGCGAAATCTTAACCACTGGCTATGACTTGAGCCCAACATTCATCAGGATCAAAATTTTAACATAGGGCAAAAGTCCTTTTTTGTTTTCAAACAAGACAAAATATATTACTAAAATGCAAGATGTGACGAACTATTGATCTGCTGGTACGCAGAAAATCCTTGCTACTAGAAGGGAGAGAAGCTGTGGAGCAGATGGAGTCTGTGCTCGGTTACATTCTAGAAATTTCAATATTTATTTTTCATTGTTCTAAGATGCAGCAGCGCACACACATTTAGGCCCTGTTCACACACTGCGTTTTTACCTGCATTTTTTTGCGTTTTTGCTCAGAAATTTCTTGAGAAAATGGTTGTAACATTTCTGCAGACATTCCCCAGCAAAACCTATGGAAAAAAAAATAGCTGTGCGCACACTGCGTTTTTTTCTCAACAAAATTCTTTCTGCAGAATTTCTTGAGAAAAAGAATGAGCATGTCACGCGTTTTTTGCAGGTACCTGCGTTTTTGCCATAGATAATGGTAAAAAAAACGCAGGGGCCAACATGCATCAAAAACACAGAAAAGCACCGTAAAAACGCATGCATTATTGGTGCGTTTTTTGAATGCAAGTGCGCTAATCTTTCAGAGTCTCAAAAAATTTCTTGATTAAAAATCCTTTTTCTAGTGCGCACAGGGCCTTAATGCCGCTTTACACGCTGCGATCTCGCTAGCGATATCGCCAGCGTGCGTACCCGCCCCCATAGTTTGTGCGTCACGGGCATATCGCTGCCCGTGGCGCACAAAATCGCGAGGACCCATCACAGTACTTACCTGCATAGTGACTTCGCTGTGACCGGCGTACCGCCTCCTTTCTAAGGGGGCGGTTCGTTCGGCGTCACAGCGACGTCACTAAGCGGCCGCCCAATCAAAGCGGAGGGCGGAGATGAGCGGGACGAACATCCCGCCCACCTATTTCCTTCCACATTGCGGGCGGCCGCAGGTAAGGTGAGGTTCCTCGTTCCTGCGGTGTCACACATAGTGATGTGTGCTGCCGCAGGAACGACGAGCAACATCGTAACTCTAGCAGCAACGATAATCGAGATTAGGGGGGCATGTCACCGATTAGCGATTTTGAACGTTTTTGCAACGATTCAAAATCGCTAATAAGTGTCACACGCAACGACATCACTAACGCGGCCGGATGTGCGTCACAAAATCCGAGACCCCAACGACATCGCTTTAGCGATGTCGTAGCGTGTAAAGCGGCCTTTAGGTTACATTTCCCAAGTGAACCTTTGGTGAGCTATTGATGTTGCAGAATTTCTGCACCTTTTACGTAACTTAGGTTACTTGCGTTTTTGATGCTGTGTTTTTTTGTCTCGTGTTTGTATGTCATGGTTTAATTAAAGCTGCTTTGTTTTTTTATACTTTCTGGTATTTGGCTTTGACAAATCTTTATAAATATATTTATGTGCACGGAGGCTTCCCTTAAGTAATATGTGGTTGTGTGATACGATATCGAGATAAACCGTTGCGACCGTCATATTCAGTCATCGGGTCGATAATATAAGGAGGATGTGGCTAATGTATTATTCAGTTTTTTATTCATACTCTTTGTTGCTTTCTTTATGTAATCATATTTTGATGAAAAAATTTCAATAAAAACAGATTTATCATAAATATATTTATGTGCAGATTACGTACGTTTTTAAAGCTTTTTTGCAGGAAAAATGCACTAAAACACATATACATTTTTTATCTGGGGATTTTATGCATCTAATACAAGTCTATGGGGAAAATCTGCATGGAAAAGTCAGTGTCTCCGGAAGAGAAGTGGACATGTTGCGGATTTAAAACTCGCACCGCATGTCAGTTTATGCTAAGTAAAAAAGATACAGTGAGCAATAGATTTCTATAAATCCCATCCACTTTGCTGGAACTGTAAGGCTATGGTCACACGTTGCTTTTGGCTGCTTTTGTTTCTGCAGCCCTAACCTGATATCTTGGCAGCAAAAAAGCTGTAGTCAAAACGTTGATTTTGGTGCTTTTCTTGATGGGTTTTTTTTTGGGTTACATATTTCAGGATCCCAAAGTTTAGCTTTTCTACCATTTTGCAAAACAAGGTGACAGGACAGCAATGCAAGACAAATGTGAAACCATGAAACATTTTTTGGGAAAAAAGGGCAATTTGATCAAATTATTTCGTGGAATACGTTTTTTATGTCTGAAAAAAATGTGACTATTCTGAACAAAGAAGTTGGATTCATGTATGAAAGGGTAGCCATGAGCTATGGTTACATGAGATCAAAAAATACACAATTGCAAATGTAAAAACAACTGGGGAAGTTGAATTGGTCGGGCATTGTTTACTTTAACACTTCACTATAATTTAATTATCAGTAATTTAATTAAACTTGTACTTGGAGTCAGGAGAAACAAACAATATACAAGCTCATGTGAGGATAACATGACAATATGGTTTACACTTCGGAAAATCACAAAAATAAATGAGTTTCACATCCTGCTGTACTTGTGGGGGTTTTTTCACCAAAAAGGTTGTAAAAACAGATAGCAATGTTTTTGAACTCTCTCATTGCTTTTTATGGGTGAATAAAATGCTGCAAAAACTCTGAATGAATTGACATCCTGCAATTTTCAAAAACGCAGCAATTTCCCAATTCAATCAGGAAAGAAAAGGAAGTGTTAGCATGAGTTGTTTGTTTGGGATTTTTTTTTTTTTAAATCTCATAGCTTTTACTCGTACTGTAAACAGCAATTCTAAATTTGCAATTAAAAGATTCGGTAAAAAAAGCAAAGTGTGCACATAGCCTAAAACTCTCCGTTTTTGTCATTGCAAAAAATATGCCACGTAAAAAAAACTCACTAATAACTCATTGTGAGCACACAACCTAAAGGGGGCTTTACACGCAACGACATATCTAACGATATGTCGTCGAGGTCACGGAATTCCTGACGTACATCCGGCGTCGTTAGCGACGTCGTTGCGTGTAACAGCCCTGAGAGAGTGTTAACGATCAAAAGTACTCACCTAATCGTTGATCGTTGTCACGTCGTTCATTTTTAAAATCTCGTTTTTCGTTGTGGACGTAGGTTGATCGTCGTTCCTGAGGCAGCACACATCGCTATGTGTGACACCCCGGGAACAACTAACAACAGCGTTCCTGCGTGCTCCGGCAACGAGGTGGGCGTGTCGATAATGTGGCTGCTCTCCGCCCCTCCGCTTCTATTGGACGCCTGCTGTGTGACGTCGCTGTGACGCCGCATGAACCGCCCCCTTAGAAAAGAGGCGGTTCGCTGGCCACAGTGACGTTGCTGGGAAGGTAAGTATGTGTGACACGTCCTAGCGATATTGTGCGCCACGGCCAGCGATTTGCCCGTGACGCACAAACGACGGGGGCGGGTGCTTTCACAAGCGACATCGCTAGCGATGTCGCTGCGTATAAAGCAGCCTTAAAGGTTTCAGTTTTACCCTACGAAGACCCATAGAGCAAATGGTGATTTAGGGAAAATTCACTACAGAAATGTGTCCGCTCTGGATTGCCGATTGTTCTCATTCTATTGGAAGGTGGAGAATGTGTTAGTGTTCTCCTCTTCATAAACATGCTGTGACACAGTGTTTCCATTTGGGACTTGCCCTCTTTTCATAGTTGAGTATTGCCCACTTTTTTTTTACTCCCCCCTTGTCATCATGATGCTGTTGAGGGGAGAGGCATAATTAGGTGTAATTTCGGTATTGTCACCATAGTCAGGGCCAATTGATTGTAAATGAACAAGAGCCGTTGATTGACAAGCACTATAAATTCCAAACTAGTCTTGAGGGGATGATGAAACACCAAAGGAAAATGTTCTTCTTTATATTTAATACATACACAATAAGTATATGACTAACATGTAAGAGAACTGTAGCAGCAGTTTCTTTTGTGTTAGATCAATAATAAGCGATGTGATAGAAACAACCCTTCAGCCTTACCTGACTTAGCGTCTATATTTATGTCCTCTTATGTATATTAAGTTTTTGTTTATTTTGCTACAAAAGACGTGAAATTATGATAAAATCAAACAGTTGGTCTGACCTGTGTACAAATTGTAATGTATGTGGAATGTGTATGACAAGCTTTAAGCTTGCACTTAATTTTGACCTGCAATTAGCAGATTAGAGTGGTATTTTTACGGGTGTATTTACACCTATCTGCTTTCACAAGATTTTAAAGAGAACCTGACATCTGATACATGCTGCCCGATCAATGGGAGCATGTATCAGGCACTGGCTGTATTACCACAGCCAGGTATGTTTCACCCTGAAACACGGCGACGTTTCATAGAAAAAACATATTGTAAAAGCTACCGGGGACCGAGCCTGGCGGCCTTTCTACACCAGCTGCCCTGGATTGACAGGTCACTGCCTATGTGCTCGTATAAAAGTTCACCGCACTCTACAAAATTTTTCATGCAATAGTGTTTGGTTTATTTGAAATAGACAGATGGTGGACAGTTGGAAATTGCGACAGAAATGTTTCGACCCGTTGGGTCTTTATCAAATGAGTCGCTCAATGTGCCATGGCAGGGGCACTCCTGCGCCTGTGTCTCAGCTGATCAGATCAACTGAGACACCGGCGCGGGAGCGCCCCTGCCATGACACATTGAGCGACTCATTTGATAAAGACCCAATGGGTCGAAACGTTTCTGTCGCTATTTCCAACTGTCCACCATCTGTCTATTTCAAATAAACCAAACAAAATTGCATGAAAAATTTTGTAGAGTGCGGTGAACTTTTATTACATATTATGAGGGATCCAACATCCCATCTACCAGCACCTACCCAAACATTTGGCTGTGTGCACACTAATTACTCATATAACTATGTGCACATATAGGCAAAGAGCTGTCAATCCAAGGCAGCGGGCGGGGACCAAGCTGTCCTGTGGACTAGTTGGACAGACGGGTCCTTGTCGGCTTTTAAAGTATGTTTTTCTCTGAAATGACGCAGCATTTCAGAGTCAAACATACCTGGCAGAAATCGTACAGCCGTGCCTGATACATGCTGCCCAGGAATCTGGCAGCAAGTATCAGCTGTCAGGTTCTCTGTAATAAAATTTGTCTGTACTGATCTCAGGCTCTTTTTAACATAATTAACCATTATATAAAACAAAATAGCTTTCCTACTAGGTGGTTTCATTTTCCCGTTTGGAACTCCATTTCATTTCATTTTGGAAATCCTGACCAACACACATGTTTTCTCACATGAAATGGTTGTGGTGTTTTTTTTCCCCAAGTGAAAAATGTATTCTGATATCAACACTTTGAAAAACCATATCAATTTGTAGATGAAAAATCTCCTGATTTTCAGCATATATTCAATCATCCATGACACTGAATTTTTCTCATGACAGTAGCAATCGGTATTCAGTGGTTAGTACCTACCAGAAGTACGTAATCCAAGGAATGATAACAAGTGAGCCAGTGTGTTGTGGGTGCAACTACGGTATTATCCACTGGTAGTCCCGTAAGATGTGAGGTGGGATCTCCCTGGTTTTGACCCTTCCAGCACTTCGCACAGATGCTTGATCAAAATTGAAATTTATATGCAAATGGTTCCCTCTCCAGTGGAT
This sequence comes from Anomaloglossus baeobatrachus, assembly GCF_048569485.1. Taxonomy (NCBI): domain Eukaryota; kingdom Metazoa; phylum Chordata; class Amphibia; order Anura; family Aromobatidae; genus Anomaloglossus; species Anomaloglossus baeobatrachus. Next base: position 71,093,787 of record NC_134355.1, on the reverse strand, counting down.
TAGAGCTGTTCTTACATAGATGGCCATGGTGACATAATGACTGCCAAGTAATACATTTTCCCTACAGTGCCTTGGATGGCCGTTACTTCCCCTGACAAAATCATGTATTTGTCAAAAGGGAAAGAATGTGGCTGGCACGGGGGCTAGTGGTTAGCATTGCAATCTTGCAGCAGCGGGGTCCTGGGTTCAAATCCCACATCTGCAAGGAGTTTGTATGTTCAGGTTTGCATGGGCTTTTTCCGGGTTCTCTGGTTTTCTCCCACACAGCAAAGACATACTGATAGGGAATATAAATTGTGAGCCCCAATGGGAACAGTGATGATCATGCCTGTAAAGCACTGGGAAATTAATAACGCTACATAAGTGAGTAAAATAAATAACAGTGATAAAATAATTGCAACAGGGCTATATTTCAAAGAGAACCCATTACTAGTGATGGGCGGACCTGAACTGTAAACTTCCAGGTCCGTACGGAACACCTAGTGTCCGTGCGTCATTGCTCACAGCTGCAACTCCATCAGTATGTCTGACGCTGCAGTGATCAGTGACATTTTCTAATATGACAGCACACTGTGACCTCAGATGTACCAGAGCCAGGATCGTTGTGAGACGTCGTAGTATGGATTACGTCATTCCTGCAGGGGTGTTTTGGGGCTGGTGTTTTTTGGGTAAATAGATTGGAATAAGAATTGGGTTTTTGGTTTGTTTTTTTTTTTAATACAGGATTTTTCTCTGTGATTTGTGTTTATTTCTTTTTACTTACACGATTAGTAGTGCGGGGTCTCATAGACTCCTCCCCATTATTAACCACGGGCTTGATGACAGCTGTGATTTTTTTGAGAAATGACAGTGCTGGTATCACAATCTGGGGGACCCTACGCCATTTTTTTCCAAGTATTTATTTTTATACTCCACTTTGGGAAGCCAGGAAGCTAGTGTGAGGGTAATCAATCACAGATGTCGGCATTCTGCAAACAATCAGACACTGTCAGAGAGGGTAAGTGGGAGAAGCCATGCACCCAGAAGCAGTGTGACAGCTGCGAGGAAAGTCGGTAAGTTGAATTGGCCTGCTTTAACTCCCAATTTTCCAACTTGTTCACCCTGCTAGCACTTACTAGTTTGGGTCCTCATAGACTTCTATGGGGTTTGGGGTCTAGGCTCTAGTTCGGATTCAAGTTCAGTTCCGGAACAGCCTTTTTTTTTTTTTTTTTTTTAAATGTATGGCCAGACCCGGCGATCTTGAATATCTGCGAGTTTGCCCAGCTCTACCCATGACTTGTTAGGCTACATTCCTACATCCGTGCAACACGTCCTAGTGATGTCCGTTTCTTTATCTGACACCACACTGAACCAAAGAGTTTCAGTTTTCCATGCACATGGGTCCTTGTATCCAGTCCGTGCAACTTAGAGCGTCTTACATCTTATTTTCATCCATTTTGCAGATCAGACGATTGAGATAAGGCCATTAAACTATTTAGGGATCAGTGACAAATTGATTAAACTAACTAGGAAGACATACTGTGTACTTCAGTTTTCCATCCGGGTTTCACCCTTTTTTTTTTTCTACTGAAGTGTTAATGTGACGCCCTGGGCAAGCCAGGGGTCACAGGTCACAACATCACATGCACCCCACATTCCCGGCAGGTACATCTAGGCTAACCTAAAATCCTTGTTGCCTTCCTCCAGGGGCTGATGTCCACACCAGGGGGTGGGCCAGGCGGTTGGCTCCGCCCACCGAGGAGTTCACAGCCCTGGAGGCGGGAGAACCAGGCAGTCAAGTGAGGGAGGTGAAGTGGTAGAGGAGCAAAGGAGAGGAGCTTGAGTGAAGAAGTAAAAAGTGACAGTTAAGCAAGCCTGAAGTTGGTCCGGGTGTGTGCCCCGGACTGAGACAGCAAGGTCAGCAGACGGCGGTGATAGTCTGCAGGGGGACTGCTTGGAGGTTGCTGGAAGGACCGCGGACGGGTAGTGACCCGGCGGTACCGGAGCAGTATACGAAGAACAGTCAGCACCAGGGCAGGGGCCTTTCGGACCCCGGCAAGGCTAGGAGTCGCCATAATTTGCCAAATCCGTCAGTGAAGGGGACCTCTGTCTCCTAACAACCAAGTCCCGATTGAAGGCAACAGTCCAACCGTTAAGGGGAGACACCGCCACCGCCAAGGCACCAGTTTCCCAGGGCCAGCGCCTGCGCGCAAGAGAGGGGCTCCTCCGGCCCATATCCAAGCCGGGGAGCGGGTAACCGGTGGGAACCCATCGCTACCAAAAAGACTTTACATAGGTGCAGGGAAGAGACCGTCACCGCTAACTGCAGGGAACATCAGCACCGTAACCGTCCGAGGGACCCGTCCAACCAGCCGTTTGTTTACCGAGAACTGTGTCGTGTTTACTGGCTGAGTGAGTACCTCCGTGCCGTGCGGCACAGCGCTGCCCCTGCGCCCCTGCACCTCCACAGGCCCCATACCCGCCTGTCCACCATACCAACCCCATCACTGGGCCCCGGGAGCACCAAAACCCCTACCCACGGAGGGGAAAATCATCAACTGGCTGCTCCGTACCATCCCTCCCGGGCTTCCCAGACAGAGCAGCGGTGGTGTCTACTTAATCACCACAACCGTGGGTGGCGTCACGGACAATAAACTATCCCAAATCCCAATCCCCTTTCACTCACGGGCGAGGAGCGCCGCTCGAGTCCCCGGGATCCAGCCCATCGCTCGAGCCACCGAGCAGCAGCAGGCCGCAGCAGCCGCAGCGGCAGCCGGACCCGAGCAGTGGGAGAGCGCGGCATCCCCTCCTCCGCCCGCGACATTAAGTCAATGGATTAATGTCATGCATGGACATGGGGAAGGTCCGGCTCACGTTGAGACACACAACAATCAAAGGGTACATCGGGGACACTAACAACGGTGGGCCCTGGTGCTAGGGAGGGGGATGCTGGGATACCTCCTGCACTCACCTGCAGCTGCACCCTGCACTCCAAGCAAGCCCTATACAGGTTCCATGGCTGTCACCGAGCAGGATACCTGAAACCCTGCTGTAACTCTGGCTTGTGAGCTGGCAGGTGAGGATCGTTAGTCCCTCCACTGCACTAAAACAACATGAAGGGAAGATACGACAGAGAGGGGAAATAGCAAAGGATAACGTCCAACTTCATGGCTGCAGTCAGACACCAGGACTGCAACCTACACTGCTTCAAACAACAAGGACTCCAGCAGCCCCTTCCACCTTGAAGCCTAGCTTCAGAATGGATTAGAATAACCCGCGCCCTCTACAGGAAGATAAGACCATATATAAGGGAAGGGAGTAGTCACCAACTGGAAGCATCTGAGGCCAGGAATCAGTAGTTGCTGGAAAGGAAAACTGACATTAAATCAAAGCACCAAAAGAAAAGGAAAATATGTTTAATATGAAGAGTTTCAGATGGCAATGTGAGACTGTGTCCCAGATCCTGTCACAAGTCTCTAGATGCAGAGGGACGGCCATGTCAATTAAAAGTTCAGGTAGTACCTCCTTCAGTGAAAAATTATGGATGAGAAAAACCAGGAAGATCTTCCAGTGTCTCATGGATGGTAGCATAACAGCTGTGTGAATGTAGCACACATTTATTTTTTTCTTTAATTTAGAAGATATCTGAACATTATTTTTTTATTATTATTATTATTATTATTATTATTATTATTGCAACTTCACTTTATATTTAGCAAAAAATATTTCAGTACACAGATATATATTTATACAGTCTGACAGTCATGTGGTGCTGCTATGCGTGGCCTTCAGGCATGAGCACTGTGTGTGATGTTACTTTTTGGCATACCTCTATAACAGCGGTCCAGACTCTGAGTGACAGGCCGCAAGCAGTCATCAGAGGAAACCTGTGAGCACCTTTCTGCTTCAGCCATTTCATTAGCCACAGCGCTTGTGTAAATTGTACACTGTCAGTCAGGGGAACAGTCTTCTGAAAAACAAGTTTGCCTGTAATAACTCAGTTCCTTTTATGTCTTTCTGACCTCGGGCAGAATTGACAAAATGCATCCGTGGTGTCTTCAGAAAATGTGGTTCATTGAGCAGGAGCTGATTTCTACAAGTTTCTGACAAGTTCTTTATTCATAAAGTTGTTCCTATTGAGTGAGAGGGAGGGAGAAGACAGACAATTCAATGTAAAATGTTGCTATATGCTTGTACATAGCTTTTAGAAATGTCTGCTTGGGGCCTTGTGTTGGCAGGCGTATATATAATGTGCAAATTTAGTTTTTAAAGGTTAATTTTAAGTCTTCAGTTTAAAGCGCCTGGTAACATAATATTGTCCACAATTGAGGAAAAACATATTTTGGGGGGAAAAAAAAGAGGCTTCTTTTAAGGCCTCCTTCACACGTCCATGTCTCCGTTACGTGTTTGGTCCATTTCCTCACGTGCCGGAGACACAGGCACACGTAGACCCAGTAAAATCAATGGGTCTGCGCTCACATGCGTGTTTTGCCATGGACCGTGTGTCCGTGTGGAGCATACGGGTGCCCGTGTGCTCCACATGTAGACATGTCCGTTTTTCTCTGGTATCACAGGTGTCACATGGACTGCACACAAACCGGACAGATGTGATCCGTGTGACACGTACCAAAGAAAACACACGTGTCTGTGAATTAAAAGGAATTTCTATACTCACCTTCTCCAGTTCTGCTGTCTCTGCCGCTGCTGTCACTTGCTTCCAACCCCCGCTCATTATGCTCATTGCATATTAACTCCACTGTGGACCAGAATCAGCAGCAGCGGGGAGTCGGCAGGACCGGAGACTGAAGATCAGAACCACGGACAGCAACGCCAGGGACAGATGAGCAGAAAGTTCATGTTATCCGTGTGTTATCACGGATAACACACGGAGAACACACGTGTGCCATAAACCTGGCACACGGAGGGCAATACGCACCTTTGACACGTCCATGAAAAAAATGTGTGATTTTCACGAACGTGTGGTGTTCAGTCTTTCCACCACTTCAGTTACTTCCTTTAGTGTAGCACCTAGTCATTCATTGCTCACAGGCAGTGATCCTCCACTCCACCTTTATGGCTGCTCTTACTTATTCATATACCGTTTTCAATTCTATAATTTACAGGGCCAGCAGCGTTTTGCAAAGATATGTAACACTGTGTATATACTTCAGACTCCACCCCAGAATGCAGCAATAACGCATGGGAAAAAAACGCAACAAATACACTGCCAAGAGATGCAGATTTGGTGCAGAATTTTCTGCAAAAAAAAATACTTAGCATGCACACATAGCCTTCAGGGGGCTTTACACGCAACAACATCACTAACGAGATGTCGTTGGGGTCACGGAATTTGTGACGCACATCCGGCCTCGTTAGCAACGTTGTTGCGTGTGAAACGCACGAACGACCGTTAACGATTAAAATTACTCACCTAATCGTTGATCGTTGACACGTCGTTCTAATCCCAAATATCGTTGTTGTTGCAGGACGCAGGTTGTTCGTCATTTTTGCGGCAGCACACATCGCTACGTGTGACACCACAGGAACAAGGAACTTCACCGTACCTGCGGCCGCAGGCAATGAGGAAGGAAGGAGGTGGGCGGGATGTTACGTCCCGCTCATCTCCGCCCCTCCGCTTCTATTGGGCGGCCGGTTAGTGATGCCGCTGTGACGCCGAACGAACCGCCCCCTTAGAAAGGAGGTGGTTCACCGGCCACAGCAACGTCGCTAGGCAGGTAAGTAGTGTGACTGGTCCTAGCGATGTTGTGCGCCACGGGCAGCGATTTGCCTCGTGACGCACAACCGACGGGGCCGGGTGCTTTCACCGGCCACATCGCTAACGTTGTCGCTGTGTTTAAAGTGGCCTTAAATGTCCAATCTTGAACACCATTTCTTGATGGGTTTTTTTTTTATCTGAAACTGTTTATTAATAATCTCTTTACAGTTTTTTTGTGGCTGCTGCAGGCAAACATTTTTATAATAACCCCTTCACGACCAAGGATGTATATTTATGTCCTTGGCCATGCCTGTCCCTTTTAATGCGGGCTCGCACGGCAAACAATAAAATAAAAAATAAAGAAACATATTTGGTATCGCCGCATTCAGAAATGCCCAATTGCTCAAAATGTAAAATCAATTAATCTAATTGGTACACGGTATAGAGAGAAAATAAAACAAGACGTCAGAATTATGGAGGAGTTTTTGTTGCAGCATTGCATTAAATTGCAATAATAGGTGATCAAAACATCACATTTACCCAAAAAGGGTATAATTTAAAACGTCAGCTCAAGATGCAAAAAATAAGCCATCACTGAGCCCCAGATCTTGAAAACTGAAAATGCTGTGGGTCTCAGAAAATCACAACTAAAGGACAATTTATTTTTTTTTTTTTTTACTAACGTCTGACATTTTTGCACAACTTACATAAAAGTAAACTAGACATGTTTAGTGTCTACGAACTCATACTGACCTGGGGAATCATATTGCCAGGTCAGTTTTACCATATAATGAACATGGTAAATAAAAAAAAAAAAAACTATCGTGGAATTGCACTTTTTTTTGCAATTTCGTAGTAGTTGGAATTTTTTCCTGTTTTCAAGTACAGTATAGGTCAGAATGAATGATGTCATTCAAAAATACAACTCATCCCTCAAACAAGGATCCCTCATATGGCTATATTGATGGAAAAATAAAAAAGTTATGGCTCTTGCAAGATGGGGAGGAAAAAACGGAAAATCGCGCAGGGGTGAAGGGGTTAGGCGCAATGCAGGATCCTTGCTGGAAAATTTAATTCAATGCCATTCACCGTCTTCTACTATTCCCAGCGATATTCCTTCTTTCTGCTGCGCATGATTGCCATTAAGACTACATGGCTTACACGGTATCAGTGTGGACCGGTAGTTACATTCCCAATGTAAGTGTATGCGACACATCGAGGCTCTCATAGACTTACATTGAGAAAGCGTCTTTTGGGAAGTACATAATACACTGTGTAAGCCATCTAGTCTGGATTGAAGTCAGATAGCACAGAAGGGAATCGGATTATCACTGGGAACTGAGGAAGGCAATGATTACTTCCCTTTTTTGAATACACATTCACATTATAATGATTACACATTGCTAAGGAATTGGAGAATGACCATTTTTCTGGGAGTTCTAAAATTCAAAACTCCGTAATCATATTAAGAAAACATTATCAATAAATTAAAGGGGTTGTCCTATGAATACAACTTTTCACCTATCCATTGGATAGGTGATAGCTTGTCGATCGGTAGTGGTCCGTCTGATGATCGGTAGAACAGGGAAGTTTTATCCCTGTTACAAAATGGAGCTGCTGGTTGGACACTCAAACGCCGCTCCATTTATGCTCTAAGTGGTGCTAAGAAGGTGGTGCCTGAGTGCTCTAAGCGCTTTACACCCTTTACCCCACTGCAGTGCCGGCTGTATCGGGCTTCTGGTCGCGTTCATGTAGGCGGGAGGGATTGTGGAGATAGATAGTACTGCAAATAGTTCAGAGCACTTTAGTGTTACGGTACTCCTTCAGGGCACTTTAGTGTTACGATCCTCCTTTAGGGCACTTTAGTGTTATGGTCCTCCTTCAAGGCACTTTAGTGTTACAGTTCTCCTTCAGAGCACTTTAGTCTTACATTCCTCCTTCAGGACACTATAGTGTTATGGTCCTACTTCCGAGCACTTTAGTGTTACTGTCCTTCATCAGGGCACTTTAGTGTTCCAGTTCTCCTTCAGAGCGCTTTGGTGTTACGGTCCTCCTACAGGGCACTTTAGTGTTACGGTCCTCCTACAGGGCACTTTAGTGTTATGGTCCTCCTTCAAGGCTCTTTAGTGGTCCAGTGCTCCTGCAGAGCACTTTAGTGTTACCATTCTCCATCAGGGCACTTTAGTGTAATGGTCCTACTACAGAGCACTTTAGTGTTTCCGTTCTCCTTCAGGGCACTTAAATTTTATGGTTCTCCTTCAGAGCACTTTAGTCTTACGGTCTTCCTTCAGGGCACTTTAGTGTTACCATCCTCCATCAGGGCACATTAGTGTTTCATTCCTCCTTCAGAGCACTTTAGTGTTACTGTCCTACATCAGGGCACTTTAGTGTTACTGTCCTACATCAGGGTACTTTCGTGTTATGGTCCTACTTCAGAGCACCTTAGTGTTACGGGTCTCCTTCAGGGCACTTTAGTGTTACGATTCTTCTTCAGAGAACTTCAGTGTTACGGTTCTCTTTCAGAGCACTTTAGTGTTACGGTTCTCCTTCAGGGCGCTTGCCGAAGTGGGTCACATAGTTATAATTAAACCTTCGCTTTCTCATTCATGCTTGGGTACCTCATTCCCTTTTACCCAAGTACTGACTTGTATTGAGTACCCATGTATTTCAACAGCCCAATTCATCTCAATAAGTACTGAATATGGATTAATATTACTACCACCAAATTTCCATTAGTTATGTGTAGAGGGATAGAAAACAGGAGCTCTTATACTGGCTTTGTGGTGCTCCAAACCAAAATAAAAGCAGAGTGTAAGGATTAGTTTTTAATCATTTATACTATAGTTTACTTTGTGTAACGATACTTCAGTTTATTAAGTTACTTATATCAAGTGTTTCTTTTTGAATCAATGAAAGGAAATCTGTCATGTAGATACACGTTGCATACTAATGGAGTTATCCTAAATATTCTACATAGAAATGGTGTTGAGTGCTGTAACGATGATACATTGTTACTGTTTTTATTGCTATTTCTTTTTTGCTTAATTCCTTTCCATTGCAGCTGGACAATATCTCTTGTTCTTGTTATATTTGTTTGGATGAATCGATCAGTAATGACGCAGTTGTCATATATTTTTGCAGCCACTATGAGCACCTGGTGACGTCCTTAATAAATCATCCAAATTTTTGTTTGCGTTCTACAGCAAGATGGATTCTCCATGTGACGTATGGACTTGTGGGTTTATGCCGTATTTCTATATTTATAAAATGCAAAAATAAGTTGATTCATTTTTTTTGGCAAAGGTTAAACTTTGCATCCTATGACTGAATTATCAAATTAAATTTGCCTCCTCTTTTGCTTTTACTGAGTGCAGCGGATTCACAGTAAATGCTTGGTAACTTCATACCTGACTTGTGTTCTCTGAAGACTGGCAGAAATGCAAAGAGAACGCCTTTAGGGTACAGGTGGCTAATCCCCACCGTTGCTTTCCAAGTGTTTACAATGTGGACCTGGGCAGAGCTGTGAAAGCAAAAAAGGACTACACCGGATATTTTAACTTTCACTAAAACTAATAAATATCCTTCTAAAAATGAATGTTATAGCTTGAAGCATCTAAATATAGATGAACATCCTAATATTTCATGTTTTTGTACACTTTAACAAGCCAAGATTTTGTTGTCTTTGTGTTTATTTTGACCTTATACTGTAGATACAAGAAAATAAAAAAAATTCACGGACCCATAGATTTATATTGACACTTGTCATCCATGATACCAGAAAAAAACAAGTAAAATATATCTTTGTACCGTGTTAGCCAGTAGAGATGAAAAAATGTTTAAAAGAACTGAGAGTCCTCAGTGGTGTCCAGTTGTGCGCGTTTCTTCAGAAGTGTCTTTAGTTCCATAAAGATCCGGTACATTCTGGTATCCTCCATTTTGATACAAGTAAAATATATCTTTGTACCGTGTTAGCCAGTAGAGGACTCTCAGTTCTTTTAAACATTTTTTCAGAAAAAAACAGACATGTAAAGATCACTGTAACGCTGCCTCCCTGCACTCCTTGCTCTTCTGCAGGGACGTGCTCTGACTTACCGCCGCGGCCAGGTCTTTCCCTGCTGCCTTGCGTTCCTGCCTTTCCTCCACGTGGGCTCTCTTCCTCCTGCAGTCTGTGCGCACGTCACAGTTCCTTCAGGAGCACTTCGAAGGAGTGCACACGCGCCGTTGCCCCTCTCTTAAAGGGCCAGCGTGCCACTCCTAGGAAGTGCCTCTCAGCCTATTGCTGAGAAGCACTGGGTATTTAGGTCAAGCTCCCTCTAGGGGAGTTGCCTGTTCAACGCCCTAGTTTAGCTACTTAGTGTCCAGTGCTCTAGTTAGCTAGTTGTCAGGTCCCCTTGTCTGTCCCGTCCTTTCAGTCAAGTTGGTTTTCCCTACCTGTCATTTCTATCCTTTTGGTACTAGCGCCTCTGCCTGCCTGTGCCGGTTGTGCCTCTGGCCTCCGCTAACCCAGTGGCACTCGCCACACCAGAGACTGTGCCTGTCCATCCCAGCTGTGCTTCCAGCCATAGCTACCTGTTCGACCCTCGCCACGCCAGAGACTGTGCCTGTCCGCCCCGGCTGTGCAGCCAGCTTCAGCGATCCCGGTGACCATCGTCACACCAGAGACTGTCTGTTTATCCTGGCTGTGCCTCCAGCCTCAGCTATCCTGGTGGCCCTCGCCACGCCAGAATCTGTGCCTCTTCGCCCCGGCCGTGTCTCCAGCCTCAGCTACCCGGTGGCACTCGCCACACCAGAGACTGTGCCTGTCCTTCCCCCTGTGCTTTCAGCCTCGGCTACCTGCTCAACCCTCGCCACACCAGAGACTGCGCCTGTCCGCCCCAGCCGTGCAGTCAGCCTTAGCGATCCCAGTGGCCCTTGTCACACCAGAGACTGTGCCTGTCTGCCCCAGCTGTGCCTCCAGCCTCAGTTATCCCGGTGGCCCTCGCCACGCCAGAGTCTGTGCTTGCCCGCACCAGCCGTGTTTACAGCTTCAGCTACCCCGGTGGCCCTCGCCACACCAGAGACTGAGCCTTTCTGCCCTGGCCGTGCCTCCAGCCTCAGCTAACCCAGTGGCCCTCGCCACACCAGAGAATGTGCCTGTCTGCCCCGCCTGTGCCTCCAGCCTCAGCTAAACCGGTGTCCCTCGCCACACCAGAAACTGTGCCTGTTCACCCTAGCCGTGCCGCCAGCCTCAGCTATCCCAGTGATCCCAGCTTTGCTTGTGACCCTGCCTGTCTGTTCTGGCCGTGCCATCTGCCTCTGCCACTCCGGTGGTTCCTGTCTACACTTGACTCTGTCCTGTCTACTCCTGTCTCCGCCCCTGCCCTGGGGTCAGCTGCCACAGTCCTGGTGTTTACCCCACAAAAGGGTACGCCCAGTGTGTCCCTGTGGTCCAGTGGGTCCACTTCTGCTCGCCTCAGTACCACCACCCGGTGGTGAGCGTGACAATCACCATAGGTTATAATGTGTACATGTGGTATTCGTGGAAAAAAAGGATGCCACACGTCCCGTAAACAACGACATGTGAAGTGGATCTTAGTAGTAGATCATTCAGTTCACATGTACTGCTGAGAACAATGGCAGCCTAAGTCTTAAGGCTGCTTTTACACGCAGCGACATCGCCAGCGTTGTCGCTCGTGAAAGCACCCTCCCCCGTCGTTTGTGCGTCACGGGCAAATCGCTGCCCGTGACGCACAATATTGCTAGGCCCCGTCACACGGACTTACCTTCCTAGCGACGTCGCTGTGGCCGGCGAACAGCCTCTTTTCTAAGGGGGTCTGTCGTCCGACATCACACGGCTGGCGTCCAATAGAAGCGGAGGGGCGGAGAGCAGCCGAATGAAAGACATGCCCACCTCGTTGCCGGAGGAAGCAGGTACGCTGTTGTTCGTCGTTCCTGGGGTGTCACACATAGCGATGTGTGCTGCCTCAGGAACGACCAACAACCTGCGTCCTGAACCAGCAACGACATTTGGGAAATGAACGACGTGTCAACGATCAACGATTAGGTGAGTAATTTTGATCGTTAGCGGTCGCTCGTACGTTTCACACACAACGACGTCGCTAACGAGGATGTGCATCACGAATTCCGTGACCTCGACGTCATCTCGTTATCGATATCGTTGCCTGTAAAGCCCCCTTTAGAGTGCCTTGCGAAAGTATTCAGCACCTTTGAATTTTTCAACCTTTCCCATATTTCAGGCTTCAAACATAAAGATAAAAATTTTAATGTTATGGTGAAGAATCAACAAGTGGGACACAATTGTGAAGTTGACCGAAATGTATTACTTATTTTAAACTTTTATAAAAAATAATAAACTGAAAATTAGGGTATGCAATATTATTCGGCCCTGTTAAGTTAATACTTTTTAGCTCCACCTATTGCTGCGATTACAGCTGCAAATCGCTTGGGGTATGTCTGTATCAGTTTTGCATATCGAGAGACTGAAATTTTTACCTATTCTTCCTTTGCAAACAGCTCGAGCTGAGTGAAGTTGGATGGAGAACGTTTGTGAACAGCAGTTTTCAGCTCTTTCCACAGATTCTCGATTGGATTCAGGTCTGGACTTTGATTTGGCCATGCTAACACCTGGATATGTTTATTTGTAAACCATCCCATTGTAGATTTTGCTTCATGTTTTGGATCATTGTCTTGTTGTAAGACAAATCTCCGTCCCAGTTTTTGCAGACTCCAACAGGTTTTCTTCAAGAATGGTCCTGTATTTAGCTCCATCCATCTTCCCATCAATTTTAACCATCTTCCCTGTCCCTGCTGAAGAAAAGCAGGCCCAAACCATGATGCTGCCACCACCATGTTTGACAGAGGGGATAGTGTTATGATCCGAAACCATGGACGATCACAATAGATCATTGGCAAAAAAGGTGACAAGAGCATTGGCAACTAATCTAGCCGCCATCCCCTTACTAACCATCAACACTAGAAGTAGCTGAGGGGTGAACTAACATCCTATGCACCGCGAACCCAGCCGGAGAACTAGCTATCCTAAACGAAGGAAGGATGAATAGCTCTCTGCCTCAGAAAAAGACCGCAAAGGTATAGTAAGCCCCCCACATTCAAAGACTACGGTGATATAGGAAAACACAATACACAGATGGATGATAGGATTAGCAAAGGTGAGGCCCCATTGACTAAATAAGAAAGGATAGGAAAGGGGCTGATGGTGGCCAAAGAAAAACCCTACAAAAATCCTGATAGTACAAAAAGTCCTCAGATCGCACGATCTGAACTCCGTCCAATATCAGGCGCTCTTGTCAAACCAATGAACAGAAAGCAGGAACAATTACAAATTCAAGAAGCAACAAACACATGGACATATAGGAGCAAAACTCCAAACATAGCTGCAGGGAGTTTCCCAGCTAAGCACAGACAGGGAAGATTCCTGCATGCAAATGAACTGACAATAACCACAGTAAAAGACAAACCCAGATAAGAACAAAAGGGTTAAAACAACATAAGAAAGAACCAAGCACTTATCTGGGGTAGATGTGGTCTGGAGCAAGATGAGAAGGCTGGTAACTAAAAAACAAATGAGAACCGGCTCAGCCTGCTAGCAGACCAAGGTTTAAATAGGCAGAGAGTTAGCAATGGAAACGCCCATTGCTCCAGCACACCTGGTCTCTGTCAAAACTATTCCTGGCCACAAGAGGGAGCCTCACAGCAGCTAAAGCATAACTGACATTCACAACAGGATGGTGTATTCAGGGTGATGAGCTGTGTTGCTTTTATGCCAAACATATCGTTTGGCATTGTGCCCAAAAGTTTGATTTTGGTTTCATCTGATCAGAGCACTTTCTGCCACATGTTTGGTGTCTCCCAGGTGGCTTGTGGCATACTTTAAACAACACTTTTTATGGATATCTTTGAGAAATAGCTTTCTTCTTGCCACTCTTCCATAAAGGCCAGATTTGTGCAGTGTACGACTGATTGTTGTCCTATGGACAGACTCTCCATCTCTGCAGTTGATCCAGAGTGATCATGGGCCTCTTAGCTGCATCTCTGATCAGTCTTCTCCTTGTTTGAGATGAAATTTTTTGAGTGATGGCCGGGTCTTGGTAGATTTGCAGTGGTATGATACTCCTTCCATTTCAATATGATCGCTTGCACAGTGCTTCTTGGGATGTTTAAAGTTGTGGAAAATCTTTTTGTAACCAAATCCAGCTTTAAATGTCTGCACAACAGTATCATGGATCTGTCTGTTGTGTTCCTTGGTCTTCATGAAGTTCTCTCTGCTTTAACACTAGAACTACTGGACTCGTGACACCTATATAGAAATACATAGTGCGAAGTAGTCAAAATGACTACCTCAGTAGTTCTAGTGTTAAACAGAACACTGAGACTATCACAGAGCAGGTGCATTTATACGGAGACTTGATTACACACAGGTGGCTTAGGGTACTTTCACACTTGCGTTATTTTTTTTTGGCGCAATCCGCTGTCTTGGGAAACAGCGGAATCCGTTAACGGATTCCGCTGTTTCCCATAGACTTGCATTGATGACGGATTGTGCCAAAAGTACCTGTGTTGCTTCCGTTGGCCGACGCTGCATTGCTTCCGCCGAGCGGAAGCAACGCTGAATGTAACGTTAAATGCTTGCGTCAAAATGACGCCGACCAGCGGATTCCGTTGCTTCCGTTAAAACAAAAATAACGGATGTGTCAAAACGACGCAGCAACGGACCCAGCGGATTTCACCCAATGCAAGTGTGAAACTAGCCTTATATGTATCATCATCAGTCATTTAGGACAACATTGAGTTTGCTGCACTGAAAATAAAGGTGCCGAATAATATTGCACCCCCTAATTTTAAGATTATTCTTTTTTACAAAAGTTTAAAATAAGCAATAAATTTCGTTCAGCTTCACAATTGTGTCCCACTTGTTGATTCTTCACCATAACATTAAAATTTTTATCTTTATGTTTGAAGCCTGAAATGTGGCAAAAGGTTGAAAAATTGAAGGGGGCTGAATACTTTCGCAAGGCACTGTATATAGATAGGACAATGAAATGCTGAGAAGGATTATCTTTTGTGGGATTCAAAAGATCATTTCACCCAAAAAACAAGAGTTTTGCTCATTCGTTGGGTGATTGGCAGCCTGTTTAGTCTGTACAACAATCAAAATGCATGCTGGAACAACATTGTAAATGTGAACAGGGTGCTAGCCAAAAAATACACAATCTATAAAAAGTGAAAGCTGCACACCAAATTCAGAGAAATATTAACAAGCATAACTGCTTTATGATACATAAGGAATGAAAAATACAACTAGCCATATGAAAAATGAAAAAAAAAATAAATGTGACATTGCATAACTGCTGAGGATTATTTGAAAAAAAAAGAGATATTTAGCTAATGTATTGATCAAATCATTACTGCCCCATAACCAACTTCACTGTAATATTTACCGAGAAGTTGGTTATGGGGCAGTAATAAATTGATCACTACATGAGCTAAATATCTCTTTTTTTCAAATAATCCTCAGCAGTTATGCAATGTCACATTTAATTTTTTTTTCCATTTTTCATATGGCTAGTTGTAATTTTCATTCCTTATGTATTATAAAGCAGTTATGCTTGTTCATATTTCTCTGAATTTGGTGTGCAGCTTTCACTTCATATGTTTAAGGGTGCTTTACACGCTGCGACATCGCTAGCGATCTTGTTAGCGATGTGAAACGCCAGATCGCAGATGCCATCTGCCGAGATCGCACATAGGTCGCTTTTTATAGCGCCAGTCACATGTGCGATCTCGGCAGATCGCATCTGCGATCTGGCGTTTCACATCGCTAACGAGATCGCTAGTGATGTCGCAGCGTGTAAAGCAACCTTTAGTCTGTACAACTATCTTGAAATGTGCGTTCTTAAGGCCCTGTCACACACAGAGATAAATCTGCGGCAGATCTGTGGTTGCAGTGAAATTGTGGACAATCAGTGCCAGGTTTGTGGCTGTGTACAAATGGAACAATATGTCCATGATTTCACTGCAACCACAAATCTGCCAAAGATTTATCTCTGTGTGTGACGGGGCCTTAAGTAACACACGTTAACAATCAGTAGTGTAAATGCACCTTAAAGCACAATAATAGACAAACAAAATCAAAACTTGCAACTATAGATTACTAGACCTGTGGAAGTTTGGTTTAGATCCTGAATTTGACTTGAACCCTAATGGAAGTCACCAATTGGGCAGTTCAGGTCACCGCCCACATGCAGCCAGCCATAAACATATCGCTTCCGGGGGCGGGTAAGCAGGGTATTTCCATTTTTTTTTGTAGCATACTACATCCAATCATGCTGTTGTTACTCCCAGTGCGAGCCACTGAGCTAAGCACCGAGCGTACCCGAGCACAGTGATGCTCGTTCGAATGGTCAGCATAGGTAAAGCAGCCGAAATTGAACTCTGTTTTTTGTAAAGTCTGTATTCGGTACGAAAGCCAAACATCGAATTTCGGGTTCACTCATCACTACTTGCAACAAAAACTGTAATAGTATTAGTATTTTTTAGCCCAGTCTAGGGGGAAAAAGGTGAAACTTTATGTTGCATTGGCATGCAACGGTTATTCTACAGCTTTAACACACAGCAGCATGCAAATGCATCCCTACAGAGGTCGGTCACTACTTTTTTTATTGATGTTCTCTACCTGCCGATCTGCTGTTATTGGCTGTAGCCAGAAGTTCTCGGATGTTGCCAGAACTTCAGCTCCTTTAAAACTTTAGTGGCCATAGCCAGCCAGGAACTGCAGATCAATTCCCTATTCATTTCAATAGCGGGTGGATCTGCAGATGCGGCCACTTTAGAAATGACAGAGCTGCTGTGTTCCAGCAGTTGATCTGTGGCGATGCTGGGTGTTTCACAAAGGATAATCTAAAGGATTACTAGTCCCATATTTTTAAATTAAACAATAATGAATATTTGTGAATAATAATTGCACATATACCCATTTAGCCTTATTGATCCTAGTTCTGTCATAGCTAGATATGTTTGAGAGGACTTACAGGATATGGCAGCAAGTGTTTTATTTATTCAAAATCCTCTACAAATTGACCAGGCACCACCCTCCCAAACTAGTCCACCACCCACCCATCCGAGTCCACTATTCACCCGAGTCCACCACTCACCTATCCGAGTGCACCACCCACCCATACTAGTCTACCATCCACCCTTCCTAGTCCACTGCTCTCCCATCCTTGTCCACCATCCTAGTCCACCACCCACCCATCTGAATCCACCACTCACCCCGTCAAATCAAAAACTCACCTATCTGAGTGCACCACCCATCCTAGTGCATCACCCACCTATCCTAGTCCGCCACCCACCCGAGTCCATCATCCTCCCTCCTGAGTCCACCACCCACCCATCCTAGTCCAGCGCACACACATCCTAGTCTACCATCCCCATCCACTTATCCAAGTCTGCCACCCAGCCATTTGAGTCCTCCACCCAACCATCCGAGTCCACCACCCACCCATCCTAAGCCACCACCTATCCAAGTCCGTCACCCACCCAACCGAGTTCATCAGTCACCCATCCTAGTCCGCCACCCACCCTAGTCCATGACCCTCCCTCCCGAGTCCACCACCCACCCATCCAAGTCCAGCGCACACACATTCTAGTCTACCATCCCCATCCACTTATCCAAGTCCGCCACCCAACCATCCGAGTCCACCACCCACCCATCCTAAGCCACCACCCGTCCGAGTCCGTCACCCACCCATCTGAGTTCATCAGTCACCCATCCAAGTCAACCACCCTCTCATCCAAGTCAACCACTCACCCATCTGAGTCAACCACCCATCAGAGTTCACCACCCACCCATCCTTTCCACTATCCACCCATCCAAGTCCACTATCCACCCACCCTAGTCTATCACTCACCCATCTGAGTCCACCACCCACCAATCTGAGTCCACCACCCACCCTTCCGAGTCCAGCACACATACACAGCACACTTCACAAACTTCTTTAAGAATATTGATTCTTTCAGTAATGTAACATTTCCTGTCCAGCTGCAGACAACTGGTAAATGTGGATAGAGAAATCTGCAAGACTAACTATCATTGTGTAGATAACCTGGATGCAACTCATCATACATATATTCAGCTATTTGCTGTAATATAACAAAAATCATAGTCGCACATCTTTTCCAATCATTTATCATATGGGAAACAGATTGATTCTTTCACAAACTACATGTTGTGCTGTCTCATTATTTTTTCAATAATCCCATGTTCCCATCGGGGCTCATTATGGATCCATTGCAGAAGTGGACAGGTAGGGACTGTTTATAATTTGGTATTTTAACCCTTTATCAACAGAGCTTGTTTGGGCCTCAATAATATACTATTTTTTCTTGCTTCTACACCTCGCAGCAGCAATATTTTTGTAATTGATATGGCTATACGAGGCTTTGTTTTGGGTGGAAACAAATTGAGCTTTTTTACGCTGTTTGTGAGTGACATAATATTATTTTGTTCACACTGTATATAGAAAAAAATGATATTCTGGATTGTTTTAATTGCTGTATAATTATGTATTTTTACCATGTTTAAAGGGGTTGTCCATTATTGGGGATCAAGTTCTTAACTGTTTAAGTGCCACAAATAATAAAAAAGGCAAACAAATCATATTCTGACACTGGTAGCGGTTTATCTCTCACCGGTCATGGGTTATTGCAATGTAAATGTAAAGCATACATCTACAGGCTGCAGCCCCCAGCCATGCGCTTATCTTGGTTGTGTACCAAAATAAGAGGAACCGTATGCGGCTTTTTTTTTTTTAATTATTTAGATAAATAGTTTTAAAACAAAAATGGCATGCGGTTCCCCCACCCCCAGTTTTGATACCCAGCCATGATAAAGCCCGACAGCTGGGGGCTAGTATTCTCAGGCTAGGGAGACCCATGCTTATTAGGTCCCCCCAGCGTAAAAATAGCAACCTGCAGTTGCCCAGGATTGTCACATACATTAGATGCGACCATCCCAGAACTTTACCATGCTCTTCTCGATTGCCCTGGTGCGGTGGTAATCAGGGTAATAAGGCGTTAATGGCACCCCACAGCTGCCACTGAGTCCTAGATTAGTGATGGGAGGCGTCTATGAGACCCCTACCATTACTAATCTGTAAGTGAAAAGAAATTAACACAAACACTGAAAAAATACTTTATTTGAAATAAAATACAAAAAACACCCTCTTTCACCTCTTTATTAACCCCCAAAACTCCCAGGTGCGGCGTAATCCATACAAGGTCCCACGACGATTCCAGCTCTGCTACATCTGAAGTCGCAGCAAGCGGCCATAGAACACGACCCACCATTCAATATAATGAACATGCTATCATTTTCTGCAAGATGATATAATAATGAGAATACCACATGTATCTTAAAAAGACCTCTTTAAAAAGAAAAAAAATCATTTTTTATTTTTTCATAGATAAACGTATGTGGGCTTAATTTTTTACAAGTTGAGGTTTTCATAGATACGATTTTTGGGTACAGATTACTTTTTGATTGTTTTTTTTGTAGGGAGATGAAGAAGCATCTGCAATTCTAGTATTTGCATAATTATTTTTCTGTTCTCCTTGTGAGATAAATAAATATATAGTTTTACAGCATGGGTCAATACAATTAAAGTGATACACAATTTATAACTGTTTTCATTGTGTTTTTTTTTGTACTTTTCCACAAGTAGAGAAATAAAATATAGTTTAAAGGCAACCTGTCACCAGCTTTGGCGACTATAAGCTGCAGCCCCCACCACTGAGCTCTTATATACAGCATTCCAGAATACTGTATGTAAGAGTCCAGGCCGTGCAGTATAATGTAAAAAACATTTTTATAATACTCATCTAAGGGGCTGCCCGGTCTGATGAGTGTTGCTTCTCTCCGGTCCGGCGCTTCTTCTCTCCGGTGTGGCGCCTCATCTCTGCTGCGATCGCCATCCTCCTTCTACCCAGTCCAATGTGAATGATGCGTCTATGTCATCCACACAGGCCGACATTGCGGTCCTGTGCCCTGCCGATCAAAGTACTGTAATGTGCAGGCACGAGGAAAGGTTAAAGACTGCCCGCGTGTGTGCACTACAATACTTTGATCTGCCCTCAACAGGGCAGATCAAATTGCTCCTTTACAGGACCTCAATGTCTTCCAGTATGGATGACGTAGGACACGTCTTGCACATGGGCCTCGGAAGAAGGAGGACGCAGAGAGGAGGCGCCGGACCAGAGAGCAGCAACACCCATCAGACTGGACCACCCCTTAGGTGAGTATTATAAAAGTGTTTTTTACGTTCTACAGAGCGGCCGGGGCTCCTATATTCAGTATTCTGGAATGCTGTATACAGTCATATGAAAAAGTTTGGGCACCCCTATTAATGTTAACCTTTTTTCTTTATAACAATTTGGGGTTTTGCAACAGCTATTTCAGTTTCATATATCTAATAACTGATGGACTGAGTAATATTTCTGGATTGAAATGAGGTTTATTGTATTAACAGAAAATGTGCAATCCGCATTAAAACAAAATTTGACCGGTGCAAAAGTATGGGCACTCTTATAAATTTCTTGATTTGAACACTCCTAACTACTTTTTACTGACTTACTAAAGCACTAAATTGGTTTTGTAACCTCATTGAGCTTTGAACTTCATAGGCAGATGTATCCAATCATGAGAAAAGCTATTTAAGGTGGCCACTTGCAAGTTGTTCTCCTATTTGAATCTCCTGTGAAGAATGGCATCATGGGCTCCTCAAAATAAACTCTCCAATGATCTGAAAACAAAGATTATTCAACATAGTTGTTCAGGGGAAGGATACAAAAAATTGTCTCAGAGATTTAAATTGTCAGTTTCCACTGTGAGGAACATAGTAAGAAAATGGAAGAACACAGCTACAGTTCTTGTTAAGCCCAGAAGTGGCAGGCCAAGAAAAATAGCAGAAAGACAGAGAAGAAGAATGGTGAGAACAGTCAAGGACAATCCACAGACCACCTCCAAAGACCTGCATCATCATCTTGCTGCAGATGGTGTCAATGTGCATCGGTCAACAATACAGCGCACGTTGCACAAGGAGAAACTGTATGGGAGAGTGATGCGAAAGAAGCCGTTTCTGCAAGCACGCCACAAACAGAGTTGCCTGAGGTATGCAAAAGCACATTTGGACAAGCCAGTGACATTTTGGAAGAAGGTCCTGTGGACTGATGAAACAAAGATTGAGTTGTTTGGTCATACAAAAAGGCGTTATGCATGGAGGCAAAAAAACGCGGCATTCCAAGAAAAGCACTTGCTACCCACAGTAAAATTTGGTGGAGGTTCCATCATGCTTTGGGGCTGTGTGGCCAATGCCGGCACCGGGAATCTTGTTAAAGTTGAGGGTCGCATGGATTCAACTCAGTATCAGCAGATTCTTGACAATAATGTGCAAGAATCAATGATGAAGTTGAAGTTACGCAGGGGATGGATATTTCAGCAAGACAATGATCCAAAACACTGCTCCATATCTACTCAGGCATTCATGCAGAGGAACAATTACAATGTTCTGGAATGGCCATCCCAGTCCCCAGACCTGAATATCATTGAACATCTGTGGGATGATGTGAAGCGGCTGTCCATGCTCGGCGACCATCAAACTTAACTGAACTGGAATTGTTTTGTAAACAGGAATGGTCAAAAATACCTTCATCCAGGATCCAGGAACTCATTAAAAGCTACAAGAAGCGACTAGAGGCTGTTATTTTTGCAAAAGGAGGATCTACAAAATATTAATGTCACTTTTATGTTGAGGTGCCCATACTTTTGCACCGGTCAAATTTTGTTTAAATGCGGATTGCACATTTTCTGTTAGTACAATAAACCTCATTTCAATCCATAAATATTACTCAGTCCATCAGTTATTAGATATATGAAACTGAAATAGCTGTTGCAAAACCCAAATTGTTATAAAGAAAAAAGGTTAACATTAATAGGGGTGCCCAAACTTTTTCATATGACTGTATATGAGCTCAGTGGTGGTGGCCGCAGTTTTTGTCACCAAATCTGGTGACAGGTTTCTTTAAGAGCACTTTTCAGCACCATTTTGCATGTTGGAGTAAAGACATGACTACAATGGTACAGTTAAGCCCGCTTTACACGCTGCAATGTATCTTACAATGTGTCGGCGGGGTCACGTCGTAAGTGACGCACATCCGGCATCTTAAGGTACATTGCAGTGTGTAACAGCTACGTGCGATTGCGATTGAACGGTAAAAGTTCATCGCACGCACATCGTTCATTTCTCATGAATTGAACGTCAGATTGTTCATCGTACCCGGGGTAGCACACATCGCAGTGTGTGACACCCCGGGAACGATGAACAGATCTTACCTGCGTCCTGCGGCTCCCGCAGGCAATGCGGAAGGAAGGAGGTGGGCGGGATGTTTACGTCCCGCTCAGCTCCGCCCCTCCGCTTCTATTGGCTGGCAGCCGCGTGAAGTCGCTGTGACGCCGAACGTCCCTCTCACTCCAGGAAGTGGACGTTCGCCGCCCACATCGAGGTCGTATGGACGAGTAAGTACGTGTGACGGGGGGTTACTCGTATGTGCGTCACATTCAACAAATTGAACGTGCCGCACATACGATGGGGGCGGTTACGATCACATACGATATTGTATGCGAAATCGTAACATGTAAAGCAGGCTTTATACAGATTAAATTGTTTCCTTTAGTGAAGAAATCCGTTCTGTGATCATTCAGCATTGGAAGTTTTCAGGTAATAAGCATTATGTACACAGGGACGGCACTACGGGCAGGGTCTTCAGCTCCTGCCCCGGCCTCTCCGCTGCCTCGGTTGTCTGAATGACAAGTCACAGCACAAGATGTCATTAGTAGTGATGGGCGAGTCCACAGATGTTCGTGTTCGGCCGGCCAGACTATAAAAAAAAAATCCAATTTGGGACTGGATATTATGCTGTAAAATTGTGGTAGAAAGGGCTAGGGGGATTAGAGCAGGACACTTATGCTTACCGAGTGTCCGGCATGGCTGTAACATATCACATGACAGCATTAATGGTGTCATTCCAAAGTACAACTCGTCCTGCAAAAGAAAACAATCCCTCATACGTCTATGTAGGTAGAAAAGTTAAAATAAGTTATGGCTCTTGGAAGAAGAGGAGGAAAAAATGAAAAAAAAAAAAGTAATGTAAAGTGGCCGCGAAGGCGTTAAAGTACTTTTTGATCTGAAAAAATGATACTTTTTATTTATTTTAACCTTATATTTTTAAACACTGAAAATCTTTTTTTTTATTTATTTATTTTTTTTATTTATTTTTTAAACAATAGATTCAAAGGAAACTTAGAGAAAACAAAAGGACCAATAAACTGGGGTCACAGCACATAGATCCTGGCCGGTCGGAAATAAGTGGTGTATCTGTGACATTCCCGGCTGTGTCTGTGACATACGCTGTATGTGCAGTTAATGGGAACTTACACAGATTGTGAGAGGGGTGTGTACAGACTTGGGTGCCCATTAGGTCAGTACAGGCGTGAACATGGCTCAGTTGAGTGGGCACTCTAATGCTCGCTTACACCGGGCGTATAACACGAACGAGTGCTATACAATATTTTATCAGATAGCCCTCGGTCCATTGTTATACTATGGGGTAGTGCCGAAGAGCACTTTTTTTCATGCCGATTTGGCAGGTAAAAAAAAATTGCAGCATGCTGCAAGTGGCAGCGTATATTGGACGGCGCACACCCATTCAAGACTATGGATGTCTGGAAATCATCGGATAGCACTCGTATGACATTATAGCATGGACTCATAGAACGGAGAAGATGGAGAAATTCTGTTCTCATGGGACCGCAGTCTTAAGGCCCCGTTACACGCCTCGACATAACTAACGATATGTTGTCGGGGTCACGGAATTCGTGACGCACATCCGGTGTCGTTAGCGACGTCGTTGCGTGTAACAGCTCCGAACGAGTGTTAAGGATCAAAATACTCACCTTATCGTTGATCGTTGACACGTCGTTCATTTTCAAAATCTCGTTGGTCGTTGTGGACGCAGGTTGTTCGTCGTTCCTGAGGCAGCACACATTGCTACGTGTGACACCCCGGGAGCGACGAACAACACCGTACCTGCGTCCTCCGGCAACGAGGTGGGCGTGCACCTGTTTTGTGTATACATGTTAATGGGAATCACTCTCCCCGCTTCCCTTTTTCTCTTTTCTCTTTGCTTTTTTTCTTCTTTTTTCATGATCTTTACAGCTCATTGCACGTGTCTATAAGTCAACGCTCTGATACCATGTGGTTGTTTGACGTCAGAGCTGCTAACGTGGCAGTATAGATTCTTCTATAAGTAACCAGGCTGTAAGCTGCATGTATGATTTATTTTTTTCCCTGAAGAAGGAGACGGTCCTTGTCTCTGAAACGTGTTGGATTGACTAAAATAAAAAAGAGATTTTTATCTTACTGACATCAGTGATCCTTTAGCGCGGCATTAAACCCGTTTTTCCTACATAATATTTTCTACTGCATCCTGCACGGGGCCGCTGCTTGGACCACGCGGACACTCACATGCTTGCTAAGGAGTTGTGACTAACACAACCCGACCAGGTGAGTGTACCTCTCTTTACCTCTAACGCTTTATACCGGGTAAGACCCTATTGCGCCTTCTGTCTCCCCATTTTTACCCTTAGAAAAGAGGCAGTTCGCCGGCCACAGCGACGTTGCTAGGAAGGTAAGTATGTGTGACGGGTATTAGCGATATTGTGCACCACGGGCAGCGATTTGCCTGTGACGCACAAACGACGGGGGCGGGTGCTTTCACGAGCAACATCGCTAGCGATGTTGCTGCGTGTAAAGCCCCCTTTAGTTTAGGATGGAAGTGATTAAAAAAGCACTATGTAAAAAGATATCCTTGTAAACGGCTCCATTAGTATGTTTAATTTAGCACAAACTATTGCTAAGGCTTCTTGCTTTCAGCCCTTTAAGCTGCCAATACATGGTTTATGACAGTTCTGTAGGTCTCAGGACTGAATACTGCTGACCAGACACATCAGATATTTCTCTTTACTATTGTTGGGGTTTATTTTAGAGTCGGTGGTTTAGTCCAAACTTTGACGGGTTTTGAATACATTGACAGGCCAAAACAGCCGCATCTCCTGAGCTGCTGCTGTTCTGTCACAAATAATATTCACTTTTCAGATGCCCTGTGGTGCCTGGGAGCCTTATCCCTCTTGAGGGCAGTGACGCCAGAAGGAAATAGGTTTCACATCTGGATGACTGGTCATAAATAATATCCATTCTGCATAGCCGATCTTAGGTGTATGAAGTTAGAGAAGAGACCACAGTGCCACAGTACAGACAACAAGGACAAATATAGCAAGGAAAGCAGACTGGACTTATCGACTTATCTTTTTTTTATAGTTCATCTCTTAAATTTTGGTATTGGATATAATATTTTATAGTTTGGATTGTTTGCATTTAGTACTATGACAGTATAGTACCTTGTTGTACATGCGACACAGTGCTTGTTCATTATGTAAGTTAATATTAAAGGGAATCTATCAGTAGGGTTCCACCCACCCCTGTTCTAGGCCCTAAATCGCATATATGAGCATGCAGGTCTTTAAAATGTAAATTCATCAAAACCTTTATATCTTCTATCTGTTGCTGCATACTGGAATAACTTGAGTTTTCTTTCATATACAATTAAGGCATTAATTTCTCCAGGCATGAGAGAACACTGAAGGAATCACTGCCTCCTGAGCTTATTTCCCTGCCCAGCACCAGCCTGTTTAATTTCCTTCTCTTGAGCCTGACATCACCCACACAGATCAATCAAGGTTAACAGGCTGGTGTTGGGCAGGGAAGCAGCCTGGAGAAGCAGTGTCTTCTTCACTGCTCTGTTCTGCCCTCCTCATTTGAATAAAAATGAAATCAGCAATTACTCGGGAACGGAGCAACGGATAGAAAATGTAAAAGTGTCAATAGATTGAGATGTCAAAGACCTGTATGGCATACTCACACATCCAGATTGGGAAAATTGATATCACTGACAGATTAAAAATAGAATTCCAAGACTACAAAATGTAAAAAAAAAAACCTAATGGGGCTTTACACGCAACGACATCGCTAACAAGATGTTGCTGGGGTCACGGAATTCGTGACGCACATCCGGCCTTGTTAGCGACGTCGTTGTGTGTGGCATGTACGAGCTACCGCTAACTATCAAAAATACTCACCACATCGTTGATCGTTGACACGTCGTTCATTTGCAAAATGTTGTTGATCTTCTGGGACGCAGGTTGTTCGTCGTTCCTGAGGCAGCACACATCGCTACATGTGACACCCCAGGAACGACGAACAACACCGTACCTGCGTCATCCGGCAACGAGGTGGGAGTGTCCTTCATGCGGCTGCTCTCCGCCCCTCAGCTTCTATTGGTGGCCTTCTGTGTGACATCGCTGTGACGCCGCACGAACCTCCCCCTTAGAAAAGAGGTTGTTCGCCGGTCACAGCAACGTCGTTAAGAAGGTAAGTATGTGTGACACGTACTACCGATTTTGTCCCCATGGGCAGCAATTTGCCCATGACGCACAAACGGCGGGGGTGGGTGCGATCGCTAGCGATGTTGCAGCGTGTAAGGCGCCCTTTACTTTCACATCCTCTGGCATTCTGCATATTTTTTTTAAGTTAAGAACCTATATTGTTTACGTTGCTACCTAAGTTTAGAGATACCAGAAAACAAGATCAATCCAACAAGCAATAAGATAAGGTATATATTCAATATGGATGACTGTAGCTGTTTCAGCTTACAGAATAAAACCCCCCCACTAATACCTTTCCTCCGAATCCACCCTCCGCTGCCTTGTGATATGTATGTTGACAAGAAAAGATGATGTCCCGACCACCTGTTACCTGACCCTGCAGCCAAACCGTGGCCTCAGTAGCCAGACTGGTGATAGTAATGTCATCTCATCCAGTGGTGACTGGTGATAGTAATGTCATCTCATCCAGTGGTGACTGGTGATAGTAATGTCATCTCATCCAGTGGTGACTGGTGATAGTAATGTCATCTCATCCAGTGGTGATGATCTGTATGGCAGCACTGAAGTGGAGGGTGGATTGATCACCTAGGGATAGATCATCAGTATAATAAACCTGGACAGTCCAATTCATCTTTTATCTATAATCACTATAGTCACCAATGTCTAATCAATACAAGAATAGGAAACCAAAACACAGTCGTACCTTGACTTACGAGTTTAATTTGTTCTGTGATTGAGCTCTCAATTTGCTCTTATGTCAAATTAACTTTCCCCATTAAAATTAATTGAAATGCTATTAATCCGTTCCAGCTCCTACTTAGGGCCCCTTATCCTGGTATATGGCCCCCATCCTTGTACTCTATATATGATCCTCCAACCTGGTTCATGGCCCCATCCTAGTACAGTATATATAATTCCCATCTTGGTACATGGCTCCCATCCTAGTATATATGGTCCCCATCTTGGTATATATGAATGCCCATCCTGATACATGGCCCCTATCATGCCACACACTTACGGTGCATGTCAGTGCCTGTGGAGAACTGGAGAAAGAGTCAGTGTAAGTTTTTTTTTAAGTGTGCAGTGTGATGCAGACAGCTGATTGGCATGTGAGTACTGTTCTCCCACACGCCATCAGCTGCCGGGATACTGTACTCGCTGCTCTCCACGCCCGGGATGATGGGCAGGGGGAGCAGGGAATATTCAGGTTCTTAATGAGTGGGCACACGTGATCACTCAGCAGTTTCTCGTAACTGTAATGACTCATCACTTAAAGGGAATCTGTCCTCAGGTTTTCATCACCTAATTTGAGAGCAGCATAAAGTAGAGTCAGAGACCTGATTCCAGTGTTGTGTCCCTTACTGGGCTGCTTGCTGTAGTTTTGATAAAATCACTGTTTTATAAGAAGGAGATTATCACCAGAGGACTAGTAAACCTGCTGCCAGGTAGTCCTCCATAGTCATGAGCTCTGTATAACCCTGCCCCCACCACTGAGTAGTAGCCTTCTGCCTATACACAGTGTACACAGAAAGCTGCCTATCAGTGTTGTGGGCGGGGTTATACGGAGCTCAGCATTCAGAGAACTGGTAGATCTTCAGCAGAGAAAACTTTTATCAAAACTGCAGTAAGCAGCCCAGTAAGTGACACAGATCTGGAATCAGGGCCTTTACCCCTACATCATGGAGTACTAAAATTTGGTGACAGATTTCCTTTAAGGCATCCATACTCTTTAGATTAATCTTGGCTGAACCCACAGATGTTGTTGGTTACGGTCAATCATCTAATGTGTATTGGGGCTTATAACTCGTCCCCTACAGGCAATTCTGGAGAAAGAAAAATCAGGTTTGAATTTAAGCACAGTATCCATTTATTTTTTGGCTTCAAGAGCAGTATTACCACCTCTGAACCCTCTTCAGCTCTAGCATATCCAGTTTATACAATGGTACCAAAAACCAAACTCCGTATTTCGTATGTAATCTTGTTAGTGATTTATATAAATGTTAAATTACATTTTCATTTTAGCCCCTTTCAATACATCCTATGATTATTTATTCTCCTTGGCAGCAGCTGCCTGACATTGGTTACTACAACATCTTGTTATTGACTGATATCACCAATTCCTTTTCAAATGCACTCATTGATACATCGTGTAATGATGCAATTTATTCTCCCATCCTAAGGGCATAATCTTATATTTATCTACAATAAACTTCATTTACCATTTCTCAGCTTACTGTTCCAAGTCCTCCAAATCCCTCTGTAATATAATACTATCCTCTTCTGCGTTAATTACGCTGCACAGTTTAGTATTGTCTGAAAATATGTAATTTCTACATTCAAAGCAATTTACTAGTTTCTACTAGTCACACGCTGGGAAAGGGGCGGCATCACCACGTAGGAAAAACTGTTCAAAAATTCCATAAGAACATAGGGAATCTTATAAAGTGCAAAGTACAGTGGCCATGATTAAGTGTCCAGTCATCATTATAGATGAGCGGACCCGTGGAAGTTTTGGTCCACCAGGTTCAGCCGAACTGTAAATAACTGTTGACCCACAATTAAGTGAATGGAGACCCGAACTTGTGGCCTGTAAAATGGTCGTAGTAAGGGCTAGGGGATGCAAAATGAATAAAAATGGGGCCGATTGCCCTGAAAACAAATGTGGATAGTGTTTTTTAACTCTATACTTGCTGTGTTAGAAATGAGGGTGTTTGGTAGACGCCTTTCTCCGTGCTCAGATTTGTCGTCCGTGAAACAATGAACACAACGCACAGGCTTGCTTCACTGCATGATGTGTGCAGGTGTTGAGGTTGCAACCCCTACTAAGGACTTTAGGACTTTCTTTTACTGTAACTTTAAGAAACTGGCTCCCCAGGTTAGAACAATGGAATAGCCCGCGTCTCTCTTCTTTTTTGTTGTTGTTTGGTTCAGTCCAAGAAAAGTGTGTGAAGAAGGAAGTGAAAGAAGGAGAGAGTTCCAGGATGCGCAGAGTGAGACACGCCTGAGGGAGTCGGTATACAGCCTGTTAGAAGACATCGCCTTGATGAGCCCAGCTGCCCGTTGAACCAAGGGAAGAAAAGTCCGTCGTCCACCCCGAGGGAGGTGTGCACTACCATACCGTTGACCCTGAGAGAGGATCAGTCCTGCTGACAGTTCTGTGAGTGCACACCCAAGTGTGGTGGTTAGAGAATAATATAGGCCTCCGTAGTCAGAATGCGGTATCCACATGGTCCCTTTAGGGGAGACCAGTTAGGATAGAAGACAGAGCAGGATTGTTTACTGTTACACATTGTAACAGAAACAGTAATAGGTGTCGATTCGCATTGAATTGATGATGCCCTACAATTTTTTTAATTCACTTTTTTTCTCTATCTCATTCCGTTTTCGAGATAAAAATGCTAACTCCGTTGTTTTCCACCAGGTGGCACTATAGGTGGTTTCATTGCGTAGCGCATGGCTACTTTACTATACCTAGACACCACTTCTATGCCTATAGCTGCCACCGTTCTCAAGTTAATGGCGGTGGACAGGATATGGATGGACACACTATATATTGTTGGATATTGTTATAGTTGTGGCGACCTGGGCAGTTGCTTCAGCTAAGGAGTTTACTTCATATTGTAGGTTGTTTCCTGCCTTTATCCCTCCTCCCCAGCTGCCCAGCAGCTTGCCTTTGTAAACCCCTCTAAATATATATCTACCCTGGTTTATTCGTCTGATACCGTGACTTGCTCTGCACAGTGGTGGGCGCTCGGTCATCGCTTCACAGGCACCTTAGGGAGAGCCACTTGCAGTCTCTGAGTGGCTCTCACTAGGCGTTAAAACTACATTTAGTATAGTGTGTCAAAAAATGCCCACCCTCCCCTAGAAATGCTCTCTTTATAGCTGGCTGTATGTGGGCGGAGAGCCAAACTGCCCAATCAGTGACTTCCATTATACTTGTTGCTCAACTTGAGCCCTTTCAGAGCGTCTGACCTGCTCAACTCCAAGTAACGAGCAACCAAGCATTTCAGTGCTCGCCCATCACATCACAGTGCTTTGCCCCTACATCATGCTGCTGTCAGATTGGGTAGTTAAAACCTAGTTACAGATTCCCTTTATTATTGTAAGACTGTATAACCCATATAATAACTAATGTTTCCCATATTTAGGGGGAGATTTATCATTCCTTTTACTCCCTTCTATCGAAGATCATTGTTCAAAGATTTTTTTTAACCTTTCGCCCTTTTTGGCACTAATTTTTAAAAAGCTGCCTGTGCGTAGCAAAAGTGTGTACACTAAACTGTCCTGAGACAAATCTATACATTTAATTTTCTAGTGGATGTACTCCCCAAATGTGCCCCCATTTTATTAGTAAGTTTGCACCTGTCAGGTGCAATATGCTCCCAAAACCACAAGCTGTTCTGGTGAATTTTGCAGAGATTACTGCCTAGCAGTCCCAGTCTATAGTAGCATAAAGGGATCTTTAGAAAAAGTATTTCTAAAGATCCTTTATGATATGCTAATGAGCACAGGGACTAGTCGGAAGGGCGTTAGCTCCATTGGCTAGACGGCCCCCTTATCATGTAAGCATGCCTCTGTGGGCGTACTAACATGCTAATGAATGGGCAGTGTCAGAGGCATGATCAATCTCACTTCTCTACTGCCACTGCGCCCGACGCTGGATTTTGGGTCAGTGCACAATGATCAGAAGTCCCGGACTTCCAGTCATGCGTACTATGAAGCCGGGTGTACGCGTCTCAGCTTCAAACTGGTGGCGTGCATGACCGGAAGCCCAGGGACGTTCTGATCTTGCACACTAAGCCGAAAACCAGAGGTGGCACATTTATTCGCATATTAGCATGCCCAAAGGGGCGTGCTTACATACTAAAGGGGGCCGACTAGCCAAGGGAACTAACTCTCTTGCGACTGGTCCCCGGCCTCATTTGCATATCATAAAGGATCTTTAGAAATACTTTTTCTAAGGATCGACGGTTAGGCAGGGATTAACAATATGCACCCAGAACCGCTCGTGGTTCTGGGTGCATACAGTACCTGACAGGTTCCCTTTAATAAGTTTGGGTCATCTTACTCCAGAAGTCTTTGGTTTGATGGCTGGCGTGTGAAACCGCAGTCTTGATTAATTCCCTCCGTAGTTTCTACTAATTCCTAGTTAAGAAGTAACATTTGCATGACTGTAATCAGAGGAGAAATAGAATTATTTTTTTTTTTTATTATTTTTTTGTAATTATTTTTAATGATTTACCACATTGGTGTGAGTCAAGGATATTTAGTGATTTCAATTAATTTATTTCAATTGCGAGTTCTAAAAGCCGGTTATTTATGTGTTGACTCTATTCTTCTGCACCTAGTTTTGCGGTCAGATTGTGTTTCCCTTTAAGTACAGTACTCTCTTTTAATGTGAATTAGCTAGCAATTGAAATCTGCTCTTTGTTATTTTTCAATTAAGGCTGTTTGCATATTTGAATTCTTTTATGTCTCCCGTGTTACAACTGCACGAGAAAAGCAGCTGTATGTGTTTTCCCTTCCCAGTTTATCCTGATTTACTATAGAAAAGAATGATGCGCTTTGATTCACAGCTTTGCAAAACACAAATTGCAAGTTTTTTTTAATGAATGATTAAGATTAAAATCATGTAAATGGGCAGTAGACCTAGTAATAATTATTTCTTTATCTTTTTTACCAAATGCATTCAGACTTGTTCATGTGTTACATTATGCAATTATCAAAATCATTACATTTGGAGATGCACTGATTATTTCCGTAGGCTGACGGAGTTAGATTTGCATCCTTTGTGTTACGCACACAACCCACTCACTTGGTCCATTTTAATTGTCTTTCATTTTTTTTTTTTTTTCATTTTGATTACACACTTTTTTCTTTTTTTTTGCAAAAGTGTCTTGTAATTATCTAATGCAAAGGAAAATGAAGGAAATGTTTTTAAGACTTTTTAAACATTTTATTTTTAAGTATTGAGTCAGTTTGCCTAAAATGTCTCTGCATATATTGTTGAGATCCGCTGTCAAGAGATGCAGTACATTCTTATCTGGGTCAAAATCATCAATCCAATGATAAACCGTAAAGATAAAACCAGAGGCGCTGATTCATCAAGATCAGGGTTGCTCACGCCAGTCTTGATAAGTGGGTGCACTTAAGTCAGAGGTGCACAGCTCTTAAAGGGAATTTGTCAGCGGGTTTTTGCTATTTAAAGTGAGAGAAGCATAATATAGGGCAATGAGCGTAATTCCAAGGATGTTTCACTTATTATGTATATTGTAGTTTCAATACAATCAATATTTTATCTACATGATATTATCACTTAGGAAAGCACCCCCTGAGGAAAGGATCGCTGAAATGCGCGTCGGGGAATAGCGGCACACCTGGATTATTTTTGACCACACAGAAGATATAACTCCCTTTATAAAATTAGCACATTTTAGCACTTTATATCTTTTGATACTAAAGGCATTTATACCATATCTTATTCATATATACCATATTAGTCTGATATTTAATTTTGCACTGTGCACTTTGTTATATATGATAAATAGATATATGTATATATAGTGGTCATTGCACCAAGCACTTTACTTTTTGGTAAACCACTGCTATAATTAATGAGACTTTCTCCTGCCTAGTATTTCTATGAATTTGTAATAAATATTTATTTTAATAATTGAATAAAAATATTAAATTTTAATATCAACTTCATCATCATTCCCTTTATTTATTGTATCCCTGGGATTCTTATGTAAAGGTTTTTTGATATTTATTAACAATATTATCACTGCCTGACTAGGTCTCACGTGCAGTCCAATCAGG
This sequence comes from Anomaloglossus baeobatrachus, assembly GCF_048569485.1. NCBI lineage: Eukaryota > Metazoa > Chordata > Amphibia > Anura > Aromobatidae > Anomaloglossus > Anomaloglossus baeobatrachus. The sequence goes on along the minus strand of NC_134355.1, from coordinate 71,060,698 downwards.
CTAATTTGTGTAACCCCGCCCCCACCATTGAAGCTGCCGATCCGGGGGGGTGGGCGGGGTAATACATGGCTTAGCATTCTGAGCATTGCTACATTTACATCAAAGAAAATAGTGATTGCATCAGAACTACACTGAGCAGACTAATGATTGACACATTGCTGGATTCAGGGTCTCTGCCTCTAATCATGCAGCTCTCAGATTACATAGCAAAAACCTGTTGACGGATTCCCTTTAATTAATCCAGGACATCTGAAAACTGGCGTACACCTTGCCATAAATCTTACTCCAGTCAGGAACTGGAGAACGATTTGTACTGTAAGGCACGCCACAGCTTTTCTTGAATTAGATGAGCAGGTGTCAGCACACCCCATTGCACCCCTATCTCGCCCCCAGCATTGCTAAGTTTGGTGGAGCTGGCCGAGACTGGAGTGAAAATGCCAAGAATCAAAAAATGTGTTAACGACTCTATGTTGCTCAAAAATTTTTACACTTTTTAAACTATTTTAAGGCAGAATTCTGGCATAATCGCTGTGATGAATCAGAGCCCGAGTCTAATTTTAGGTATGGCATGCTAGTAGATAATGAAGATCGGAGGTTGAGTAGGGGTATGAGCATATTACATACTACACTATGTATGCCGTTATTTGGCTTCGTACACTTGTCTAGTTGTCACCATTTTCTAACTGATCCAGTATTAAAAATGTGATCTGCTACAAACGGAGTAAAAATAGATGCAAAATGTAAATCAATGTTTGTTTTTGAAAGGATTGGTCTTTAACTCTTAACGACATATAATGCACTATATCTGTCATATGCCGGCTCCCTGCCTTTGATGCAGGTTCATAAGCCGAGCCCGCATCTTTCCCAGCTGATGATGGCTGTGATATTCAGCCCTCATCTAGCTCTAACAGCCATGGGTGGAGCATAGCATTGCCCCCTATTGTTAACTTGCTAAATGCTGCTGTCAATTTGTGGGTTGCTGTGACAGCCAGGGATCTGTGGATGGTGTTCAAAGGAGACTGTGATTACTTGCTATATACAGCAATACTGCTGCATTGCTGCATATACCACAAGCGATCGGATGATCACAGGTTCAAGTCCCCTAATGAGACTAACAAATTGTGAAAAGTAGAAAAAAAATGTTGTAAAAAATACAAGTTCAAATCACCTAGCTTTTCTCCCATATAAAAAAATAAGAAATTAAAAACATACACATATTTTATATCACTGCATTTGTGGCTGGACAAAAAAAAGTTGTGCAAACTATGTTTTTGATCTGGTTAAAAAACGGATTGCAGCTGGAAAGGAGGCAATAGAAAAACATTTTATGACACTTCCATTCCCATTTAACTTTTTACATCTTATACTGGAAACTGTTCATTCTGTTTTTATAATCCCAAAATAGATCAAAAAATAACACTAACTACAACCACCTTATAGGGGTCCAGGTTTTGGACAAAAGTCTGCTCTGTCCATGTGTCTGCAGACTGCACTGTAACTCTTCCTCAATACACTGTGTTCCAAATTATTATGCAAAAAGAGTTTAGGAGTGATAAGGTTAGACATTTTTTTTTGTCATTTAAACTCATTGCTGGTGATGTGTGTCAGGGCTCTTTATAATTTTACATCACTGAAAGCAATTGCAGATTCCTGTGCAGATTAGTTTGGCAGGTGTGTCCAAATAAAGGCAAGACTACTTAAGAAGGATGTTCCACATTATTAAGCAGCCTACATTTTTTGACAAAATGGGAAAGAAAAAGGATGTGTCGGCTGCTGAGAAGCAACAAATTGTGGAGTTTTTAGGTCAAGTCATGACTACAATCAACATTGCCAAAACACTTCATTGTGATCATTGCACAATCAAGAAGTATGTAGCTGATTCACAGCACACGTGTGCATGCTGATAAGGAAAAATTGAGGACTCTTTCCAACAGGCAATTGCGTAAGGTTAAAAGAGCAGCTGCTAAAATGCCTGGTCATAGCAGCAGACAAGTTTTTGAAGCTGCTGGTGCCTCCAACGTGCCCCGAACAACAAGATGCAGGGTCCTTTAGAGGTTTGCAGCTGTGTCTAAGCCATCCTGTCGACCACCTCTATCCACTGCACACAAGCAGAAACGGCTCCAGTGGGCCAAACGATACATGAAGACTGACTTCCAAACTTTTTTGTTCACTGATGAGTGCCGTGCAACGCTCGATGGTCCATATGGATGGAGTGGAGGATGGCTGGTTGATGGACACCCCATGAAAACACGGCTAAGGCGCCAACAAGGAGAAGGTGGAGTAATGTTTTGGGCTGGAATCATGGGGAGAGAGATTGTCGGCCCCTTTAGGATCCCTGAAGGGGTAAAGATGAACTCCATAATCTATGTGGAGTTTGTAAAACAGCACTTCCTGCCATGGTTCAGGAGGAAGAACCGTGCATTCCGCAGCAAGATCATTTTCATGCATGATAATGCACCATCTCATGCTGCAAATAACACATCTGCATGTCTGGCTGCTATGGGCATAAAAGAGGACAAACTTCCACCATGTGGCCACCATCTTCCCCTGACCTTCAACCCCATTGAGAACCTCTGGAGCATCATCAAAAGGAGTGCCTATGATGGCGGGAGGCAGTTCACATCTAAGCAACAGCCCTGGGAGAATATTCTGTCCACATGCAAAACAATTGACGCACAAACCATCCAAAAACTGACAAATTCAATGGGCGAGAGAGTTCAGAAGCTTCTTTCGAACAAGGGGTCCTATGTGCAAATGTAACATCACCTAGAATTAAGTTTTGACTTGAAAACTGTTTAATTTCTTTTTGTAATAAGCTGATAATGCTTATAATTTCACAATTGACCAATTTGTTTTTCAAAATAAAAATAAAAAGGTTGAAAACGCTGCTGTGCATAATAATATGAAACATGCATTTTGAGTGCATTTTGAGTGTTTATTATTTTTAAAAATATACTGTTTTCATAGGCAGTCTGATCAAAAACATTTCAATTATACTCAAATAGTAGATGACTGGAAAATTAGAATGACTGCAATTCATAAAGTTAATTTAGGAAAATATGAAAAAATATTTTTTGCATAATAATTTGGAACACAGTGTATTCCCTGTGCTAACTGACTACATGTCTGTGATTTGCATGATTGCAAATAGAAGTAAATTGAGAGAAGCAGGATGAGTTTAGTCGGCATTGCATTAAGCCCTAAAACACACGGCATGAAAATCGGTGCTAGTGGAATGCGATAAAACATTGCATTCCACTCTGACAAATACTAGCCTATGTGTCAGCACCCATGAGCGATTATTTTCTCTACGCTAATCGCACCGAAAAAACAATTGCAGCATGCTGCAACTGTAATGTGATCCTTTTTTCTCTCGCACCCATTCAAGTCTATGGGGTGAGAGAAAAATCGCACTCCCCTCTGCAACGCCGGCCCGCCCCTCCTCAGTCGGCCCGCCCCCTCCCCAGAGCCTGCCCGCCCCCCGCAGCTGAGGTCTGATCACACGATCGGACCTCAGTCGCAGTGACACTCGCATGACACTTGGCTCCCGCTGTGCTGCCAGCGTGAGCCGAGTGTAATGCGAGGATCACACTAATACCCCGTGTGGCCCCGGCCTAATGTCCATCTTTGATATTCTTAATTCCATCCTTTTTGCCAACATCTTACTAGAAGAATAAAATTAACAATAATGCCAGATTCATCACATGAATGAAATCAGTGGCATCTAATAAACCCGATGGACTGTAATGTGGTCTGCTAGGTTTTGCTTATGGTGTTCACCATATTACTATACAAAATATCACCACATTGTACTCTCGTTCAATGCAATACAAACAATTTCCCTGGAACTATAGTATATAAATAAGAATCCTTACACCTATTTCATGTAAATACTGTTGGAGTCTACAACCATATACAAACATATATTCTGTGTTACATTGTTCCACCAAAGGGATGTAACTTTACCATTTGATGTAGGTAGGTCAACAAGAAGATTAAGAGCTCACCCGCTCATGTGTCCACATTGCCAAGAAGATCATCGCCGGAGGGTGCATGGATCAGCTGGTGCAGCTCAGCAAGATGTAGACAAATCGAAAAATCCAGCACAAACCTTTGGTTAAGGACGTGGTTCACTACTCTGCAATAGTGGCCACCTCTCTGTAATAGCTTGTGCGCACGTTGCGTCGTGTCACTGCAGAAATTTCTGCAGTGATTTTACAGCTCTTGTGCAATTCAAATCGCTGCAGAAACACTGCGTCATGGATGCAGTGTGTCTGCAGAAAAAATGCCGTCATGCGCTCGGGATGCTGCCTCTCCCATAGACAGAGTGGGAGCTGCATCCAAAGCGCACGGAATAATTGACATGCTGCATTTTTAAACGCAGTGATTTTGTCAAATTTTTTACATCCAAATCGCTGCATTCAAAAAAGCATTGTGTGCACGGATTATGCACAATCTTCATAGATTGTGCTTGGGACGCAGGACACATGCGCTTACGCTGCAGTGCTAAACGCTGCGTAAACGCATGAAATTACGCAACGTGCGCACAAGCCCTAAAACTGATATGGAAGGCTTTTTCTAAATACCTTGATCAACCAATTCTGCCTCTGAGCAGCGCTATCGCGGTCCACTCATTCCCGTGAACTGACCCTCTTGGGGCTCCGTGACCTCTGGGATCCAGTGATGTCACGTCAACTTCTAGTTAACCCGACATCACCGAGGCCAGTCCCAGTCTTCCTGAGTGACTGGGCTGTGGGCAGAGTTTCACTGCTCATCACAGCCCAGCATTGCTCCTGCTTGCGGTGCTCTGTAGTGAAGCAGAGAGACCAATGGACATGCTGGGCTGTGATGGGCAGTAAAACGCCGCCCACAGCCCAGTCACTCAGGAAGACTGGGACTGGCCTCGGTGATGTCAGGTCAACTGGAAGTTGACATAACATCACCAGATCCTGGTGGGATCATATCATGGAGATGAGCGGACCACGATAGCGCTGCTCAGAGGCAGAATTGGCTGATCAAGGTATCGTATTTTTCGGATTATAAGACGCACTTTTAATCCCAAAAATTTGGGAGGAAAATGAGGGGTGCGTCTTAAAATACGAATATAGCTTTACCTGGGGGTCCTGTCTGTGCGGCGATCTGGTGGCCGGGTGCCTGTGGCTGCGTGCAAGCGGCCAAGTACCTGTGCTTGCGTGCAGGTGGCAGCCGGGTACCTGTGGCTGTGTGCGGGCGGCAGTCGGGTGCCTGTGCCTGCGTGCGGGTGGCAGCCCGATGCCTGTGCGGGTGGCAGTCGGGTGCCTGTACGGGCGGCAGCCGGGTGCCTGTGTGCGGGAGGCAGCCGGTACCGACAGGCACCTGGCTATCGCCCTCACACAGGCACCCGGCTGCCTCCTGTACGCAGGCACAGGCACCCGGCTGCCACCCACCCGCATGCACGCAAGCACAGGTACCCGGCCGCTTGCACGTAGGGTGGGCGGGCAGCCTGCTGGCTGACACTCTGTGCGTGCGGGGCGGGCGGCTGTGCAGCAGGTTATCCAGTTTGTCTGTGGTCCCAGTTTCAAATGATGGCGCCGGGAGCGGGCGCGTGCACAGAAGGAACTCTTGGATGAGAGCTCCATCTGCGCATGCGCCGCTCCAGGCACCATCATTTGAACTGGGACCGCGGACACTGGGACACTCACTGCACCGGCCTGCTGCACGACTCACCCACCGCCGCTGCTGCCACCACCACGGACGCCACCGCACCTGCCAGGATGGATGCTACCGCACCTGCTACTATGGACGTCGACTCCCCTGGCACCACGGACCCCGCCGCCACTGACCCGCCGCGCCTGCCAACACAACCTCTGCCTCCTGTGACCCCGCTTCACCACCACTGCTGCCCCCCTCCAGTAAGAGAACACCGGAGTATAAGACGGACCCCATTTTTATTTTGTTACCTTTTTTTATGTCTAAATTTGGGGTGCGTCTTATAATCCGGTGCGTCTTATAAAGCAAAAAATATGGTCTTTAGAAAAAACCTTCTGTATCCGTTTTACAGGGATGTGGCCACTATTGCAGAGTAGTGAATTACCGCTTTAAATGAATTGTTCTTTATTAAAAAAAAAACAAAAAAAACTAAGGACACACAAGAACGGGAAGAAGGGATGATAATACTGACGCGTTTCAAGTGTGTTACGCACTCTGAGACTGGAATCACACTTGCAGGTGAGTCGCTTGAGTCTCACATGGCATCACCCGACACAGCCTGCCGCTCCCTGAACAGAAACTGGTCAACTGTATAGAAATGCATGCAGCTGACCCTCTCCTGTCCGGAGAATGGCAGGCTATGCCGGGTGATACGATGCGAGACTCGTGTGAGGTACGCACAAGTCAATCGCAAATGTATCTCCAGCCATAGCATGACCAAGAGTGCGAAACACACTCAAAATGCGTCAGTTTTATCATCCCTTTCCTATCCTTTGTGTGTTTTTATATTTTTTTAAATAAAGAAGAACTCATTTAACCTAAGGTTTGTGCTGGATTTTTCAATTTGTCATTTGATGAAGGCTTCGCTTTTTGGTCAATGGTTTCACAATGCTAGAGGTAGCCACCATGATGCATGACATAATACTTTCTAGAATGGTGTATGTAGAGTTTAGTATGACTTTATCCTTAGAAAGAGTTAGCTTTTTGTATTTACAAATGAATAGTGAACGGTGACTCATGAAAGTGTTTAAAGTTGTCAGATTAATCAACACCAATTACCCAGATTTAGTGCTTCAAACATGTCATTGAAATTGATCCACTTTGATGCTGGGAAGAACTTTTTAGAAATGTCAATAGGTGCAGCGATGTCACTTCAAAGGGACCCGCTTGTTCAGAGTCTCTTCTGACTAATGTACTGGCTGCCCAAGAACACTTACCTGTGTGAATTTATTTCCACTAGGATCCTGTTATTGCCAAGAATGACATCATTTTGGAGCAATGCAGTAAGGCCCATATTAGTTTAAATATTAGACCTCAAAGCGAATGAATAAGGACCCCTCCCTGACAATTGGAAATAATTCGACCAGTGACACAATTGTGCCTTTGCTCACACATATTCTGGAATGAAACAATAGTGGGTGTTGACTGTTCCATTATGGAACATTTTCAGTAGTAATGGCAAAAAACCAATTCTTATTAAAATGAAATCATTCCCCCAAAAAAGTGTAAAATTATGAGCTCCATGCCCACCATGTTTGAAGTTGCCCTTTTTTACACTTCTTAAGCGGGCTTTACACGCAACTACATCGCTAACGAGATGTTGTTGGGGTCACGGAATTCGTGACGCACCTCCGGCCTCGTTAGCGACGTTGCGTGTGACATGTATGAGCGACCCGCTAACGATCAAAAATACTCACCTTATCGTTGATTGTTGTCCAGTCGTTGTAATCCCGATTATCGTTGCTGCTGCAGGTACGATGTTGTTCGTCGTTCCTGCGGCAGCACACATCGCTATGTGTGACATCGCAGGAACGAGGAACATCACCGTACCTGCAGCCGCCCGCAATGAGGAAGGAAGGAGGTGGGCGGGATGTTTGGCCCACTCATCTCCGCCCCTCCGCTTCTATTGGGCGGCCGCTTAGTGACGCCGCTGTGACGCCGAACGAACCACCCCCTTAGAAAAGAGGCAGTTCGCCGGGCACAGCAACGTCGGGAGCCAGGTAAGTACGTGTGTCGGGTCCAAGCGATGTTGTGCGCCACGGGCAGCGATTTGCCCGTGACGCACAACCGACGGGGGCGAGTGCTTTCACCAGCGACATCGCTAGCGATGTCGCTGTGTGTAAAGCCCGCTTTAGTGTAGGGTCACTTTTGTCTGTCTCTGAAAAAATACATTTTTTTTAATGGACTTTTAGCAAAAAATTACAATAATCTCTGTAGCATTGAGGAAAAGTCAAAATCCATACCAAGATCTTGTAGAAAAGTCAACACAATAACCATACACATGTGATGAATGTCGGATGAACCCACTGGATTAGGTGAGAAAGGCTGAGCATGTAATGTGAGCATTCAGAGTCTGAGTGTATGACCATCTTTAGAGAAACCTTTATTTTGTCTATAGAGCAGCAGGCACAGAATCTGTTAAAACTACATGCATGGATGGATTACTGACAAATCCCTGTGGTCTCCATATTTTACTACAAAGTTGCACCACTTTGTGACAAGATTAATTTCATATAAATATATACAGTGATAGCTAATAGTGTTTGCACCCTTGATATTCCAGTTAATGAAGTATTTCTCGCAGAAATTATTGCAATTACACGTTTTGTTATACACATGTTTATTTCTTCTGTGTGTATTGGAACAACACAGGAAAAAAAAAAGACGGATTGGACCTAATTTCACAGAAAATCCCCAAAATGGGCAGGACAAAATTTTTGGCACCCTCGCCATAATATTTGGTTGCACACCCTTTGGAATAAATAATTGCAATCAATCACTTCTTATATCTATCAACAAGCTTCTTAGGCTGGGGCCACACGGGGATTACTGCGATCCACTCGCATAACACTTGGCTCATTCTGGCAGTACAGCAGAGCCGAGTGTCATGCGAGTGTGCCTGCGACTGAGGTCCGTTCGTGCGAGCGGACTTCAGCTGCGAGGGGCGGGCCGGCACTGAGTAGAGGCGGGCCAGCACTGCGGAGGGGCTGGCCGGCATGGTGGAGGGGAGGGAAGGATTTCTCTCCCTCTCTCCTGCGTAGCCGGCTATTGCCATTCTCACCCTGCACTCGCAGTACACCAGTGTACCGCGAGTGCAGTGCAATTTTTCTCTTGCCCCTTTGACCTGAATGGGTGCGAGAGAAATAAGACTCACATTACAATCGCAGCATGCTACGATTGTTTTCTCGGTCTGATTAGGGCTGAGAAAATAATCGCTCATGTGTGCTGACACACAGGCTAATATTGGTCCGAGTGGAATGTGTTTATTCATCGCACTCCACTCGCACCGTTTTTCTCGGTGTGTTTCTTAGGCCTTACACCTCAACTGGAATTGTGGACCACTCTTCTTTTGTAAACTGTTCTAGGTCTCTCATATTGGAAGGCGTCTTCTCCCAACAGCAATTTTAATCCCTTCACCACCCAGCCTGTGTTCACCTTCCAATTTTTTCAATTCTCGCCAGTGTCACTTTATGAGGTAATAACTCTGGAACTGTTTAACGGATCCCAAGTGATTGAAACAGGTTTTTTTTGTGACATATTGTACTTTGTGTTAGTGGTAAATTTAGGACAATATTTTTTGCATTTATTTATGAAAAAATCAGAACTTTGGCTAAAATTTTTGAAAATTTTCAAAATTTTATGACCTTAAACCAGAGAATTACCTTACACAAAATAGTTAATAACATTTACCACATGTCTACTTTACATAAGCACCATACAATTTTTAGTTAGAAGAATTAAAATTTTATCAGCAATTTCTAATTTTTCCAACAAAAAGTGACACCATTCTAAAAAAAAATTTGACACTTGAAGTGCTCAAACCCATATCCAAAAACTTTAACTCTTCAAGTGCTTCACATAAACTAAAGCAGTGTGGTAGGAAAGAAAATTTTACTTTAACCTAAATTTTCCATTTTCACCAGGGTACCATCAGAAATAGCACTATGCAATTTGTTGTGCTATTTCTCCCACGAGTATGCCAATTCCCCATATGTGGTGGAAAACTACTGTTTGGGTACACAACAGGGCCCGAGGCAAAGAGCACTATTTGACTTTTTAAATGAAAATTTTTTGGAATCGTTAGCTGATGCCATGTCGTGTTTGCAGAGCTCATGATGAGCCTAAAAAGTGGAGATCCCCCATAAGTGACCCTATTTTGTAAACTTGACCCCTCAAGGAATTTCTATAAATGTGTGGTGAGCACTTTGAACCCCCAGGTGCTTCACAGAATTTTATAATGTTGAGTTGTAAAAATAAAAAAATCACATTTTTCCCGAAAAATGTTGCTCTAATCCCTTTTATTTTTTTTTTTATTTTTCATTTTCACAAGGGTAACGGGAGAAAATGAACAGTACAATGACAAAATGTGTAAATGCAATGATTTTCAGAAGAAATCCTTAATTTTCTGGAACAATTTCTAGGGTGCCAACACTTCCAGCCCTGAATGTACAATGCCTGGGAAAAGTTTTCATATTCTGTGAACATTTCTACTTTTTTTTTTTTTTACTTTACACTCACAAATTTAAATGTATTTTATACATATTTTATTTGATATACCAACGCGAAGTAACACATTTATGCAGTGTAAAAGAAATGATACATGGTATTCTAACTATGTTAAAAGTATAAATCTGAAAATTGTTAAATGCATTTGTATTCAACTCCCTGAGTCATTATTTTGTATGACCACCATACACTGCAATTACAGCTGCAAGTTTTTTGGGCTGTGGCTCTATCAGCTTTGGACATCTAGAGGCTGAAATTGTTGCCCATGCTTCTTTGCAAAGTAGCTCTAGCGCAGTGTGGTTGTATGGAGACATATGTGAACAGCAAATTTCAAGTCTTGACACAGATTCTCAATAGGCTTTAGGGCTGGGCTTTGATTGGGCCATTCACACACATGAATATGTTCTGGTCAAAATCTTCCATTGTGGCTCTGGCAGTATATTTAGGGTTGTTGTCCTGCTGGAAGGTGAGCCTTTGCCCCAGTCTCTAGTTTTCCTCACGGATTGCACTGTGTTTAGGTCCATCCATATTTCCATCAACTCTGACCAGCTTCCCTGTCGCTGCTGAAGAAAAGCCTCCCCACAGCATTATGTTACCACCACCATGTGTGACGGTAGGGATGGTGTTTTTAGGATGAAGTGCAATGTTAGTTTTCCACCACACATAGCAATTTTGCATTTAGCCAAAAAAGTTTTACTTTGGTTTCATCTGACTAGAACATCTTCATCCACATGCTCTCTGTGTCACCTGTATGACTTTTTGCTTTATTTAAAAAACCCCTTTCTTTTTGCAAATCTTCCATAAAAGACTGATTTGTGGCGTATACAACTAAGGCTGGAGGCACACTTGCATATGACTCGCATGAGTGCAATGTGAGAAAATCTCGCATTCCACTCGGCCCCAAGTAGGACAATGCTGCAGCTCAGATCTGCATGTTTTTCCTCAGCCCTAAACGGACTGAGCAAAAAATTGCAGCATGCTGCAATTGTCTGCAAGAGCCATATCACTCACACCCATTCAAGTCTATGGGTGTGAGAGAAACATCGGACTCCACTTGGATGTTATCCAAGTGCAGTGCGATATAAGCAGAGGCTGACAATGGAGGAGATAGGAAGATTAACCCCTCCCTCTCCTCTGCAGTGCTTACCCTCTCCTTCGCACCTGTGATCTGATCACAAGATCGGGTCACAGTCTTATGACACTCTACTCACGCTCGCAGCAGAGCCTGAGCTGGGGTTCATTAGCATATCGCATCGGATGCTATATGCTAATGTGACTCCAGCGTAATAGTTGTCCTGTAGACAGAATGTCCCCTCTGAGCTGTTTACCTCTGCAGCTCGAATGACCATGGGTCTCTTGGTCGCTTCTCTAAATAGTGCTCTCCATAATTGGGATGTCAGTTTAGGTGGCTGGCCATGTCTTGGTAGGTTTGCAGTTGTGCTATACACCTTAAATTTTTGGGTGATGGATTGAACAATGCTGTGTGAAATGTTCAGAAATTGAACTATTTTTTTTTGTATACCCTAATCCTATTTTATTCTTTTCCACAACTTTATTCCTGACCGGTCTGGTGTGTGTCTTGACTTTCATGATGCTGTTTAATTCCTAATGTTCTCAGATAAACCTCTGAGGCCTTCACAGAACAGCTGTAGTTATACTGAGTATAAATTGCACTAAGATGACTAATTAGTTGACTTCTGGAGGCAATTGGTCTCTCCGGCTATTATTTAGTGGTATGAGTGTACAAGAGGCTGAGTACAAATGCACATCACAATTGTTAGATTTATATTTTTTAAATATTTAGAAAACCATGTATCATTTCTCTTACATGTCACAAATACTTGCTAGTTTGTGTTGGTATATCACACTGTATTTACACTACTGTTCAAAACTCATGTTTTAGGCACGTGTGCAAAAATACTGCAAAGAATACTTTAAAAAATAGAAGTGTAAATAGTTTATTATTTTTATCAATTAACAATTTGTAAAGTTAATGAACAAAATAAAGGTCCCCTTTTGGAGACATGCTGATAGATGTCCGATAGTTTCCAGGTCATTGTTTCCTTAAGTGGCTGCTATGTCACATGTTATGACGCATGTCTCAAAAAAAAAACAATGAGTAGCCCCACTGACAACCTAGGATGTATTTATATGTCCTAGATCGCTTCCATCCGGTTACCACTACATTTGATCAGCAGACACGTGCAGGTAACGTGCAGCTAACTCTGACAGCACGATTTAACGCACTTCGGCAGTGATTGCATTGTTCCGCACCGTTTTCGGCGTTCCCGTGATGCAATCACGGTGCGCCAATGGGTTGCCATAAAAGCACGGGGTCAGATGCACTGGCATTCACAGGAACACAGCATTTGTCTTGATCAGAGCAACATGTAAAGAGTAAATATAAACACAGCCTGGGACAGTCCTTGCCCCATCCCTAGTTGTTTAACCTCCTAAATACCACGATTGATATTGATAACATTATTTAGAGGATTGGGAGAGAGATCGCACTACCTCCCGCCTCCGATCGTTGCCCTTGTGATGTAGTCAGGAAAATCTGACAATCCCCGTAGTGACCCAAGGTCGTCATGACGACCTCCGGGTCACCAGACTACCAGAAGACTCTGGGATCATGCCTGCAGCTCTGACATCTACACTGTACTGCAATGATCGTGCATTGCAGTACAATATAGCTGCAATCAGAGCAGTGAAAGGTAATGTCTTATATAGGGTCTAAATAAAAAAGTTTAAAAAAGTTAAAAAAAAAGAAATATTAAAAACATCAGAAAATAAAGAACAAAAAAATAAAAAAAAATATTTCTTTGAATCGTTTTATTTCTGGATAAAAAGTGCACATATTTGGTATCTGTAACAACCTGATCTATAAAACTGTCACACTAATTAACCCGTTTAGTGAACACCATAAAAAAAAGTAGCATAAAGTATGTTCATTCATCATACAGCTGACAAAAATAGTGAAATAAAACATCATAAATAAATAAAAATGGTACCGCTTAAAACGTCATCTTATCCTGCAAAAAAAAGTCTCCATACAGCTCCATCAGTGAAAAAATAAAAAAATCTATAACCCTTAAAATACAGCAATGCAACAACTATTTTTTTTCTATAAAATAGTTTTTATGGTGTAAAAGCGGCAAAACATAAAAAACTATATAAGGCTATGTGCGCACTTACCGGATTTTGCCGCGGATTTTCCGCGGATTTGCTGCATGTTTCGCTGCAGAAAATGTTCATAACATCTCTGCAGTGAATCACCAGCAAATCCTATGGAGAAAAAAAATCCTGTGCGCACTGGGCGGAATTTGACAGCTGCATGTTTTGCTGCGGAAATCCCGCAGCAAAAACAAGTGCATGTCACTTCTTTTCCGCACATCGCTGCGGGATTTCACTCCATTGACTCCAATGTAATCGTGAAATCCCGCAGGGAATAACGCAGGCAGCAAATTCTGTGCGGTTCACTGCGTTTTGCTGCGTTATTCCCTGCGGTATTTCGCGGTTTACCTCCGGTAATGTACATCGCCTGTCTGCGGTTTTGCAGGGAAGTGATGTCATTACAGGAAGAGGAAGCCGTGCAGAGAGTAAACACACACACATCACAGACACACAGACATCACAGACATAGAACACATAGACACAGACACATAGAACACACATAGAAAGAAAACGGAAATATAGAAAAAAAAGAACGTGGGCTCCGCTGCATATTTACCTTCCAGCCGAGGTAAGCACACAGCGGCGGCCCGGTATTCTCAGGCTGGGGAGGGAGAGGGGCAGGGGTAATGTCCCCCGCCTCACTCCCCCTCCGGCAGCCGAGAATATCAGCCGCAGCTGCCCCGGCACTGTCGCATGCATTATGCGGCACTACCGGAGTGTCCTCGGCTCTTCTTGCCACCGTGTAGCAGTGGTGGCAAGGTAATACAAGGGGTTAATGATGGTGGGGGACCACCGCCATTAACTCCAGGCTTGATCATGGCAGCGACTATGTGACAGCTGACATGATCAACCCGTAAGTAAAGTGAAAAAAACACAGACACCAAAAATCCTTTATTTTAAATAAAACCAACAAGCCTCGTTCACCATTTTATTAACCCCTCCCAAACAAAACTCCGACGTAATCCACAGGGTCCTGCATAATCCACAGCTCCGGCTCCGACGTCCTGCGCTGCTTCCATCCAGCCGCGACTGTCACAGACACAGCGCTGAATGAAAGCAGCAGACAGCAGAGGTAATTACCGGTCATTTCCCATGGCCGGTAATGTGAACTCACTGCCGACCGTGGAAAATGCAGCGATCTGTCCTCTATCTATCCCTCTATCTATCTGTCTGTCTATCTATCCCTCTATCTATTCTTCTGTCTATCTACTATCAGAATTAAATGTATTTTTTTTTTCCTTCAATGTGCTTTATTGCATTGAATGCAATAAAGCACATCCCAACCCGCACGCGGCAAAACCGCGGCAATACCGCGAACAATACCGCGGTAAAACCGCAGCAAACCGCGGCAAACCGCATGCGGTTTTCGGGTGCGGTTTCCCGCGGTTTTTTACCGCGGGTGCGGTAATCTTTGAGAGCATGCGGAATTTACGCAAGGAAATTTCATTTCCCAGTGCGCACAGAGCCTAAATGTAGTATTGCTGTTCTCATACTGACCCGGAGAATTAAGCTATCTTATCACTTTTATGACATGGTGAATGGCAAAAACAATCCTTAATTGCTGTTTTTTCTTCATGCTGCCTCACAAAAAGTGAAATAGAAAGCTATCAAAAAATATTATGTGGCCCAAAAACCTGATAAAAACTCCAACTCATCCCGCAAAAAACAAGTCCTCACATGACTCTTTCTGTGGAAAAATATAAAAACTATAGCTTTCAAAATTCAGTGATGAAAAAAACCTTTATTTTGTTAAAAAAAAAGAAAAGAGTTTTTAGTGTGATAAAATAATAGAAATCTGGTATCGCTGTAATCGTACTGACTTGTGGAATAAAGCCGCCTGATCACTTATACCGCATGGTTAACGGCGTAAAAGTAAATAAATAAAGCCAATTCTTCAACTGCTGTTGATTTGTTAATTTGGGGTTAAAGCAACATTTGTGTGGTTAAAAATTTATTTTTTCATTTTCACAACTCAATGCTATATAATTCTATTAAGTACCTGGGGGTTCAAAGTTCTCACGAAACCTCTAGAGAAATTCCTTAAAAGGTCTACTTTACAAAATGGCGTCACTTGTGATGGAGCTTCACTGTTTAGTCACCTAAGGGGCTCCGCCAATGTGACATGGCACCTGCAAACCATTTCAACTAAATCTGAACTCAAATACGGCGTTCGTTCCCTTCTTCACTTTGTACTGTGCCTCAAAAGTAGTTTTTGACCACTTATTGGGTACTGGCATACTCACAAGAAATTGCACAACAAATTGTAGGAGCCATTATAGCAGGCTTTACATGCTACAACAAATCTAACGATGTGTCGGCGGGGTCACATCGTAAGTCGTAAGTGATGCACATCCTGCATCGTTAGTGTTGTTGTGGCGCGTGACAGCTACGTGCGATTGCGATTGAACGTAAAACCGTTCATCGCATACACGTTCATTTCCTTAAAATTGCACGTCGGGTTGTTCAATGTTCCCGAGGTACCACACATCGCAGTGTGTGACACCCCGGGAACGATGAACAGATCTTACCTGCGTCCCGCCTGCAATGCGGAAGGAAGGAGGTGGGCGGGATGTTTACGTCCTGCTCATCTCCGCCCCTCCGCTTCTATTGGCCGGCTGCCGCGTGACGTCGCTGTGACGCCGAATGTCCCTCCCACTCCAGGAAGTGGATGTTCGCCGCCCACATCGAGGTCGTATGGAAGGGTAAGTACATGTGACGGTAAATAATCATTTGTGCGACACGGTCAACAAATTGAATGTGCCGCACATACGATGGGGGCGGGTATGATCGCATACGATATTGTATGTGATATCGTAAGGTGTAAAGCAGGCTTATCTCTTGTTACCCTTGTGAAAATAAAAGATTTGTTAAAACAACATTTTTGTGGTAAAAAAATTATTTTTTCATTTTCACGGCTCAACGTTATAAAATTCTGTGAAGTACCTGTTGGTTCAAGGTGCTCACCGAACAACTAGATAATTTACTTGAAGGGTCTGGTTTCCAAAATGTGGTTACTTGTGGGGGAGCTCCACTGTTTAACCACATCAGGGGTTCTCCAAATGGGACATGGCGTCCGCTATCTATTCCAGGCAATTTTGAGCTCTTAAATTCAAATAGGGCTCCTTCTCTTCCATGCGCCCAAACAGTTGCTAAATACCACAAATGGGGTATCTGTGTACGCAGTAGAAATTACACAATAAATTCTAAGGTGCATTTTCTCTTCTTACCCTTATGAAAATGCAAAATTTTTGTGGTAAAAAGTAACACTTTCATTTTTTTTTTCCTTACACACTGCTTTAGTTCCTGTGAAGCACCTAAAGAGTTAATAAACTTATTGGGTGTGACTTTGAGTTCTTTCGGGGTGCAGTTTTTAGAAGGGTGTCACTTTGGGGTATTTTCTGTTATGTAGACCCCTCAGTCACATCAAATGTGATGTGGTCCCTAAAAAATGGTTTTGTAAATTTTGTTGGAAAAATGAGAAACTGCTGATAAACTTTGAACTTTTCTAACTTACTGACAAAAAAATAATGTTTAAAAAATTCTGTTGATGTAAAGTGTTGGAAACGTTATTTATTAACTATTTTGTGTGATATAACTCTCTGCTTTAAGGGCGTAAAATTTAGAAAATTGCTACATTTTCAAAACTTTCACCAAATTTCCGATATTTTCACAAATAAACGCAAAAAATGTCATCCTATTTTTACTATTATAATGAAGTACAATATGTCACGAAAAACAATCTCAGAATCACTGGGATCTGTTGAAGCGTTCCAGAGTTATTACCTGCCAAAGTGACACTGGTCAAAATTTAAAAAAATAGCTCCATCAGGAAGACTTAAAACAGACTGGGTGGTGAAGGAGTTAAAAAAACAATATTTTATTCTTATATGAATAAAATGATTGGAGATAATCTACGCACTTGCATAGCACAATTTTACATTTGTGTTAAAACAAGCTTCTCAGGTTCTTCTGGTAATAGAAACATTAGCGTCATTAAATTATGTACATGCATTATGTTAATTAACTTAATTCTTTGGGTTATTTCAGGATAATGTATTTTATTAGGGTATTACTACAGTATTCATTTGTTTCTTTTGTTGTACGTTGATCATTACTGTATGGGGTGTCTGAGAGGTGTCAAAGCAGTTTTATTACTTGTATTAAATAACCTTTAACCCTGTGTATATACATATGCCTGTCTGAATTGGAAGACACTTCCCACAGTGAAATATCATCTAATTTCTGGTCCAGTCTTTTAATTTTTAAAACACATTGGCCCCAATTTATCAAGACCGGCGATTTTCAGAGCCGCTTAACGGATCAGGAATGTTTGGTAAGTGGTGTGTGTGCTTCACCAGAAATCTTATTCCAGTTCCTGACTGGAGTAAGATTTCTGGTATGGGGAATGCCACAGCTTGCTCGCAGAGTTGGGAGAAACTGACATGAAAACTATGAGCAATTTATGCAAGAATTTTTGTGAAACTACTTTGTTAAATTGGGGCCATTGTTGTTAAGCAGGAAAATGTGGGTTTTTGAAACTGTCCCAAATCTGTCAAGAGATAATGCATGTAATCCCTTAGGTGGAATCTGTCAGCATGTATTTGCTCTGTAGTCTGAAGACAGCAAGCTGTAATGGTTAACACGCAGATTTCAGCAATGTGTATTTTATCACTCTGTGTGCTATTGTTTACCTGTCATGTTTGTGTTAGCTTCATGAGATTATTATTGCCAGTGTAGGTCAGCTAGTGTAGCATGCCCGTGTTGTAATCAGTAGTTCCCTGTCTATAGACATTGTACATAGAAAACCTAGTGTGGGTAGGGGTAGTTTTCTCAGCTCTGCTACATGTTAATTCTTAAAAACTCTGATTATGTCAGACCCACTACACCCAGTAAACTAAGTGATAGATATTTGGATTCGGTGTCTCTTTGCCTACATCATGCTGGTTTCAGATGAAGTAGCAAAAACCTGCTGACAGATTCCCTTTAACATATACCTGTTGTGAGGTAGCAGCGTTGCTTGGGCAAAAGCGTGAGGCAGTGAGGCAGCAGCGTGTTCACACCAACAGTCTATTTATTGTTGCAGCATAAATAGATCCAATTTCCCACTGTCAAAGTCTCTTCCGGATCACAGCCGGTGCATATAGACAAATTCTTTGCATCAAAAAGTCTTGTTACCTTAGGACCCCGTTAACCGCAGGGATCTGTGTAAGGTTCTCCTAGGCTCACGTTCTTGGCCTGTGTTCACTCCACACAGAGCCAGCCCAGCTCACACGGCATGTGTTAGCTTCACCAAGCCTGGCTCTCAACTGAGACACACCCTGCTGTGCTCTGCATGATTTTAAACGAAAATGCCGGACATGAGGATTGCTACAAAACCTGGACTGGGAGGAGGGATCTGTCTCCCTGTTACCCTTTGTGCTATACTCCCAGTAATAGCTATAGCAAACTCAGAGGGTTTCCAGACACATTCTGGGGGACACATAGCGGTCTTCAAATATTACCCCTGTCACTGCCTCACACTGTGTATATTATTCCACAGAAACAAAATGTGGTAAGTACATATTATTATTATTATTATTTAACAGCCTTCAGCTCCATCTCGAGCCATGGCAACTTGATGGATGAATGCTCTGTAGGAGGATCAATCTTGTACAAGCCTAGATAGGTCCACCAGGGTCTTCTCCGCTATTTTCTTTATTCTATCAATCCTTCGGGTTGCTAGTCTTCCTCTTCACCTTGATGCTTTTATTCTTTCGACCGTGATATCCTTCTCCACTGATTGCTGTCTTCGTGTGATGTGTGCAAAGTAGGCAAGTCGTAGCTTTGTGATCCTTGCTTCGAGTGACATGTCTGGTTTGATTAGTTCCAAAATGTATTTGGTTGTTCTTCTTGCCATCCATGGTATTGATAACATCCTCCAGTACCACAATTCAAAGGCGTTGATTCTTCTTCCGTCTGTTTTTTTATCATCTAGGTTTTGCATCTGTATGTTACTACGGAAAAGACCAGACTATGTACAAGTCATGTCTTCGTCAGTTTGAGGATCTTGTCCAGTGATTTCATTGTTGATTTGCCCATAGCTATATTGACTTGCAGTGTAATTGCTGCCTCTTGAGTGATCATTGATCTGAGTAGGTCGGAGTCCTTTACAATTTTTAGTTTGTCGCCCCTCTCAGATGTGTCCCAGCCATATCTGGCAGTAGACAATATTGGTGATGGGCGGACCCAGACTGTAAAAGTTCGGATCCGTGCAGTTTCAAAAGTACCCGAATGTGGCAGGCTCGGAATGCTCAGAGAACTTCGACTAATGATCCAGACCCTGCACTTGGGAAATAAAAAAAAATAAAGGAAAAATAAAGAAAATAAGTATGAAGCAAGCACTTCATACTTACCGAGGCTCCGACGCGGCAGTACACTGCTCCCACAGCCATTTATTCATACCCATAGTACTCTAGTCTACAAAGTAACTTGTCTTATAGAATAGTCGTATATGACCCAGCATTGAGACCACCTTATCCTGGTCAAGTGTCCATCGCCTTTGTCTAAGAAACAACCCCATATTTTCAGGGTTCCTCCACCTAACTTGACAGTTCCTTCAATATCTCAGTCAGTAAGCCCCTTTTTTTCTTGTTTCTTCCATTAGAACCTAGTCTATTGACTTTCATTTCATCACTCTAAATTACCCATTTCCGATCTTCTACTTTCTATTTTTCGTACTGTTTGCAAACTCGAGCTGATGCTTCTTATAACAATATTGAAGTTGAGGCTTCTTCACCTTTTTCCAGGCCACCATTCCGGACTTGTGTAATGTGCGTCATACAATGCTAGCATGGACGTCTGTGATCTCACTATTGTGAAGAATATGAGCCGCCTCCACTGCCGGGTTTGTCGTCCCAGAACTGATAGACCTTTTGATGAGCCGATTTGTTGACTCCGATATTTTGCCTGGACGTCACCTCTTGGCTTTTGAATGGATGGACGGACTTCATTTCCTTTTTTTCCAACTATCATGACACTCACATGATGCAGTTTGGCAATTTTCTTGGCCGAGAAACCACTATCGATGAGCTGGATGATACTGTTTCTCTTTTCATGGCTGCTCATCGATTCGAACCAGTGACCTTTTGCTTGGGAATCAACCTAATAACACACTTAGCTATTAGGAAATGTGAGAACAGGTTGTAATTTGTATTATACAGTGAGAAAAAGATTTTCCCACCACCAAGAGCAAAACTGTCACAATGAAGTGAAATGACAAGAATCTGCATAACTAATCATTTGCTAAATAGTTGCAAGTCAAATGTATGTATGAGATAGTATGCCAAAATTATTGTCTATAAAATGAATGTAGTCTCACTTTTGAAGCTGTAGTGGATGGTGAGATATGGAGACTGAAAGTCAAAAGTTCAAATCATTGCTACCGCTACCCTTTGCTCATCAGTGCAGTACTGAAGTGCGTTCAACTTTAGGAGACAGAACACATCTCCTTTCTGGATGGAATGATGGCTGTGTATGACCATAGTGTTAAAACTTGCAGATTACCATTTGAACAAATAAATGTGGTGGCTTCAGATTTTTTTTTAAATTACAAAGATCTACCAGACTTGTGGGGATCCACAATGAATTTTGCAATGTTTTGGCTGTTTTTTTATATTTTCCCATGATATCTAACAAAGAGGCAAGTAGGCTTTGAAAGTAGGCCTTAAAGTACCGCCATATATATACCTCCAATTACATCAAATGATGTCAATTAGTCGATTAGTTTCTGATGTCAGACGCTTCCAAAACCATGATAATACTTTCTGGAATTTTCCAAGCTATTTAAAGGCACAGTCAATCTGATGTATGTATACCTCTGACCCAATTGAATTTTAAAATAGTGAAGAATAAAATGTTTGTAAACAGTTGAATCATGCAATCTTTGGAGGGGTAAATATGAGTTTTAATAATTTTAACTTTAGTGTATGTAATCTTATTACTTCAGTGATAAATTTTATTGTAAAATTCAACTAAAATTATGTAAAAGATAAAATGTAGTAAATAAACGTTGAAAATAAATGAATAAATACACTTTTTTTTTTTTAATTAATGTCACATATGAATGCATTATTCAACATTAAAATTGCAGTACCAAAAAGGAAAAGTTGTGGAATTATGAAAAATCATACAATCAATAGACTAATAATATGCAAATGATAAAAAAATGTAAATTCTCAAACGTTTCGTTTTTTACATTTTCAAGTAATGGCGCCACAAACAAAAATACATGGACTTAAATCCTTGGAATGCTAACATTGAGGTTATGTAACTGTTACGTCACCACCGGAGTCCACTCCAGCGACTTATAATCCGATCACCAGGCGATGCCGTGTTCCTGCCGTGGATGGTGCTGGTGATGGGAGAGGAGTCCATGCCAGCGGCGCCAGTGGGCGCAGGCTCCGCTCATCCACTGGGCTTGGTTTCCTTGGGATCTGCAGTACCACTGGCTGACTATAGGTGGTGTGTGTCTTCCAGCTGAAGTTACCATCATTCAGCTACAGCCAATGGGAAGACACCACACCCTTCTTAATTCCCCTTCTGTCTGCTGACCACTGTCAGAGATAGTTCTGATATTCTGGCTCCTGTGCTGCCCTGTTCTGTTTAGTGAGCCTGGTGTTCTGACTTCTGCTTGTTTCCTGACTACGTCTCTTGCCTACTGTTTATATACCTTGCTGCCCGATCCGGATTTGACCTCTGCTACGTTTTCTGATTATGTCCTTGCCTGCCGATTCTGGCCCTGTCTTGCAATTCCTGGTTTGACACTGCTTGACGACTACTCTTTCAGACTGCAGCCTTTTGCAGGTAGTGATCTCCAGGGCCCTGTGTAATTCCAAATCCCTGTATAGGGGCTAAAGGGTTTCAGGGTTCTGGGGGTCCTGCTTGGTGAAGTAGTTTCCCTCTAGCCTGTCCATTACAGCCCGTCAGAGTCTGTGGATCAAGGCAGGCATTACAGTAACACCACAAGACCAGACCACATGTTGCTCATGCTACTGTGAGCAGCTTGCGTGGCTTTAGAACTCTACCATTGCCTGCAGCGTCTTGCGACTTGTCTGCCAATGAGCACATTTGGAACGTCATTGGTTGGCAATTGCAAATTGAGCTGCAAGCAACAGATCTTGATGATTGGCATATCCAAGTGCATTCAGCATGGCAGAACATTGTTCAGACAACTATTAATCAGGTTTCCTGTCCTCTGATAAAAGTCTGCAATCGCTTTGTGACTGCAGACTTCTTAATCTTGATAGTATGCTATCTTTTTGTGTTACAATTTCAGTGTTGACTGGTGTGTTTATAATGTCTGTTGTTATGAACTGGTGACGATCACAAAAAATCCCATTAATCAGGAAAAAAATAAAAAAACACAAGAGTACTTGGAAACTAAGCTGACCGCAATCACCTATCTATCGGACAACACTAGAAGTAGCAGTGGGATGTTCCTAACAGACCTAGACACCTCGTCACTGCTGGAGAAACTAGTTACACCTCAAAGATAGAAATGAGGAATCTTAACTTGCCTCGGAGCAGTCCCCAAGGGAATACTAAGCCCCCAACATAGCAACGGTGATGTAAGAAAACACAATACACAGAAAATATAGATTAGCAAAGGTGAGGCCCAACTTACTAGATACAACAGGACAGGAAAGATTACTGATTGCGGCCAGCAAAAAACCCTGCAATAAATACCAAACTCCTGATAGAAAAAAAGACGTAAGACCACACGGTCTTCCCTCACTATATCAAGTACTCTTGTGCCAGACACTTTGAACAGAACTGCAGATATAATGGGAAGGAACAAAATCACAGAACAAATAATATTCAAAAGTGCAAATAATCAAAATCAGAACAGGGAGAAACTCCCTTTCTTGCTAAAGGAACTGCCCTCTCAAAAATAGCACAGAGCCAGATCCTTACATGCAAGAAAACAAACACAGAACAAAATGGAAAAACAACACCAACACACGTATGTGCAAAACCAGCAGTTAAACAAAGAAAACCTGCAGACTTGTCTGAAGTGAATTGTGACGCAGGATAAATAGAGGAAACTGAAGGACAAACTCCAAGCCATCTTCAGAGGCAGAAGCAAACATTTATCACCGGCAGCAGCCAGTATAAACTGCTCACCTATATACACCAGGCTGGTCTGCAATAGGACTTCCTGGATTCCTAATTAATTCCAACACCTGTTGAGTCACAGATTCAGACTCCGCTTCATTACCATTCCTAGCCGCCAGAGGGAGCTCCACATATTATCCCCATAATTAAAATAACGTGCAGTAAATAATTATTTAAGGTTTTATCCTCTTAATATATTGCAATCATATTATATGAAACTGTGTACTTACAATTGTTCATTTTGCCTTTCTGCCCAGTAAATTCCTCTCTTTTCTCTGCTCTATAGAGAAACAAAGTCTCATGTCCCTGCATGAATCATTCCTCTCTTCAACTCCTGACCCAGGTGCTCCTCCACTCCCCCTGCCATTGACTATTGCAGTGATTACTCATGCAGGGAAAAGGGACTTCCTGTTGCTACATAGAGGTTAAAAGAATTCAGCTAGTCTTTTTTTAATCACATGATGTCATAGATCTAATGGAAGACAAATTAACTGGCTAGCAAGGCAAAATGAGCAATTGTAAGTACACAGTGCTATATAATAAGTTGATTGCAATATGTTAAGAGAATAAAAACTTTGATCAGAGTGTTTTTTTAAGTGTATTATAGGTATCAGACAACCCCTTTGAGGCAAGTAAAATATGTAGACATTACATAAAACAGTAATACTATTGGTGCCTATGGAACATTCGACAATTACAATGCGTTAATTCTGAACTATTCCTTAAATAGTCATTAAGAAAGTAATTATGTGCATAGAGTTGTTAGTCTTTGGGCTATTGATCTTAATGTATCATTAATAGGGACTGATGAATATAAGACAGAATTACAGAAAAAAAAAAAGAAGAAAGGGAAACCCTAGGGTGGACGACGTGGAAAGGAGTAAAAACTAAAATGGTCTTACATGTTCTTTTAAATATGAATTTATTAATATAATTTATTTAATCGTTATTCCCTTACATTCTTATGTGAAATTGTTGCCTTTCTCTACATTCAGAGTCTTTGGTGACAGCAGACAGACTGGATGCTGTGAGCGAAGCTTTTGTTGATCTCTCTTTGAGTCAAGATGAGAGGTGTTCAGAAAGGGTCTCCTCTGTGAAAAACATCACAGGCAGCAGGTAAGAGTTGTTTCATTATTGTATGTCCAGTACTTAGAACTGTAGGACATTTCAAAATAATTTTACCAATAAATAGTACCTGAACTAATTAACAACAAGATTACAGCAAAAGAGAAAACATAGACTAATCACAAAACATTAGGTATATTTTGTCTTTCGTGTGAAATTTCAGGATGATCCTAAAATGCCCTGTAACCTTTTCAGGTGACCTTAATGGGACCTTCTCTAAACTTTTGACTGCACATGTCCAACTATTGAATGTTTCAGTCCTTTTTGCACAATGTGATGATCTCTAACAATGGTAAAATTTACAACAGGTGTTAAATCCATGAATGGCCCAATAAATTTTGGGGTTCAATTAGAATTAAGATTTAAACAGCCCTACTCATCATGCTGTTCACATTTTGACATCATCAGACCAAAATGGCACCTTACAATTGATCAGTAGGACCGCGCCATTGTGAGCCTTCAAGCAGGATGTTCTCAGAGGTAGCCACTGAAGTTAGCCTGTCACATAGTGTCATCGGCAGATTACAACACATAGACTAGAAGAGTCACAGAAAGGCATAGAAGTGGATGTCCTTTGACCACATCCCACACTGATGACCGCTTCATTGTGAATAATGACCTTCAGATTAATGCCACACAACTCCAGTCACATTTAAGGAAGATGAGAGGCACCCAAGTGTCATGTCAGACCAATTGAAAGCGTTTACATTAGTACAGTCTGAGTGCTAGATGACCTGCAAGGGTACCTGACCACACCACCAGGCACAGCCATCATCGTCTTGCTTGGGCAAGGGAGCATCTACGCTGGACAAGAAACCAGTGGACCTCAGTGCTGTTTACTGATGAAAGTCGATTCACTCTGAGCAGAAATTATGGCCACTAATGATGTTGAAGACGTCAAGAAGAGCTCTATGCATCAGCCATTTTTGTCACCAGATGAGCCTTTGGTGTTGGTGTTAGTGTAAAGGGTGCTTTACACACTGCAACATCACTAACGATATATCGTTGAGGTCACGGTGTTTGTGATGCACATCTATCCAGCGTTGTTAGCGACATCGCAGCGTGTGACAGCTAGGAGCGACCTTAAACGATCGCAAAAGAGTTAAAAATCGTTGGTCTGTGACACGTCGTTCATTTACCAAAAACCGTTGTCTGGTCAGTAGCGAGGTTGTTCGTCGTTCCTGCAGCACCACACATCGCTACGTTTGACACCGCAGGAACGACGAACATCTCCTTACCTGCCGTCCACCGGCAATGAGGAAGGAAGGAGGTGGGCGGCATGTTCCGGCCGCTCATCTCCTCCCCTCCTCTGCTATTCGACGGCCGCTTAGTGACGCCGCAGTGACATCGCACGGAACGCACCTCCCCCTTGAAGGAGGGATTGTTCGGCGGTCACAGCAACGTCGCTGAAAAGGTATGTGCGTGACGCTGCCGTAGCGTAATGTTTGCGTCGGCAACGATCACGAAATGGCGCACGAACGACGGGGGCGGGTGCTATCGCTCGCAACATCGCTAGGAATCGCTAGCGATGTCGCAGCGTGTAAAGCAGCCTTTAGTGTGGACTAATGTGTCTAGTCAATACAGAACTGCCCTATACTTTGTGAATGGTACAGTGACAAGCCCCTACTACTGGAATAACATAATTAATCCAGTCATTGTGCTTCTGCATCAACAAGATAAGCCTACTTTCATCTTCATGGACATCAATGCTCCAACTCATCAAAGTCGCATCATTAGGGAACGACTGCTGGAGATTGGGAAACCTCAAATGGAGCGGCCTGTACTTTCTCCAGACCAGAATCCCATAGAAAACCTATGGAATGAGCAGAGTCGTCGTGCAGAGGCTCGTAACTCTGCACCCATAATCTCAATGACCTGAGGGCCACCCTTCAAGAAGAGTGGGATGTCATACCTCAGCAGACAATAACGCCACTTGTGACCAGCAGGAGACATTGTTTTCAGCTGTAGTTGATACTCAAGGCCACATGACAAGTTATTGAGACATTGAAAATTTTTTGAAGGGTATACCCACCACTATGGTTGGCTGTTGTTTCAATACATTTTTTGAGATGAGGGTATCAGCATTGCTTGCTTCTACCTAAAAGCCCTATTCATGATAAAATTTCACTGTAGTGTGAACTTTTTACGTATAACATAAAATTCACCTGAAAGCCAAATATCCCTAACTTTTTGTGAGTAGTATATATGTCTCTAAACCATATAACAAGAAGTAAAAATCCAGCAATTTCGTCTCTCCCAAGCCGTATTCACATCTGTCATGGTTGGGAAGTAGAGAGTAAAGGGTGCTTTACACGCTGCAACATCGCTAGCTATTACTAGCGATGTCGCGAGCGATAGCACCCGCCCCTGTCGTATGTGCGATATGTGTTGAGCGCTGCCTTAGCAAACATTATCGCTACGGCAGCGTCACACGCACATGCTTTGTCAGCGACTTTGCTGTGACCACTGAACAATCCCTCCCTCAAGGGGGAGGTGCGTTCGGCGTCATAGCGATGTCACTGTGGCGTCACTAAGCGGCAGCCAATCGAAGCGGAGTGGCGGAGATGAGCGGGACGTAACATCCCGCCAACCTCCTTCCTTCCTTCTTTTCCGGTGGACGCTGGTAAGGAGATGTTCGTCGCTCCTGCGGTGTCACACATAGTGATGTGTGGTGCCGCAGGAACGACGAACAACATAGCTACTCCCCAGACAATGATATTTGGTTTTTGGACGACCTCTCCAACACCAACGATTTTTACCACTTTTGCGATCGTAGAAGGTCACTCGTAAGTGTCACACGCTGCGATGTCGCTAACAACGCCGGATGTGCGTTACAAACACAGTGACCCCCGACGATAAATCGTTAGCGATATCGCAGCGTGTAAAGCCCCCTTTAAGCTTTTGATGATTGTATGGTGTGAGTTTATTGAGGGCAAGTATATATACGACACAATTTTTGTACTTTTATATAGCACAGACCTAAGCTTTTTTTATCGTGCTCTTTCGTTTTGTACATTTAGTCCTGTACATGGTTATATACTGTAGTTGACATTCACTCATAGATATGCAGATATTCATTCAGAGGTGCGTCTAATAAACATCTGTCTTCTGAATCATTATAAATATCATTACCACTTATCATTTGTTTGCATATCTCTGGTTATCATGACTGATATATAGCAACGTTACTTTAGTTGAGTTGTCACAAATGTGGATGGCCTCACTCTCATGAGGATTGAAACAAATTATCACTGAAGGGAAATAAGTGTCCGACCCATGGATGTTAACAGCTCATATATTAAGCAAAATGTGGATTTCTCTGGAATAAGACAACCGATTGCAGATATCAAGGTATAATTTTATTCCTATGATCACAGCATGCCCATATAGATGGCTTAGGAAGATTGACCCCAATAACATAACCTTTAAGCATTCTTGCTTTTGACTTCAGTTTCCTTTCGCTCTAGTTGCCGGTCTTCACGAGTTTTTCCTATAATTAAAAGGGTTGAATAGAACTTAGTTTTAAGGCATAAAGTAATAGAAAAATAATAAAAGAACAGGCAGGTGGTTGCAAACAAAGGTAACTACCTGCCTGTTGTACTCAGCACTGGCTCAATGCTGGCTGTCAATCAGCAAGATGTCGGCAGTCACGATCCATCAACAGAGCAGAGCAGAAGAAGAAGAGGAGCTGCTCTGCTGACTTGCAGTAGCTGAATAGCCTTCAGGACTCGTCTGTGACCGCTCTGTGCCGGTGAAGAATGGTGCCGGGCACAACAGGCAGGTAGTTAACAACTATCTGCCTGTTCTTAGGCACATTATAAAAAAAAACAACTATCAGATATCCCCTTTTAATAGAAATGGAACCATATATGAAACGTGTTGAAGAATAAAATATATTTTTGCTTTTTAGTGTTTTTGCTTTTTGTTTACCTAGATCTTTATATTGCATACCTTACCAGTGTATGCAAACCAGAGACATCCGAAAACACAGAACTTATTCCAAGGGTAGCATCAGTAGTCCATCCATCACATGTAACAACTCATGTTATTATTCTCACCATACAGCGTAATTGAACCAATTTCAATGCATCAAATTAAGACGTCTGGATAGGGACGCTCCGCCGAGTCAGTGTTATTGTCATTGCAAGTATCTACCTGCATTGTGTTGAAGAATTATAGAACAAGTCATTTTGTCTGTCAAGATATTTTTTTTTTCTCTTTTTTGTTTGTTTTTCCTTTTTTTATATAATGCCTGTTACATGAAATAACCTGTACAAAGCAACCACATTCTCATGACTGGCAGCAATAAAGTTTTTGTCTCCGCACGATATACTGATTGATCCAAAATGAGCACCTGGATGTCTATATCTATGATCATTTGCCCATACCTACTATGACTCGAAACCTCTGAAACGTTTTCTTTTCATGTCTTCACCAGAAAAACCTTGAGCTTACAATGTGGTTGATTTCCTCTGCAAAAGATGGATATGTAGATGTGATATTAATTGAGTGTTATGACAAACTCCCCAGGTCCCGCATTACCTTAAAGTGCCAATCAAAGATTATGTAGGCAGAGCATGATCTCTCTCAAGAGCCTTTTTATAGTCTGCAGAGTCTTCAATGATGAATTAATGGTACCCTCTCCATTTATTTCGACAGGAGTTGTAGAAATAGGAATAAGCTATTAATGCCTATTTTAAAGTGAACCTGTCAGGTACCCTATGCACCCAGAACCACGAGCAGTTCTGGATACATATCTAGAATCCCTGCCTACTCTTCCCTGTATCCAGTAGCATAGATAAGGACATCTTTAGAAAAAGTATTTCTATGGATCCTTTATGAGATGCCAATGAGCGCAGCGACTAGTCGCAAGGGCGTTATATCCCCGGACTAGTCCTCCCTCTTAACATGTTACCACACCCACAGGGGTGTGCTATCATGCCATTCAATGCCCATTGCCTAGCATCCTCATCAGTGGTAACACACGTACCTGTGTCCGTTGTCACTGCCTTAGACACCGGGTTTCGGGTTAGTGTGCATGATCAAAAGTCCCGGCTCTTCCGGATATGCGCACTAGACCTCTCTGAAGCCAGCACGCATACACCCGGCTTCATAGTGCGCATGACCAGAAGTGCAGGGACTTCTGAACATGCGCACTGACCCTAAGCCCGGTGTTCTGAAGCGGTGACAACGGACACGGGTACAAACGCCACCACTAATGACGCTGGCAATGGGCATTGACTAGCATGTTTGCATGCCCCTATGGGCGTACGAACGTGCTAAGTGGGCGGACAAGTCGGGGGATTTAACGCCCTTGCGACTAGTCCCTGCGCTCATTAACATATCATAGAGGATCTTTAGAAATACTTTGTCAAATATCTCTTTATGTATTCTACTATATACAGGGACAGTTAGGCAGGGATTAGCAATATGCACCCAGAACTGTTCATGGTTTTGGGTGCATCTTAGATCTAACAGGTTCACTTTAAGAATACCCCTTTAAATCTTATTTTTAATGCATATAAATAGCCTCCATATGATTTTGTATATTTAGATCCAAATCATGTTTAGGCAAGAAAATATTTGCCAATAAAAATGGCTAAAGGGGGCTTTACACGCAACGACATCGCTAACGAGATGTCGTTGGGGTCACGGAATTCGTGACGCACATCCGGCCTCGTTAGCGACGTTGTTGCATGTGACACGTACGAGCGACCGCTAACGATCAAAACTACTCACATAATCGTTGATCGTTGACACGTCGTTCAAATCCCAAATGTCGTTGATGGTGCATGACGCAGGTTGTTCGTCGTTCCTGAGGCAGCACACATCGTTACGTGTGACGCCCCAGGAACGACGAACAACACCGTTCCTGCGTCCTCCGGCAACGAGGTGGGCGTGACTTTCATTCGGCTGCTCTCCGCCCCTCCGCTTCTATTGGACGGCTGCCGTGTGACGTCGCTGTGACGCCGCACGAACCTCCCCCTTACAAAAGAGGCTGTTTGTCGGCCACAGCGACGTCGTTAGGCAGGTAAATTCGTGTGACGGGGCCTAGCGATATTGTGCGCCACGGGCAGCGTTAGGCCCATGACGCACATACGATGGGGGTGGGTGCTTTCACGAGCAACATCGCTAGCGCTGTCGCTGCGTGTAAAGCAGCCTTAAGGCTATGTGCGCACTGGAAAATGGAATTTTCTCAAGAAAATTCCGCAGGTATTCAAAGATTACCGCACCCGCGGTAAAAAAAACGCGGCAAACCACACCCGAAAACCGCATGCGGTATGCCGCGGTTTTACTGCGGTATTGTTCGCGGTATTGCCGCGGTATTGCGGTTGTGCGGGTTGGTATGTGCTTTATTGCATTCAATGCAATAAAGCACATTGAGGAAAAAAAAAGTCATTTCATTCTGAGATAGAGAAATAGACAGAAGAATAGATAGAAGAATAGATGGAAGAATAGATAGACAGACAGAGGGATAGATAGAAGGATAGATAGAGGGATAGATAGATAGAAGGATAGATAGAGGGATAGATAGATAGAAGGATAGATAGACAGGGATAGATAGAGTCCCTGTGAGCACACTCTGCATTTCTCACGGTCGTTCACATTACCGGCCGTGGGAAATGCCCTGGAGTTACCTCTGATGTCTCGCTGCCAGGCTGCATTTAGCAGTGTCTGTGTCAGTCGCGGCTGGATGCAAGCATCGCAGGACGCCGGAGCTGTGGATTACGCCGGAGCTTTGTTTCGGGAGGGGTTAATAAAAGGGTGAACGAGGCTTGTTTGTGTTTTATTTAAAATAAAGGATTTTTCGGTGTGTGTTTTTTCACTTTACTTACGGGTTGATCATGTCAGCTGTCACATAGACGCTGCCATGATCATGCCTGGAGTTAGTGGCGGCGATCCGCCACCATTAACTCCTTGTATTACCCTGACTGCCACTGCTACACGGCAACAAGAAGACTGGGGACACTCCGGTACTGCCGCATAATGCATGTGACAGTCCCGGGGCAGCTGCGGCTGATATTCTCGGCTGCAGGAGGGGGAGTGAGGCGGGGGACATTAACCCTGCCCCTCTCCCTCCCCAGCCTGAGAATACCGGGCCGCCGCTTTGTTTACCTCGGCTGGATGGTAAATATACAGCGGAGCCCACGTGCTTTGTTTCCTATATTTCCGTTTGCTTTCTATGTGTGTTCTATATGTCTATGTCTGTGATGTCTGTGTGTGTCTGTGATCTGTGTGTGTGATATATGTGTGTTTACTCTCTGCTCCGCTTCCTCTTCCTGTAATGACATCACTTCCCTGCAAAACCGCAGGCAAGCGATGTACATTACCGGAGGTAAACTGCGAAATACCGCAGGGAATAACGCAGGAAAACGCAGTGGACCGCACAGAATTTGCTGCCTGCGTTATTCCCTGCGGGATTTCACGATTACATTGGAGTCAATGGAGTGAAATCCCGCAGCGATGTGCGGAAAAGAATTGACATGCAATTGTTTTTGCTGCGGGAATCCCGCAGCAAAACATGCAGCTGTCAAAATCCGCCTAGTGCGCACAGGATTTTTTTTTCCCATAGGTTTTGCTGGTGATTCACTGCAGAGATGTTATGAACATTTTCTGCAGCGAAACATGCAGCAAATCCGCAGAAAATCCACAGCAAAATCCAGTAAGTGCGCACAGGGCCTAAGGCTTTCCTGGCCACACATGATGAGACCCAGTCCTGTTCTTGACGCTAAGCTCTCCTTCAGAGTAAAGAGTCTTGGTATTGTAATAATTATTTGTGTTTTTTTCTACATTTTCCTACAATAAACTACAAGAGCCAGCGTAGTGTCCTAGATATTAATATGTGCTGCATCAAATTCTGAGAAATTCACTTTAATTTCACTCTTTTAGGCTGGTTTCAGACGTCCGTGTTTTAGGTACGTGTGACATCCGTTTTTAACACGGGTGTCACACGTACCCATGTTATTCTCTGATGTGCCTCACACGTCCGTGTTTGCACATGGAACGTGTGACCTTTCATGACCCCGCACGCATACACGCAGGCATCTCCGGCAGCACGGATGTCACACGGATTGCACACTGATGTGATCCTTGTGACATCAGTGTAAAACATACCGGAGAAAATATGGGTCTTTTTAATAAAAAGATTTTCTATATTTACTTCTCTCCAGCGATGCTGCCTCCCGCTCCTTATCGCTGCTCATTATACTCACTGAATATTCAGTGCCCTGTGGAGCAGCGCTGGGGACTTCAGTGCCGGGAACCACACCGCTGGGTGAGTGTACAGCAGAGTGTGTGTGTGTATGTATGTGTGTGTGTATATACACATGCATGTGCACTATGTGTGTATGCGCTCGGTGTATCGTGTGTCTGCTATGTGTGTATACATATGTGTGTGTATGTGCTCAGTGTGTGTGTCTGTGTGTGTGTGTATGTGTGTGTGTGTGTGTGTGGTGAGAACCTAGAAGCCGGAACATTGCGGGGACAGCATCAGGGACTCATCACAGTTCCCAGTGAACTCTGATGAACCCATGAAGCTGTGTCGCGGGGGTCATCAGGATGTCAGAGTTCATCGGGAACTCCGATGACCTCCTGGATGTCACTGTGCTGCAGAATACTTGCCTGTCCTTGGCGGTGCAGTATCCCTCGCTGTCCCCACGATGCTCCGGCTTCCAGGTCTTGAGTGCGGTGAATAATCAATGAATATAATGAGCAGCAGTCAGTAGCAGGAGGCAGCAGAGCCGGAGAAAGCACGTAAATATGAAAAATCATTTTATTTCACAGACCCGTTTTTTCTCCGGTACCTGTCACACGCATGCAAACATGGATGTCACACGAGTGCCACACGTGATACACACGTATGACACACGTATGATCATAACCATGCGTGTGACTGGTACCTGATTAAACACGGACGTCTGAAACCGGCCTTAGACAACTTCCTTAGGACTTTGATGAGGAATTAGACATCCAAAAAGTATTACATTTCCTTGCTACTGTCTTGCCAGCGTTGAAGTTTAGAAAGTTTAAGATCTTTAAGAAGGAATATTATATTGCATTATTATTTGCACATACAAACAGTACAGTTAGATATCTGCCTATACAAATATACGCCAATATCCCTTTACTTAAGGTACCGAGGACAAAAGAGGCGTCTGAAATACAGTCTTTATCAAACGTCTTATGTATAGTTGGAGGTTCCTTGCGCCAAAACAAACTCTTTGCTGACAGAGAAGCTTGACAATTATTTTACCTTAATCTATTACTTGGCCCATCCCAGAATGACCTTGTTTACTCATCTCAAAGTCTTTGAGTGCATTTTAACTTGGCACATAAACAGGACATGTGGCATCTCTAAGGAAGGCATTTGTATCTCAAGATATGCACAACACTTGAAAGAAATTTCCTGCATGTCACAATGTAGTATTTACAAAAGTTAGTACATCTCTCACAGTTTTATAAATATTTTATTATATCTTTTCAAAGGACAACACTGAAGATATTAGTAGATGCTGGAGAGACACAAAAAGGCACAAATTAGGGTCTTGTCCCAGTGGATTGGGATAGATAATACAGAGAATTACTCACCTGAGAGTCACAACTACTTTGAAGGGCATATAGCTGCATGATGGCTGCTGCAAATCCCGTGGATACTCAAATTGGATAAAGCAGAATAAGAAAGGGGTTAATTCTGCACTGCCATGTGTAATGAAGGAAGAATCCAGAAACGATCAATAACGTGATTTTATGCTTCTAGGCGTTTCGGAGTCTTGCTCCTTCTTCAGGATAAAATTTGGTACATCAGTGATTTTTTGTCCTGAAGAAGGAGAAAGACACCAAAACGCATAGAATAATAAAATATATTATTGATTGTTCCTGGATTCTTCTTTCAGTACACATGGCAGCACGGAATTAACCACTTTCTTCTCCTGCTTTATCCAATTTGAACACTTAAGATATGACACTTTGATACAATGTAAAAGTAGTCAGTGCATAGCTTTTATAACAGTGTTAATTTAGTGTGCCCTCTAAACCAGTTTTCCCCAACTCCAGTCCTCATGACTCTCCAACAGTGCATGTCTTCTGGATTTCCTTAGTTTTGCACAGGTGATAAGTTTATGATTCACCACCTGTCAATGGTAAGGAAATCTTGAAAACTTCACCCATCCAAGCAGTTTTCCATATTTGCCCTGATGAGGTGCAAAAATCCCCAAATTGATGTTTGCAAATGGAGTTTCTAAGTCCTGTGGCTAGGCCCTTTGAATGATTGATATAGACTTTTAGGATTGATACCTCCAATTGGTGGCAGTAGAGACTCTGTCTTCCTTTTCTTAGAAGATATAATTTGCATATTTAAATTCCTGCTTGGCCTGTAAGTCTCATCATGTCAACTTGGCAGTCTCAACAAAAAGAAACTTAACCCCATCAACCCTATGAAATTGGAGTCATACCACGATGTATTAGGGGTTCATGCACCTATATAGCATTGATACCACACCATGTGCATAAAAGTAGTGCTAACTCTGTCCTTCTGTGCACAAGCTCAGTGCAGGATGATGTCTGCATGTAAGTAGAAAAAGAAACCCAAGGGAAAGCATCGCAAAAAAAACTCACTAAAAGCAGATTCAGCTCCGTTAGTTACCTAAGGTAAGACTATAAACACCACCTTATTCAGTACAACAGTGAGAGGTAGGATGGAATCCAGGAGAACGTGAATCGTCATTGCCTTGCGTGAGTCATCATCTCAGTATCTAGGTGTTAAAAAAAGCAGATCGTATCCAGATGTGAAAGTGAGGAAAACAAAGCTGCAAAGCTGGTTTGATAGTTGGCTCAGAACATCCTATTGATATCTTTGTACATGACAAATCAGGAAAATGTATTTAAAATGCAAATTTTCTAAAAACAAAGGAAAACACCAACTGAAAGAAATCTAGAAGTACCCCCATAGATCAATCATATCATTACATATCAAATACATGCATGCCTCCCATATTTACACATAGTGTATAGTATTTCTCTAGTATGTTGCAATACTTAAAGGGACTTCCCACCACTTTGATATTAATAATCTGCTGAGTACTGCAGATCAGCTCCTAGTCAAACAATTGGAATATCCACATGATAAATGTCTAATAGATGGGAGTGCTCTGGGAAAAGTACCAATTTCTAGAATGGGGTTCCCCAATCCCCTGTTCTGATTGGTGCGGATCACAGTGGCAGTAGCGCTGGCAGTGATTTTTTGCGGGTTTCTACATTTCCTGCTATGCAAGTTCCAAATGCAGCCGAGTGCTCATGATCTGCTGTATATTTGTTGTGAAATAATCCCTTTAAATTCCAGCTTGATGTTTTGATCCTCCTGTGCAGGAAATTGCACTTGTAATATGATTAGTTACTAGGAAAAATGTTCACTGCTTACCTGAGTAGCGGTGGTTAACGGGGATGTCCACTACTTAGACAACCCCTGCTCATTCCTCTTGTTCGCCCCCATAACGATAAATAAGAGCCTATACTCACCTCCGGTGCAGCTGTGGTTCCACCGATGTCTGCAGCCGCGTTCCCAGGGCTCACGTGATGTTATGATACGCGAGCCCTGCAACCAATCAGCATCCGGTGTCTGTCTCCCCGCTTTAGGACATTTGAGCAAGATGTGATCATTGCGCTAACTTCCTGCTCAAACGTCTAATGGCAGGGAGAAGGAAGCCGGCACTGATTGGTTGTGGGGCTCGCATATCATAATCATGCGGCTTCAGACATCAGTGGAATTTCTGCTGCACCGGAGGTGAGTATATGCTTATTTTTTGTTACGGGGGCGAACAAGGGGAATGAAAAGGAGTTTTCCAAATAGTGGACATCCCCTTTAACCCCTTCCCGACCCTTGACGCACCATATGCGTCATGAAACCTTGTGCCTTCTCGACCTTTGACGCACCGTATGCATCATGGAGGGTTTCCGTTCCTGCAGCGCTGGTGACCGGGTTTACTGAAATGTCACCAGCGCTGCAGGTACATAAGGACTTGTAGTTGAGCCCAGGGAGTTTGGCTTTGACCCCCCCCGTGGCTACAATCGCTCTGATTGGCTTTTGAAATTGTCACTTTCACTTTCACATTCAATCAGAACGATTGTAGTATTTCACCAATGAAACTTGGTGAAATACTACACTCCAGCCATGGCTGATGATGCAATATCATCAGCTATTGGCTGGAGCAGGGAGAGCTCCGTGTAATGCCCCCCCCCTATCTAATTGAAGGTAGCGTCCATGTGATGCTATCCCTCCAATCAGATGTGGAGGAGCGATGTGACCGGTGGGTGCCCTCCCCCTTCAGCTTCATCCTGACCGTGGACTGCGACGCTGAAGAGGAGGGTCACCTGCTGCCGCTGCCACCGCGATCTGCCGCCACCGATCACCATCCGGTAAGTTTTTCTCCCCTCTTTGCTGTCTTTCCCTTCATTTCTGTGCTGTCTTCCCCCTCCCTTCTGTGCTGTTCCGCGCTCCCCTCTGCTGTCTTCCGTTCTCCCCCCGCTGTCTTCCGTTTCCCCCCCCGTTGTCCGATCCCACCCCCACCCTGATCTCCGCTTCTCCCGCCGTCCGATTCTACCCCCCCAACTCACACTGACCTCCACTGCCTTCCCCGACCTCCGCTTCCTGTGATCACTCTCCGCCGGTGTCCTGCTTCTGACACCCGGCTGGTGTGAGTGACTGCTGCTGCTGCTGTTGCGCCCTGGACAAGCCAGGTCGTCACAGAACTACACCAACACACCCCCACCCCCAGCTGTTCACAGCAGTCATCCCCAGTGAGACCTGGTTTCTTCCTCGGGTTCAGACAGACACACCAGGTGGGTGGAGTCAGGCAGATGGGCATGCCCACCGAGGAGTTTAGCTGGCCTGAGGCAGGAAACAAGTGGAGACAAGTCCAGGCAGAGGAAGAGAGAGGAGGTATGCAGAGAGGCAGACGCAGACAGGGGCCTAGGTTGGAGCCTAGGGCCCTCGTGTAGCCAGTCAGGCAGACGGTAGTGGCCGTCTGCGGGAGCCGGTAAAACAGTCTTGGTGGAACCGTAGGTAGCCGGGGTTGGGCGGTGGCCCACCGGTATTGAACCGGGGAGCCAGCTGGAAACCGGAGCGCAGGAGGAGCGTACACGAAGGTGCAGGAAAGGACTTACACTACCAAACTGGGTCAGGGGAAAAACACCACAGCCATCTGTGGGACCCATCCATCCAGCCGTTTGTTTTACCGGAGACTTTGCATTCTTCATTGGCTGAGTGAGTACAACCGTGCCGTGCGGCACAGCGCTGCCCCCGCGACCCTGCACCTCGCCAAACCCCGTCATCCATCCCTACCTCCCTCACCGGGCCCCTGGACAACCAATCCCCCTACCCACGGAGGGGAGAACCAACATTCAAGCTGCTCCCTGTCACCGCTCCCGGGATCCCCGTCCAGAGCAGCGGTGGTGTCACAACCTCCCCACAACCGTGGGTGGCGTCACGGACAATCAATCCCCAAAACCATTCCCCTTTTCACTCACGGGCGAGGAACGCCGCTCGAGTCCCCGGGATCTGGCCCACCGCTCGAGCCACCACCGAGCAGCAGCAGCCGGACCTGAGCAGTGGGTTAGCGCAGCGTCCCCTCCTCCGCCGGCGACACTGCCAGTGATCAATCCCCCGCCCTGGGGATCACTGGGCAGCAGGGGGCTGATCACTGGGCAGCAGGGGGGTGATCACCCGGACCCCCCTGGGCCCCTGCGATTGCGGCCCACCTGCGCCCCTGCGATCTGCGCCCCTGCGATCTGCCCCCCTGCGATCGCCCCACCTGCGCCCCTGCGATCTGCGCCCCTGCGATCGCCCCACCTGCGATCTGCGATCTGCGCCCCTGCGATCGCCTTATCTGCGCCCCTGCGATATACGCCCCTGCGATCTGCGCCCCTGCGATCGCCCCACCTGCGCCCTTGCGATCTGTGCCCCTGCAATTGCGTCCCACCTGCGCCCCTGCGATTGCGTCCCATCTGCATCCCTGCGATTGCGTCCCACCTGCGCCCCTTGGATTGCGTCCCATCTGCGCCCCTGCGATTGCGTCCCCCTGCGCCCCGGTGATTACGCCCCTGTGATTATGCATCCCTGCGACTGCGCCCCTGTGATTATGCGTCCCCCTGCGCCCCGGTAATTACACCCCTGCGATTGCGTCCCTGTGATTGCATCCCCCTGTGATTGCGTCCCCCTGCGCCCCGGTGATTGCACCCCAGTGATTACGGCTCCTGCATCTCCTCAGCCCTCTCTTGCAGTAGAAAGTTTCACCAAACACTTGCACATACACACGCACACTAAAATAAAGTTTAGGGTTTGGGGTTTTTTTGCACACGCGCACACAAATGTTCTGCTCGTCCCTCCGTAGCTGATAGTGAGGGAGAGGGTCCCACTTTTCTCTATTTCTCCCACTCTTCCTCCTCCAGTGACACAGCCTTGACGTCGTAGGACAAGAAATCGTCCGGAGGCCGGGAGGAGAAGAGCCAGAGGCCGGGAGGAGAAGAGCCGGAGGCCGAGAGGAGAAGAGCCGGAGGCCGGGAGGAGAAGAGCCGGAGGCCGGGAGGAGAAGAGCCGGAGGCCGGGAGGAGAAGAGCCGGAGGCCATGGAGGAAGACCCACAGTAAAGTGTGAGTAACCCCCAACCTAGCGTTAGTGCACTAAACCACGCACACCAAACTGAAGTACATTACACCACACTAACCTGAAATACACTACGTCAGGATGGTATGCGGTGTGGTATAGTGTACGTCAGGTTGGTGTGTGTGTTGTAGTGTACATCAGGTAGTGTGTGTTTGTGTGTGGTGTATACTACAACACACACCAACCTGAGGTACACCCTATACCACACTGCACACCAACCTGACTTAGTGTATGTTAGGTTGGTGTGTGGTGCATGTCAGGATGGTGTGTGTGGTGTATACTACACCACACATACCAACCTGACGTACACTTCACCACACACACACACACACACACATCAACCTGACCTACACTACACCACATACCAACTTGACATACACTACGTCAGGTTGGTATGTGGTGCAGTGTAGGTCAGGTTGATGTGTGTGTGTGTGTGGTGTAGTGTACGTCAGGTTGGTATGTGTGGTGTAGTATACACCACACACACCATCCTGACATGCACCACACACCAACCTAATATACACTAAGTCAGGTTGGTGTGGGGTGTAGTGTACGTCAGGTTGATGTGTGTGTGGTAAACACCACACACACCAACCTGATGTATACTACACTACACACACACACCAACCTGACGTATACTACACTACACACACACACACCAACCTGACATACAC
Source organism: Anomaloglossus baeobatrachus (assembly GCF_048569485.1). Lineage (NCBI taxonomy): Eukaryota > Metazoa > Chordata > Amphibia > Anura > Aromobatidae > Anomaloglossus > Anomaloglossus baeobatrachus. The sequence goes on along the minus strand of NC_134355.1, from coordinate 71,020,724 downwards.
TACATATTCTCCATATGCCACATGGTGTCCATAAATAATTGGAGCTAATTTTCCATTCAAATTGTTAGCAGACACCATGTCGCGTATGGAGAGCCCCTGTGTACCTACACATTCGTGCTCCCCCAAAAGTGACCCCCATTTTTGAAACTAGACCTCCCAAGGAACTTATCTAGATGCATAGTGAGTACTTTGAACCTCCAGGTGCTTCACAAATTGATCCGTAAAAATTAAAAAGTACTTTTTTTTTTTTTCACAAATGTTTTTTTAGCCTCAATTTTTTTCATTTTCACATGGGCAACAGGATAAAATGGATCCTAAAACTTGTTGGGCAATTTCTCCTGAGTACATAGATACCTCATATGTGGTCATAAACCACTGTTTGGGTGCACGGCAGGGCTCGGAAGGGAAGGAGCGCCATTTGACTTTTTGAATGGAAAATTAGCTCCAAAAGTCAAATAGCGCTTCTTGCCTTCCGAGCCTTGCCGTGCACCCAAACACTTGATTTCCACCACATATGAGATATCTGTGTACTCAGGAGAAATTGCACAATACATTTTATGGTGTAATTTTTCCTGATACCCTTGTGAAAAAAAAGCTACTTGGTTGAAGTAACAATTTTGTGGTAAAAAAAAATATAAATATTTTCACGGCTCAACGTTATAAACTTCTGTGAAGCCCCCAGGGGTTCAAAGGGCTCACTAAACCTCTAAAAAAAATTCCCATGATGGGTCTAGTTTCCAAAATGGGGTCATTTGTGCAGGAGTTCCATTGTTTAGGTACCTCAGGGGGTCTCCAAACGCAACATGGCGTCCCCTTACGATTCCAGACAATTTTGCGTTTGAAAAGTTAAATGGCGCTTCTTACCTTCCGAGCCCTGCCGTGCACCCAAACATTTGATTTCCACCACATATGAGGTATCTGCGTACTCAGGAGAAATTGCTCAATAAATTTTATGGTGTAATTTTTCCTGATACCCTTGTGAAATGCTACATTTTATGGCTAAAGTAACATTTTTGTGTAAAAAAAGTAAATTTTCATTTTTTCCTTCCACATTGCTTTGATTCTTGTGAAGCACCTAAAGGGGTAATAAACTTCTTGGATGTGGTTTTGAGTAGCCTGAGCGGTACAGTTTTTAGAGTGGGGTCACTTTTGGGTATTTTCTGTCACCTAGGCCTCTCAAAGTCGCTTCAAATGTGATGTGATCCCTAAAAAAAAGTTTTTTGTAAATTTTGTTGGAAAAATGAGGAATTGCTGATGAACTTTGACCCCTTCTAACTTCCTAACAAAAAAATATTTTTTTTTTAAAATTGCGCTGGTGTAAAGTAGACACGTGGGAAATTTTATTTAGTAACTATTTTGTGTGACATATTTCTCAGATTTACGGGCATAAAATTTCAAATTTTGAAAATTGCGCAATTTTCTAAATTTTCGCCAAATTTCCGAAATTTTCAAAAATGAGCGCAAAAAATATCGGCCTATATCTACCACTTTCATGAAGTACAATATGTCACAAAAAAACAATTTCAGAATCGCCAGGATCCGTTGAAGCGTTCCAGAGTTATAACCTCATAAAGGGACACTGGTCAGAATTGCGCAAAATGGCGAGGTCAGTAAGGTCAAAATAGGCTGGGGGCTGAAGGGGTTAAGTGTATATGTTTGTATACTCTACTGTAGCTGTACAGGTTAAGTACTTGCATCAGAAACTTCTGCAACAAAAGTGCGTCTATTGGCAAGAAAAATGCTGCGTAAAATACATGTTTTTGTCTGTTTATGTGATTTTTGTATGGTTTTTTTTTTTCAAATGAATTTGAATGAATGAAAATTGTTGAAAGAATTGATATACTACAGATTATATGATATAATAAAACTGAGGCCTCTTGTGTCTAAGAATACAGTGAAGTCATCTAAATTTTGGATAATGATAACAATAAAAAGTCTGATTTGGGGCTCACAGTGTAAAATCAATACATCCTTGTAGGAAAGTTTCAGAAATGCCAACAAGCACAGCAATTCATGTCTTTTCCAGACTATATGGGTAGTAGATTAAATGCTTTCATTCATCATCACTTTGTCAAGCTCAGTGTGGCTTCTGTCTGCCATGTTTTCATAATCTTTTATCGTCCAAACGCTCCAATTAACCGCTATGCATAAACATGGATCCCTGCCTTTGTATCACCAACCATGCACTCAGTGCACATTAACCTTTGGGAGCATGCAAAATAATGAGTTACGGCTCTTTGGCAGAAATCAGATTTCCTCCACATATGTCAAGTTGGCCAAGCCAGTGCATATTCTGAATATAGCAATAAGCATGTGTAATGTGTGCCGTGCTCACCGGGTATGGAGCACAGTGCAGCCTTGTATTTGGAACATGTGTACACTACTGTTAACTTATTAGATAATAGTTTACAAGTACTGATTTGCTTCCTTGATGAGAATTTCCACTGTATGACCATTTTTACCCTTCTGACAGGCTATGTGCGCACATTGCGTTCTATTCCGCAGCGTGTAAGTCACTGCATGCGTCTGAGACGCATTGTTACTGCAGAATTTCTGCAGAATTCATGCATTCTGGATGCTTGGAAAAGCATCCAGAACGCACATTTTTGACAGTGCGGTCCCACTCGGCTCTGCTGCATCCCCATAGATTTGCAGCAGAGCTGAGTGGGACCGCACTGTCAAAAAGAGCATGGCTGGCTGCAAGACAGCCACGCGATCAGAAGGAACTTGGATGAACTTCACCCGACTTCATTGTGAACACGCGGCTCTGTGCGTGTGCCGCGGCTTGATTTGCGATCACAGGTGAAGGACTCATCGGTGACCGCAAATCTCCTGAGTGACTGCAGTGAGCCACGCGATCAAGATGTCACGACCCTCTGGCTGTATGTAAATTTCTACTCTTCGGTTACACGGCGTCGGAGTTAGCGTCTGCGCATAGCGCTCATCTCCGGCGCCGTGTTTATGAAGCCCACAGTATTATTGTGCATGAGATATCGTAGCAGACGTCTGCTGCAGCTAATCGGGGTAAGATCAGCTGTTCTCCAGTCCTGTTGTGACACCGCGCGCGCTCCCGCGGTCACAACAGATCTGAAGAAGCGAGGGTGCATGCGCCGCCCTCTCATGCTCAATAATACTGTGGGCTTCATAAACACGGCGCCGGAGATAAGCGCTATGCGCAGGCGCTAACTCTGACGCCGTGTAGCTGAAGAGTAGAAATTTACATACAGCCAGAGGGAGAGAGAGAAACAGGCGGCGGGGGGGCGGGAATCCACGTGCATAACCCGCCCGGACATTAGCAGCAGAGGCGCACACGTCAATCAAAAACATGATGAATTTTCAAACTTTATAAACTTGGATTTCACAGCCTACACATCCGAGCTGCCCACTAATGGTATGTACAGCCTGTGCCTGATAGTGCCAGTGCTGCACTGGCTGCACCTTATACACTAAAATCCTGATGTTTGGTTCCCTTTAAGCATACTCTGCTTTCTCTGATCTCCTTGTTCTTTTACTACTTTTCATGGATCACAAATTGCCCATAATTACTGGATTCTATCATCTGACGGATGTTGATTACCAAAACTACTCTGAAGTTGTGTCCATGGGAAAAACTTGCCGAAATCCAAGGTCCTTGTGTAAGGTTTAAAAAGTAAAAAAGGAATCATTGCATTACTTTGAATTTTCTCCTTATATGAGGCCCATGCCAAATCTGTTGAAATCCAAATGGTTTACTGAGACCAGGTAGCATCCTGGGGTAGAAGCTCTTATTATTATTTATTATCATAGCACCATTTATTCTATGGTGCTTTACAAGTGAAACAGGTATACATAAAAAGCAAGTACAATAATCATGAACAATACAAACACAGAAAATTCAGACTGGTACAGGAGGAGAGCGGTCCCTGCCCGTGAGGGATCACAGTCTACAGGGTATGGGTGAGGGTACTGTAGATGAGAGGAGAGCTGGTTGCGCAGTGGTGTACTGGTCTGAGGGTTACGGCAGGTTGTAGTCTTGTCGGAAGAGGTGGGTCTTCAGGTTCCTTTTAAAGCTTTCCATGGTAGGTGAGGGTCTGATATGCTGGGGTAGAGTGTTCCAGAGTATGGGGGAGGCACAGAAAAAATCTTGTATGCAATTGTGGGAAGAGGAGATAAGGACTAGATAAGGAGATCTTGTGAGGATCTGAGGTTGCGTGCAGGTAAGTACTGGGAGACTAGGTCACAGATGTATGCAGGAGACAGGTTGTGGATGTCTTTGTATGTCATGGTTAGTGTTTTGAACTGGAGTCTTTGGGCAATGGGAAGCCAGTGAATAGTGAGGGGAGAGGTGGATTAATCAGGCCACATAGTTTAGGATAGATTAAGGGGATGCAAGAGTGTTGGAAGGGAGGCCACAGAGCAGGAGAGTGACATGACCACAGACATGGAAAATCTTGTTTCACTGTGGCACGCACCAGGATTTAATGTCGTATTTATGCATAGGCAGCATTGAAGGTTGGGTTGTTCATTAGCCATGGCCAAAAGATCCTGAGAGGTTCTGGAATGAAGTCACACACATAATAACACAAAGAAGTCAAATGTCCATCGAGTCACCTCCCAGCTGGTCGGTGCACACTGACCATTTTGGAGCCATCATGCCCGCAGTTGAGTCAGCAAATTGACTATGGTTAGACAAAACACCGCGAGTCCCTGACAAAGAGCAGAATGAATGAAGCATGTCCATCACTCAGCACTGTAAACAAATTAAAAGGCTTGTTTCCAATGATTGCCCTCTTTACTAAGATTTCTTTCTTGTATTTTTTCTTTTTATTTCCACAGACAATTAGTTCACATAGAGAACGAGATTGGAATTGAAGTCTACGCTGAATCTCTGAATAAAACACTACCTTGGAATCAGGGTATGAATCAGAAAGTGAATGTTAAATGCTTTGAGTGATGTAATTTATTACCAGGGGGAGCTGGGGAAGCATGCAGCGAGCAGTGAATGAGGTGGATGTATCTTATGTAAGCTACACACAATGTGCGCTTTATCTGACATGGACCATGCCTTAAGAGATCTATCTTGCTATTACAGAGACACATTTAGAGCAGGCGGCACAGCACAGTGTGTATAAATTAAAGTTACTCATATTTGTACATGGGGAGTCTTGGAATGAAATACGATGAGGTAGTTGCCTGTATTTTATTTTTAACCATACTTAGCTGCTATGATTGAACATAAGCAATATATCAGCTCTACCAGACGTACGATGCTCAGGGCAAGGATCCTTGTTATATCGGGGATTTTTTTTTATATATATACATTTGCACATAAATCATACATGCCGTGATGGTGCCTAAATACGCCCCACAACATTGAAATTGCAGCGGCAAGAGGAAATGATGTGGATTTATTGAAATCTCAGGACTGGTTGACATATTAACGATATGCAAATGAGGAAAAGATGGAAACAAAATGTTCAAAGCATCTGTTTATTCAGTATGTTGTAAGAGCGCCAAGCGCAGAAATTCCAGCACTTACATTATATTGCAAAAGTGACTACACCTTTCACATTTTTGTAAATATTTTATTATATCATTTCATTGGACAACAGTAAGGGGGGCTTTACACGCTGCGACATCGGCTAGCGATGTCGAGCGCGATAGCACCCGCCCCCGTCGTACGTGCGATATTGTGTGATAGCTGCCGTAGCGAACATTATCGCTTTGGCAGCGTCATACGCACTTACCTGCTCAGCGTCGTCGCTCTGGCCGGCGAACCGCCTCCTTTCTAAGGGGGCGGGTCGTGCGGCGTCACAGCGACGTCACACGGCAGCCGTCCAATAGAAGCGGAGGGGCGAAGATGAGCGGGACGTAACCTCCCGCCCACCTCTTTCCTTCCGCATTGCCGGTGGAGGCAGGTAAGGAGATGTTCGTCGCTCCTGCGGTGTCACACATAGAAATGTGTGATGCCGCAGGAACGAGGAACAACATCGTACCTGTCGCAGCAACGATATTAAGGAAATGAGCGACGTGTCAACGAGCAACGATTTTTCACGTTTTTGTGCTCGTTGATTGTCGCTCATTTGTGTTACACGCTGCGATGTCGGTAACGGCGCCGGATGTGCGTCACTACCGATGTGACCCCGACGATATATCGTTACCGATATCGCAGCGTGTAAAGCACCCTTTACACTGTAGATCTAAAAAGTGAGGACAAAGAGCGCAAAAGGGTCTTAGGGGTACTTTACATACTGCGACATCGCTAGCATTTCATTTACTAGCGATGTCGAGCGCGATTGCGCCCGCCCCCGTCGCACGGCTGATATGTGGTGATCGCTGCCGTAGCGAACATTATCGCTACGGCAGCGTCACACACACATACCTGCTCTGCGACGTCGCTGTGACCGGCGAACCGCCTCCTTTCTAAGGGGGCGGTTTGTTTAGCATCACAGCGACGTCACAGCAGCGTCACTGAACCTCCGCCCAATAGAAAAGGAGGGGAGGAGATGAGCGGCCGGAACATCCCGCCCACCTTCTTCCTTCCTCCTTTTCCAGTGGACGGAGGTAAGGAGATGTTTGTCGTTCCAGCGGCGTCACACATAGCGATGTATGCTGCCGCTGGAACGACAAACAACATCATACCTGCAGCAGCACCGATATTATGGAATGAACGACGTTTCAAAGAGCAATTATTTTTCACGTTTTTGCGCTCGTTGATCATCGCTCATTTGCTTTACATGCTGCGATGTCACTACCGGCGCCGGATGTGTGTCACGAACGATGTGACCCCGACGATATATCGGCAGCGATGTTGCAGCGTGTAAAGTACCCCTTAGGGTCTTACCAGATATTAAAAGTGCAGTGTGCAGGAGATTACACTCACCTTTTTAGGGCTGTGAAAGCCACAACCCCTATGCAGGCATTAACATAATGGCGGCTGCCGCAGCCCCACGTGGAGAGATCTTCAGTGCTGGAGAGGAGAAGCGGTGTTAATGCTGCGCTGTCGCCAAAAAGGAGGAAAATTGTTCATTTATTAAATAAAAGTATATTTCATTGGTCTACGCGTTTCAGGGATCAAGTCCTCTTCTTCAGGACCAAAAAGGAAAAATGAACAATATCAATGAAATGCGTAGATCTATGAAATAAAATACTTCTATTTAATAAATGAACAATTTTCCTCCTTTTTGGCGACAGCGCGGCATTAACCCCGCTTCTCCTCTCCAGCACTGAAGAACACTGTAGATATGACACTTCAATATAATGTAAAGTAGTCAGTGTGCAGCTTGTATAACCGTGTAAATTTGGTGCCCTCTAAATAACTCAACACACAGCCATTAATGTCTAAACCACTGGCAACAAAGGTGAGTACACCCCTAAGTGAAAATAGCCAAATTGTGCCCAATTAGCCATGTTCCATCCGGGTGCCATATGACTCACTAGTGTTACAAGGCGTCATATGTGAATGGGGGGCAGGTGTAGTACATTTGGTGTTATCGCTCACACACTCTCTCATACTAGACACTGGAAGTTCAACATGGCTCCTCATAGCAAAGAATTGTCTGAGGATCTGAGAAAAACATTTGTTGCTCTACATACAGATGGCCTAGGCTATAAGCAGATTGCCAACACCCTGAAACTGAGCTGCATCACGGCGTCTAAGACCATACAGCGGCTTAGCAGGACAGGTTCCACTCAGAACAGGTCTCGCCATGATTAACCAAAGAAGTTGAGTTCACTTGCTCAGCGTCATATGCAGAGCTTGTCTTTTCAAAAGAGACGTTTTAGTGCTGCCAGCATCGCTGCAGAGGTTACAGGGGTGGAGGGTCAGCCTGTCAGTGCTAAGACCATACGCCGCACACTGCATAAAATTGATCTGCATAGCGGTTGTCCCAGAAGGAAGCCTCTTCTAAAGATGATTCACAAGAAAGTCCGCAAACAGTTTCCTGAAGACAAGCAGAATAAAGACAGTTATATATTTTTACAGTACACTTTGATTTACAGTTTTAAATCAATAAAATAGAAATAATAATTAGACATATATTGTATAAGGCTCCGTTAAAAACAGTGTCATTGAGTAAATTCTTGTGGATCCAATTAACCTTTAAAGTATTTTTGTGGAAATTTAATATAGATTACTTATTTCCACAACAGGCAACTGTTCCAGAGTTCACAAGACTCTTGGGTCATCATCGGGTAGGGTTTATGTAAACCCCATATGAAGATGGACCATCTTGGTTGGGAGCGTTCCCATGAGAGTTGGGGCAGTGGAAATTAAATGGCCCTTGAAATTTTGGCAATTATGTTATCAGATCTGACTCCTCTGCGATTACCTGATTAATGATGCTTCGGCACACTATAGGTGTCATCAGTACATACATGTAGTGAATGTGTAGTACTAAAATCTCTGGTTTCGCATCTGGTTTAATTTAGAGAGATTTTAATTCTTCACAGGCTCACTACATGTATGGAGTCATGACACTTTTCGTGCGCTGCAGCACAATCGGCTGATTGGTATTGGGCATCAGATTTCCACTGGTCTTATAATTATGACATACATATGGATCGGTCATCAATATTAAAGTCCCTGAAGACCCCTTTAAAGTTTTTCATAATGTAGATTGGGATTTGATGTACTACAGTATTACAATTGTTGCCTTAAACCTGTATGGAAAATGTAAGGTATTCAAGTGTGAACTGAGCCCTACTGGTAACTTTATAAAGTGTTATGTGACAAATCAAGCAATATGAATAATAGGAAAAAATTACATTACACTGTTTAATGTAATTGCACCCAAACTCCTGCTGTTAGAAATGAGTGAGTCTTTTGAAATTCTAATTTGCCGACTTCGCTGAATTTTCTTCAAAAAATTTGATTTGTGGCAAATAAATTTGCACAAATTGCAATACTGAAAATCTTGAAATTGCTCAGAAAATACATGTGGGGAAGAGGTGATAAAGAGAAAATCCATCTGACAATCTACGAGAGAGAAAAGACCCTGCTGATCATACGAGCTTACACTATACCTAAGAGAGAACCCCCTGTACATAAGAGTTTGCATTATACTGGAGAGAGGACCCACCCTCCTTTACATAAGAGCTTACACTCTACAGGAGACTTACCCAGTAACTTTTGAGATGGAAGATAACTCTACCGTACAAACTGTGCTCCACTGGGAACCGCTTGTCACAGAGAATCAGGGTAACAGACGATGAAGCTCTAAGCTGACCCTCAAACTAGGGACCCTAAGCTGTCCCTTATCCCAGAGGTAAGCTTGATGGTAGCTAGGTCTGGGCCCCCAGCGTGTCACTATCTCCTGTTTAAGCCTTTATCTTACACCACCTCTCCCCCACCCCAGGTGAGAGCTGGGACTGGACAAGCAAACCCCACAAATAACACAGACAGAGGAATGAACCAAAAGTCATGCACATTGCAATTAGACATGAGGGCGAGACAATACAAACCCAGGAGGAAATAAACACAGGGAGGAAATAAACTAACAACGGGGATATTTCCACAGCACACAACAGATCACCTAGCTCTGAATCACTACAATAAGGACCGATACGCAGGAGCAACGCTGAAGCTATATTTGGTGACCAGCAACCGGAGTCAGAACCTTATAAAGAGTGAAGGCGGCTGTGATTGGTCATTAGCAGCCTGAGCTCCTAGTTCACAAGCCAGCAGGAATTAAATCCTGCTGGACTAGAAAGCATTGAAGCAAAACACAGCCGATGCTCGTGATAGGCTATACAACTAAGAGATCTCAAGCTGCTTGTCAGACTCTGCGGTGTGAAAAGAGTCTGCTGCCACCGCCGCCATGAAGCCCAGTGAGTGCAAAGCCAAACACCGTATGACACCGCCGATCTGTGATGCCCACCATTGTACAAGATATGCTAATATGCTAGATGTCATAGCTGCAGCACATTATAGAGCAGGCTATGCAAAATAATGTTGGCCTGCTGGTGGGCAAGTTTTTTTTTTCAAACCACAAATCGAATCTGAATTCACGTGAAACTGCAAATTTCAAGAAATGTGACTCAAGTTTGATACTCCGCAGATCGATCTGCTCATCTCTACCTAGCGTTAAAAATTGAGTGAATAAATTGACCATTTTTCAACTTTTTTAAAAGGCATTGATTTCATATACTGTATTATTCATTATTGACCATCCATGAGTCAGTCCCCTGTTGTTTTTTCTTTATTTAGCATGAGAGTTTTAAACTTTGAGGAAACGATTGAGAATATTTTAGCTTAGCCTAATGTTTAGCTTTGAAGATGTACAGGGAAGTAAGGGCTGGATACATGAAGGACCATTTAGAGAAGCTCTGGTAGATGGACATAAAGTGCAGAAGGTGACCCATGTTTAGAGAAGAAATCCAATAACCCACAGGTCTTCCAGCACCTGCCTGTCGAGTTTATGTCCTCAGGGTGTTCCTGTATTCTCTGTGTTCTCTGTGCAGTGGAGAAATCCTGCCAATATCCTCTTACGAGGAATAAGCTTGTTGTGTCTGCTAACACTATACATGTATTATCAACCATAAAGTCATAGTTTGAAGTCAGAATAATCTTGCACTTCAAAAATGTCGTTTTTATAAGCTTTATGTCATTTGGCAAACACAGTATATTGACCTGCTCCCACTTTCAGCCAGAAAAGGGAAGGGTGTGCTATCCACGGCTCCCATGTCGGGGTCTACATCCTGTTCATGCATTGACAACCTTTCATTTTTAAGACCAGCCTTTCAACATCTGCTCTTTATACTTGACATTTTCTACAGTAACATTTACATTTTCAGTTCAAATACATTACTACCTTTTCTATTATCATTCAGGATGGCAACCACAAAAGAATACCGAAACGTCTCCCAATAGCAGTCATGTGTTATAAATTAGTGTGTGTTCACATTTAAAATAGTAAACCCTGTTCATAGCCATTAGCTGATATCAGAGACCTAAGGCCCCCATAGATAGCCGAGTGTTTTCGTGTTCCCTATGGGAGAGCTGCTGACTGACTTCTCAGCCAATGGCTTATTTCCTGGAGAACAAAGGAATCAGCTATTGGATTTCGAAAGTGCTGATCGTCTGATCCTTCTCTTCCCTTACATTCAACTGGTGGTGGAGAGTCAAGAGGCACCTCTACACTTTAATCTGTCCGTTTATCCCATCAATATTGGTGGATTCGGCCAACTTTATTCTATTGCACACCTGGGCAAAATGTGGACTGAGATAGCCGAGGGGCTGAAAACAGTGGTCACGAACCACACCATGCCCTCCACTGCCTCGTCCCAATGTCACTGCAAAGGATGCAGATAGCAGTGAACACATTGGTGGAGGACGGAGACACCAGATCCTTCATACACCAATTACCTCCAAAGCCTTCTAATACTGTATAAGGCCTTGAGCGCACGCTGCGTTGTTTTTTTTTGCTGCGTTTTTGCGCGCTTTTTGGGTGCAGTTTTGGTCCCAAAACTGCATGAATTTCCTTCCCCAGCAAAGTCTATGAGATTTCATTTTTGCTGTGCACACATTGCAGGTTTTTTTTGGCTGCTTCTTTGTGGTGACCACAAAGATGCAGCATGTCAATTTTTTCTGTTTTTTTGAGCCCTTCCAGTCAATAGATTTGACTGTAAAAACACACTGGACAAAAATGCTGTAAAACAAAAACGCCGTAAAACGCAGCAAAAAATGCTTGCCGAGGGAGCGGTTTTTTTAGGACCAAAAACAAGAGCAAAAAATACATACCTCTAAAGAATCTGTTAGGGCCAGGTGGATGGGCAGACCCAGGAGGTGGATCCACTGGGCCGAACTCCTTGATGATGGTAAGGGGTCCGGTAGCTGGAGCACTACAGGTAGCAGGACAGTCCGTGTACAAGAGGAGAATGCAGAAGTCCCTGGGACCACGGAGTCACTGATGGTAGTCCGGGTGACGGAGCTCAGGTTCGGAGGCCAAGATGTTGTCAGGCGGAGTCCGGAACCGATGGAGCGAGCAGACGGGTCACCGCAGGGATCAGAGATGGAACGGACTGTCAGGATGGCAGATAGGCAGCGTTCGGGGTTCGGGATTCGGCAGGACCAGATGGCGAAGCAGGATCGGCTCTAGAAGAGAGAGAGGTGAGTATCTCACAGGAACACAAGGAGACCTGACTCCTAGCTTGGGAAACACGAAGAACAGGCCCCGCCCACTTGGACACTAAACCCCTTTATACCCTGTAACTGTGTGCCCAATTTCCTGTTAGTGGACGCTGGCCCTTTAAGAAAGGGTCAATGACCGCGCGCCCTAATGCGCATGCGCGACGCCCGGGTGCCAGAAGCCAGGGCAGGGAGCGGTGAGGAGGAAGCAGCAGAGCCGGGCTGGGGCTGAGAAGCCGACGGGCGCCGGGAGCGGGGACCAGGACGCCTGGGAACCGCCAGCAATGGAGGCTGGAGACCGGGGAGCGGCGGAGACCGGACAGAAGAACAGGGGAGCGACGCAGGGAAGCCGGGGAGCGTGGCAGGTGAGCCGGGGGACAGAGCAGGGGACCCGGGGAGCGTGACAGAATCAAATGATAAAGACAAGTGACAGGTCCTCCCTCAAGGGAATCTCTCAGCACGATTTCACAAACTATTTATTTGTTCATTTAGCTCTTGTTTTCAGAAAAAAAGTAAATTTTGCATTTCATTTGGAAATCGCGGTCCCAGAGTCTGGAGGAAAAGTGGAGAGGCCACAATCCAAGCTGCTTGAGGTCTAGTGTGCGGTTTCCACAATCAGTGATGGTTTAGGGAGCCATGTCATCTGCTGGTGTAGCTCCACTGTGTTTTAGGCCTGTTTCAGACATCAGTGATTCTAGTACGTTTGTGCTTTTTTTCTATGTATCAGAATCACTGACATACGCAGACCCATTATAATCAATGGGTCTGCTCACACATCAGTGATTTTTCACTGAACGTGTCTCCGTGCGGCGTACCCGCGTGTCCGTGATTGCCGCACGGAGACATGTCCATTTTTTTCTGGCATCACTGATGACCCACGGACCACTCAGTGGTGTGATCCATGAAACACGTGCCAGAAAAAAACGTGCATATAAAATAAAAATCATTTTTACTCACCCGGCTTCAGCCGCGCTCTTTGCAGCCTGTTCTGCCTGCTGCTTCTGAGCCAGCTCATTACTGTCGTGCATATTCATGAATACACGACACAGCCGACCCGGAAGCAGCTGCTGCGGGGGTCAGCGCCGACCGGATGCTGCACCGCGGGAGTGTTCAGCACCACGGAGAGCAGGAGCGGGCACAGGTGAGTTAATCTCTATGTGCAATCACGGACCACGGAGAACGGAGCCCGGATTGCACTTAGACAACCCACGTGTGCCGTGAATCACGGCACACGGAGGGACATGTGCGTGTTTTACACATCAGTGAAGAACGTCTGTGTTTTTCACTGACGTGTGAAACGGGCCTTATTAAGACCAAAGTGAGCGCAGCCTTGTACTAGGAAATGTTAGAGTACCTCATGCTTCCCTCTGCCCACAAGCTTTTTGGAGATGGAAATTTCATTCAACAATGCAGATGCGCTATAGGCTGCTAGCAAACCAACCTGGGCTTCCATAACACCTCAGCAGTGCCACAGGCTGATCGCCTCCATGCCACGCCGCACTGATGCAGTAATTCATGCAGAAGGAGCCCCGACCAAGTATTGAGGCATTTACTGTACAGACTTTTCAGTAGGCGCCAACATTTCTGAGTTTAAAATCATTTTTTTCAGTTGGTCTTATATAATATGCTAATTTTCTGGGATAATGACTTTTGGGTTTTCATTGGCTGTAAGCCATAATCATCAACATTAACAGAATTAAACACTTGAAATAGATCCCTCTGTGTGTAATGACTCTATATAATATATGCATTTCCCTTTTTGTATTGAATTATTGAAATAAATTAACTATTTGATGATATTCTAATATATTGAGATGCACCTGTACATAAAGGGCACTGTTTTCTATGTTATTCCCAAGTACGCCTCTTAGTAACAGCCATACTTTAAACGTAGCTGTGGGAGGTTTCTTATTCCGGAGCACTCAGACTTGTTACTCCCATTATATAAAAATGCCCAGCAGGGGCGTACATAGAAATCATGGGGCCCCATAGCAAAAGTCTGAATGAGGCCCCCCTCCCGATAAAAAAAAAAAAAATTACAATAAAATATTAACATAATAATCATCATAAATGTTACTGGGGGCTGGCACGCTTTACTGGGGGCAGCTTATAGTCAGAAATCACACATACTACTACATAGTGTTACTAAACAACACCTACCATACCAAGGCCAATAATACATTGCAAAATAATGCCACCACTCCATGACCAAATATCACCACATGGAGTCTGAATATAACCACCGTCCTGTTACGGCGCAAAGTCCACTGCACCAAGACAAGTGGGATCACACCGCAAATCCCCCAAAAAATCTGCAATATGCGAACTTGGCCTAAAGTAGCGATGTCCTCCTTCGTGCCCCTCACCACACACAATCTAAATTTTCACATTTGTCTCCCCCATATAATGGTAACGATTATGACCTTCTTCATAGCCTTAGGATGTATAGTAAAACTCTGCAAAGTACAGGGATAATACACACACACAGTGATGGCAGAGCACAGGGGCAACACACACAGTGATGGCACAGGGGCAACACACACACATTGATGGCACAGCACAGGGGCAACACACAGTGATGGCACAGCACAGGGGAAGCACAGAAACAGTGATGGCACAGCACAGGGACAACACACAGTGATAGCACGGGGCAGCACACACACAATGATGGCACAGCACAGGGGCAACACACACAGTGATGGCACAGCACAGGGGCAACACACACAGTGATGGCACCGCACAGGGGCAACACACACAGTGATGGCACAGCACAGGGGCAACACACACACATTGATGGCACAGCACAGGGGCAACACACACACAGTGATGGCACTGCACGGGCAACACACACAGTGATGGCACAGCACAGGGGCAACACACACAGTGATGGTCCAGCACGGGCAACACACAGTGATAGCACAGCACAGGGGCAACACAAACACACAGTGATGGCACAGCACAGGGGCAATACACACAGTGATGGCAGAGCACAGGGGCAACACACACAGGGGTGGCACAGTACAGGGGCAACACACACACAGTGATGGCACACAAGGGCAACACACACAGTGATGGCACAGTACAGGGGCAACACACACAGTGAGGGCACAGCACAAGGGCAACACACAATGATGGCACAGTACAGGGGCAACACACACACAGTGATGGCACAGCACAGGGCAGTTTACAGATAGACGTTTGTACATTATGATACTCACCTGCTCCTGTGATGTGAGAGATGATGTTAGTGGCTCCGGCCTCCCTGCTGCACTTCCTGTGAATCCTTCTGTTCTGTGCTCTTTTTTTCTATTCCTTCTGTTATCTGCTTCTCACTGTTTTTTCTGCTCTCTGTTTGCTTTTCTCTCTTTTCTGTGGTATCTATTCCACCTTCACTCTTGCACTGTTTTCCTTTTCATCATTTCATTCTCCGGCGGATGTACTGAACAAGCTCCGCCCCCTCTCCTGATTGGCTGTTCTCTTCCTGGCATCTCTCAAAGCTCTCGGACTGGAAGAAGAAGCTGCCTGGCCACTTCCTCCTCTTCAGCACAGGCCACGCACAGTGTGCAGTGTGGGCAAGTCTGCATCTCTGTATTGGCCAGCTGCAGCTATACAAACAGTGCCGGAACCCAGCGGCCTTAATCAGCTGCTTGGTGACGGCCCTGGGCGCATGATGCATGAAATTGAAAATGCACACCGCTGGCAGCCTCCATCTCACGGGCCCTATAGCAGTGGTGTGTTCTGCTTCAATTGACGGTACGCTACTGATGCCCAGGTATCTAGAGTGTCTTGCCACTTGCTCTTCATCTATAAAACAAATTCGAAAAAATTGGCCAGCACTCTTTTGTTGGTATTAGTGCATGTTCACACTGTGGCCATAACCATACAAAATCTAGGATAATAACAATAAGTAAATACCCTACAGTAAATAAGTAAATAAATAGTACTGGTACATGAAAATAACAGGGTACTTAGTGTAATCTATTTGCTTTTAGAAATCACTTTGCTGCTCTTTTCTGTCCAGCTCTGGCTATATTCATAGTTACACATCAGCGTGATGTCTCTTTGTGTAGTCCGACATTTTATTGAACAGCGCACATACCCAATGATTATGCCCAATTGTGATCATCAAAATCGGATCATAATCGGACATACCCTCAGTCTCACAAGGTTTCACGGATGTGCGAATAGATCCATGAAACTCCATTGTCCCATCTGCCACCTGATAAAAATTCGGGCAACACTTGGATGTGTGAATATAGCCTAAATTGTATATTAGCCATCAGGGCCTACATGAGCCAGCACAGGTTGTGGCTAGTGTTAATAAAAAGCTTGTGGAAAACATTTTACTAGTTAGAATTTGGGACTCTACAACAGCGACGGTTTCAGAAATAACAAGTGATGCGCTGTGCTCTGTTTCATGCTGAATATAGATTCTTTTCAGATATGTTGGGGTTATAGCCTTAGCGCGTATGATTACCAGCTCATCATCTACTGAGTATAGACAGGGAAAAAAAACACTACAAATCGCCTTCTTATTTGCCAGACTAGAGCTTAACATACTCTGTCGGGCTCCAGCAAACCAGAACCAAAATTTCTCCTGAAGCAGCAAGCTCTCTGGGCATGTTTTCTTCTGTATCTCACAAGTATTGTACCAAATGCAAATAGCCCTCTAGAAATGCTGTGGAATATTTTCAGTATAGTCATGTATAGTTTTTTGTTGATGTTTTTTTAGATAATAGATTGTTCTGGATGCACTCTTCTAAACATTACACCTATGCTGATGTTAAGTTACCTCTTATAATTATTGATGGGCGGATCCGGACTGTAAAAGTGCTGGACCAAGAGGTCTCAGTAAACTCCGGGTAATGATCTGTATCCCGCAATTCGAGAAACAAAAAAAAACAAAAGAGAATAAGATATCGCAACCGCGCTATACTTACCGAGTCTAAGGTGCAACTGTAACTGCTTCCGTGGTCACTCATTCTACTTCTTTTATTAACTCCTTATTACCCAATTGCCCCCGCACCAAGGTAATCGGGAAGAGCCAGGTAAAGTTACTATTTTTAAGTTGGGGTGGGACCCAGTAAGCATGAATCTCCCCAGCCTGAGAATAGCAGCCCCCAGCTGTTGGGCTTTATCATGGCTGGGTGTCAAAAGTAGGGGGATTGCACACCATTTTTTAAAATCATTTAGTTAAATAATTTTTAAAAAACTATATGTGGTTCCTCTTATTTTGATACACAACCAACATAAGCGCACGGCTGGGGGCTGCATCCTGTAACCGTATGCTTTATCATAGATAGGCATCAAAATTGAGGGGGACCCTACGCCAATTATTTTTTTATTTGTTGTTACACCACGATAGTGATCCACAGACAGAGTCTGTGATTCCAAGCATGCAGACTCTGTCATGGAGGCTGTGGGCGCATCTGACTGCAACTAATCACAGATCCCAGGACTGCCGGTGGGTGGGGAAACCAGTGCTTATGGATGAGCAATAATGAGCGGCCCCAGAAGTAGAATGAGCGGCCTGGGAGCAGTTACAGCTGCGCCAGAGACTGGTAAGTATAACGCGCTTGTGTACCGCCCCGCGGGCTCGGCTGCGACCGCCGAGCCTCTTGGATCCGTGCTTGTACTGCGGGTGGTGGCTCGAGCCTCTCACGGACCCGGGGGTCACGTCGCTCTGCAAGGGAGTTGGCGCTACACGCGGAGACTTTGGTGAGGAGTTCCACGGCCGGGGCCGCAGTGGTTTGGTTTGGAATGTAAGTTCGTGACGCCACCCACGAGTTGTGGTGGTTGTAGACACCACCGCTGCGGTGAAGGTATGGGGACTCCCGGGAGCGGTGTAATGGCGCAGCTAGGTGTTGGTCCCGGGGTCCGGTTGGCGAGGGCCGAGGTGCAGAGTGAAGTGTTGCGGTGCAGTCCGTTGCACGGCCGAAGGCACTGGTGTACTCACTATGACACAAGACACCGGAGTCTCTGGTAAACCAAACGGAGTGATGAACGGGGCCCGCAGCCGGCTGCAGCTTCTCCCAGAATAGGTTGGTGGTTTCCGCCTTTCTCCTGCACCTCTGTGTGTAAATGTTTGACTCCTATGCCTAGACAACGGTAGTCCGCTCCCGGACTTGTAATCCAAGCTCCTGCAGGTGGCCACCACTGTCTGCCTCCTTGCCAATGGTGACTGGTCTCCGACCCAGCCATCCGGTAGTCTCTTGGCAGACCTGGACACAGGACTGCCCGTGAACTTGACTGCTCACTCCCTCCTCTAGACTACTCTTCCTCAACTTGAACCTTACTCCGTATTTTCCCGCCTCCAGGCCTGTGAACTCCTCGGTGGGCGGAGCCAACCGCCTGGCTCCGCCCCCTGGTGTGGACATCAAACCTGGAGGGTGGTGACAAGGCTTTTAGTTTGACTGATGTCACCTAACCGGGAGGGGGTGTGGTGTTGTGTGTGACTACCTGGGACAACCTGACTAGTCCAGGGCGTCACACTTGCTCCAAGCCCCCAAATCTTTTCAACCACCATTTGTAAGGGGATTCTGGCCCCCATAGACTTATATGGTGGGATCAGTGTTGTCCGGCCAGATATCCGGGATTAATTCCGGGCTGGAACCGGTTTTTCTTTTGTTTTTTGTTTTTTTAACCCAGTTAGACCTGCTGATTTTGGTTATCTGTGAGTCTGCCCATCACTACTTATAATGTCTTCCTTAGTGGGGAGCCATACGTTAGCACTGAATGCACCACTGGTATTTTTTTTGTTTTTATTACTATTATAAAGTTAAATTCTCTAGTGCTGCATAATACACTTTAAGGCTGTGTGCACACGCTGCATTTTTGGTGCAGTTTTGTCACAAAAATACCGGTCTATCCTTATGCCAGAAAAGTCAGGGACTGCACACGTTGCTTATATTTTCCTTGCAGATATGGTTTCAGATAAAACCTACAGCATGCCAATACTTGGTGCATTTTTCCCTGTGTTTTTCAGCCCTCCTAAGCCTGCTTTACACGCTGCAATGTATCTTACAATGTGTCGGCGGGGTCACGTCGTAAGTGACGCACATCCGGCATCGTAAGGTACATTGCAGTGTCTGACAGGTGCGTGCGATTGCGATTAAACGGTAAAACGTTAATCGCATACACATCGTACTTTTCTTTAGAATTGAACGTCAGATTGTTCATCGTACCCGGGGCAGCACACATCGCAGTGTGTGACACCCCGGGAACGATGAACAGATCTTACCTGCATCCTGCGGCTCCCGGCCCACAATGCGGAAGGAAGGAGGTGGGTGGGGTGTTTACGTCCCGCTCAGCTCCGCCCCTTCTCTTCTATTGGCCGTCTGCCGCATGACATCGATGTGACGCCAAACGTCCCTCCCACTCCAGGAAGTGGACGTTCGCCGCCCACATCGAGGTCGTATGGACGGGTAAGTATGTGTGACGGGGGTTAATCGTTTGTGCGGCATGTTCAACAAATTGAACGTGCTGCACATACGATGGGGGCGTTGCAAATCGCATACGATATCATATGCGAAATTGCAACGTGTAAAGCAGGCTCTATCCTTTGACTTGTTATAAAAAAAGTGACTTTTTTTGTGTCTTTTTCTGACAGAAGGTGCAGAAAATTTCTGCAACCATATAATCAGTGTGCGCACATACCTTAAAGCCTGCTTTACACGTTTCAATATGTCGTGCGATCGCACCCGCCCCATCGTTTGTGCCTCACGGGCAATTTGTTGCCCGTGTCGCACAATGCTGTAACCCCCCATCACACGTACTTACCTTCCAAACGACCTCGCTGTGGAACATCCACTTCCTGAAGGGGAGGGACGTTCGGCGACATCACACAGCGTCCGGCCAATAGAAGCGGAGGGGCGGAGATGAGCGGGACGTAAACATCCCGCCCACCTCCTTCCTTCCGCATTGCCGGTGGACGCAGGTAAGCTGCAGTTCATCGTTCCCGAAGTGTCACACGGAGCGATGTGTGCTGCCTCGGGAACAATGAACAACCGGACGTTCGATTTTTAGAAAATGAGCGACGTGTCAGTGGTGAACGAGAAGGTGAGTATTTCCGCTCGTTCATAGCTATCACACGCTACGATATCACTAATGATGCTGGAAGTGCGTCACTTACGACGTGACCCCGCCGACATCTCGTTAGATATATCGTAGCGTGTTAAGCCCGCTTAACAAGTCCCTTATCTGGTTAAAGAGTCACTAAGAAGTACAATAGATAGAAATATGTTTGTGGACTTTTTATTTTATTATTACATACATGTAAATAAATTGCAAAAAAAAAACAAACATTTTTACCATTGGGTTTCATTGAAAGTTGTGAACTCTTTGCTTTCTATAGCTTCATGGTTACACTGTCCATTGCTGACCATAGTATGAGTAACTCTTGATCTGTCATTGAGCTCTTATCTTCCTTCCTCTGAGCTCCTCTCAGCTGATTTAAGACTACATGAAGGGTGAGCTCAACTTTGTGCTCATAAAACACCTGACAGAATCTCAGAAAAACAAATAGAACATTGATATAAAGTCCTGTCGTGCAAACTCACTGATGGGTCTCATTTTGCTAATTCTGTAAACAGGAATAAGGCTATATAAAATAAATGGTGCAACACTTTGCAAAAAGGATTTGTAACCCCCCAGAAAATTTATGCATTGTAGTCAATATAAAAATGTCCCCGGCATTTGTAATTTATTCTCCTTTGAGACAAATATTGCAATATCATTCTTTTAATTAATTTGTCATTTGTAAACTATGCCAACCACTGAGCCATTCTATTTCTTTTAAATTTTAGGGGAAGACGATTTGGGAAGAGAGGTATGATGATTTTTCTCTTCTTAATATTTAGCATTTGTTAGGTCTTCTTTTAGGATACATTCAATTTTGGTGAGTTTTCTGGTTATTTAATTGAGGTTTGGAGAAATGAATGCAAACGATGGAGAAACTACGCAATTATGATATACCGATGTAAATTTTACAGTTGCAGAAAATCTCGTAATCTTTCTTGTGTGAACTAAACCCCTACAAATAAATGGAACTACAACAGAATATTTGGTATTATAGTGAACTGATGTTAAATTAGGTTTTGGGAGTCATTTTCTTTCATGATGAACATAGTATATTTTAAAATAGTAAACAAAGAGATTGCTTATGTAATAATCTGTTTAAGTCTTGAGGATCACTATAAAATAGAGAAAGGTGGTAAAAAATATATTAAGTCCTTAACTAAAAGTTGCATTGATTTATTCATTTTCATATTTAGAGCATATATAATTGACAGTTATATATAATTTTTGCATAATTTTTACATCTTTTTTTTACATTTTATTTTAAATTTGTAGCAAATGAAAATATGTAGCTCTTAAAAGTGGGATTTATGTTGATGAAAATAATCTTTGTAATGATCACTCCAACATTACATTTATTTTGAAAACTACTATTATAAAATTATTTGTGAATATGTAAAAATAAAGCCTTTCATCCAACTCTGGCTTCCGTCTTGCAAGACCCATAAGCTTTGGCTACATTTGTGGCTTCTATCAGACAGGCAAGTGCAGAAAATAAAAAGTAAAAATGTAAATATTTGGGAAGTGTCTTTGCAATAGGCCATACACGTTCGTTCACCGTCTCTCCAGACTCCGCTATATAATTCAGTGAAGCAAGAGAGAGGGGTTGTATTGCCGCTCTGATGGATAGACTCAGAGGATTTTTCATTAAAATCAGCATGTTTTATTGTTCATAGTTCTACACGTTTCGGAGCTGTACATTGTTATTGTTGGTTCCTGAAGAAGGAGCATGCTAGCTCTTCTTCAAGAACCTCTCTCCTGCTTCACTGAATTACTTCTCCACGTGGGGCTGCAGCAGACGGTTATCCGTGCTAACAAGTGATCTACATTAGTTGTGACAGGTATCACTTACCTAGGTGAGTGATTCAATGCACCCCCTTAAGGCCGCTTTACACGCTGCGATATCATTACCAATATCGCTAGCGTGCGTACCCGCCCCCATCGGTTGTGCGTCAGTGGCAAATCGCTGCCCCTGGCGCACAACATCGCGCGGACCCGTCACACATACTTACCTGCCTAGCGACGTCGCTGTTACCGGCGAACCGCCTCCTTTCTAAGGGGGCGGTTCGTTCGGCATCACAGCGACGTCACTAAGCGGTCACCCAATCAAAGCGGAGGGGCGGAGATGTGTGGGACGAACATCCCGCCCACTTTCTTCCATGATCATTGCGGGCGGGACGCAGGTAAGGAGAGGTTCCTCATTCCTGCGGTGTCACACGTAGCGATCTGTGCTGCCGCAGGAACGACGAACTACATCGTTACTGCAGCAGCAACGATAATTGAGCTTGGGGGGGGATGTCACCGATTAGCGATTTTGAACGTTTTTGCAAAGATTCAAAATCGCTAATAGGTGTCACACACAACGACATCGCTAATGCGGCCGGATGTGCGTCACAAAATCCGTGACCCCAACGAGATCGCTTTAGCGATGTCGTAGCGTGTAAAGCGGCCTTTAGACTGGTTCCACCACGAAAAGACGCCAGATTTGCGCCTTTTTGTCTTTTCAGCTCCTTTGTTCTGACTCTGCTATATTATTATTATTAGTATTATTTATTATTATAGCGCCATCAATTCCATGGCGCTTTACATGTGAAAGGGTATACATAATAGCGACAAGTACAATAATCATAAACAATACAAGGCACAGACAGGTACAGGAGGAGAGAGGACCTTGCCCGCGAGGGCTCACAGTCTACAAGGGATAGGTGAGGATACAGGACAACAATGTCTCTAACAGCAGCTCATTTCTCTCGACAGCAAAGGGATCAGCGTTGAGATTCCAACTGGAATCATTCTCTCCCCCAACCTCATTTCTCAGGGAAGAGTTAGGAGACCCCTATAAATGTCAGATGATCTTCTGGTCCTACCTATATCATGAAGATTTCATAGAGCATCATAAAATTGGACACATCTGTAGAAACTGTAAAATTCCCAAAGACGGCCCAGACTATCGTACATTGACTCTATTAACGCCATTTCCATTGAATTTATGCATTGATGACTATACTTATTACTGCATTGTAACTAAACAAACCGTTTTACTTTTCAGGAGAATGGAGGCGGCTCCTTGAAAGTGGTGCATTTTGGTTTAGTGTGATCGGAGAAGACAACATTGCAAGATTAGAGTTCTCCAAAATCATAAATTGTCATCTTAACTACTTTTTTTTATTAATTACTTTGATATGATACATTTTGTACTTTTATATAAATAGTTACCGTAAATTGTCTGTATAATCTGTTCAGTCTTTATTTAACTCCGGGATGGGTAACATTTTATTTTATATCATTTCACTTTATATAATTTCTCTTTATATCATTTCATTTTATATCATTTCTTTTTATATCATTTCACTTTATATCATTTCACTTTATATCTTTTCTCTTTATATCATTTCATTTTATATAATTTCTCTTTATATCATTTCTCTTTATATCATTTAATTTTATATAATTTCTCTTTATATCATTTCACTTTATATCATTTCACTTTATATCATTTCATTTTATATCATTTCATTTTATATCATTTCACTTTATATCATTTCATTTTATATCATTTCACTTTATATAATTTAACTTTATATAATTTCACGTTATATCATTTCACTTTATATTATTTCATTTTTTGTTACATTTTCAAATTTTAATTAGCAATTTTATGAATACAATGTTTGATCTATGTACTGGGAACTCTTAAATTTGTTATTGTTATTACATTTTTTTTTATCCATAGCAGTAACACATAAAGGAAAAAGTGGAAATATTTCCAACTGAACATACACAAGTAAACGCCAAGGTGGCATGTAAATCTTTTTCACTCTTTTCTGCCTTACATGTGACTGTATGAAGAGGAAATGTTGATGTCATTAACATGGAACTGTGCTTAAAAAAAAAAAAGAAGAAGCCTCCATCACCCTGATAAGATATTTTGCATTTCCTGCAAATTATATCTCTGTTCTAGCAATCCACCCTTGTAATGCAGATTTGACTTCCACTTAAGTCGGTGAAAAGCATTCTATTGAGATACTAAGAGATAACATCTTCCTTTAGAATACCTCCATGAAAGAGCAGCCGTTCGCAGGCAGAAGCATTTTGCTAAGAAAGCTCTCAATTTTCCTAATCTAGAACTATAATCTTGCTCAAATAACCATTATTTTTCCTTTAAGAAACATATAAAGTCCTTTTATCCAGCATTCCAATTTGATCTTACTCCGGCTTCCCAAAAGAAATTATGCATAAGTGTTAACCTTTCTCTGCCATTATACAATTCTGTGAAATGAAAGAAATGGCACGGGTTTTTTTCTTCTTCCCTTTTTCACCGTGATATCGTTTTCATTTTGTATGCAGGCAAACGACTGATAAACCTATTTTTTATTGACACGAGAATCTTCTTGGAGAAGCTGTGTCCTGTAAAATAATTTACTAGCGTCTATTTGTTAACGAACACTGAGAAGAATAAAGCCATTTTGTACTGTAACACGCGGGACTCTCGTTGCTCATTAAAATATGTCCTATTCTGTGCGGATGAAATCATAGACTAACTCTATCTTTCAAGATTTAATTATTCATAGCTCTAACAATAAGTTGGCCAGCAACGGGGCAGAGCCCAGGTATAATCTATCAGTTTGTTTCCTGACAATAAATGTCAGCGAGGTGAGGGGAGTGCTCATAAAACGATCTAGTGGAATTGTGTGCAAGTAGCTCGTGTGAACGTCTGTATTAAATAGTACTTACGGCATAATCGCTCGACTTATGTTGGTTCTTATAAGCTTATAAACATTAGGATTATGCATCAGGCATCACTGTAGAGGGGAAAAAAAGATGGTGTTATAGTTATTTGGCTCTTCGTTTCATTTTTCGGAGAAGTAAAAAGTACAATTAGTTATGAAATATAGATTATTTATGGCTGAAATGGGTTTTTTTTAACATATGTGAAATTATTTCTTCTACTATTTCCCATCTTGCTAAAAGAGGGATTCTTACAATCAGTTCTACTGGACTGTCCTTTTTAAGAGCTAGGAAGTTGCTAAATTTCTTCAATTGTCAAGTGCCAAGGCTGATATCAATTACTTTAAAGGGTTGTCCCAAGAAAGAAAGTGGCAATTATATTATTTCTCTAAAGGAATTCTGTCAGCAGGTTTTTGCTACCTCATTTGAGAACAGCATGATGTAGACAAAGAGATTCTGAATCCAACGATGTATAACTTATATTAATGGATGCAGCAGTTCTGACACAATCAGAATTTTTAGATTTAGCCATCTAGCTGTCACGCAACGAGTGTGGGAGCATTCACACCAACCAAAGTCTGATGCACAACGAAAAACACCTCAAAAACACCACAGAGAAGGGGACTCCGGGAAAACATTAACAATGGTGGGCCCTGGTACTAGTGAAAATGTAGATGGACTCCTCCTATCCTCACCTGTAGCTGTCCCTACTCTTCTAGCCAGTCCCTATATAGTCTTCGTAACTGTCGCCAAGTAGCACCCTGAGTCCCTGGGAAACCCTATAGATGCCCTGACTAGTGAGAGGCAGGTGAGGTTCACTAAACCCACCATTGCACTAATAAGTCAAAAGGGCAGGAGAGACGAACAGGGGATAAACAACCAAAATGCAGACATTATGACTTCAGTGGAATCCACAAGATACAGATCAAACTAATGCAGGTTGGAGATAAAGTGCACATGCATAGTAACCCCAACCCCCCCCCCCATACCCTGAAGAAGCCCACGCAAAGCATGTGTGTCGGGGTCCTGGAGGTGCACCACTTTACAGATTTCGGAGTATTATGAGTGAGTGTCTCCCACTATGGGGCTGAGTACCATTGCTGCTATTATGCTCGTGCACTTTACTATGGGCAAGTGTTCCCTTATGTGAACTGAGTACTCTTGCTGCTACTATGCATGTGCACTTTATCTCTAGCCTTCATTAGTTTGATCTGTATCTTGGCGCTCTTCTCATCACCAACATTGTATTTTATTGTACATGTTGTACTGTCATTGTGTATGGTCAATAAATAAATCTAATTCTTTATTATGGTGCATTTATGACTATTTGGTTATAGGTTTGATTGTATCTTGAGTCACTACCTAATTCCTCTGCACTATACTCCTTCTGTAGAAAGCTGGGTTTTCTGATCTACATTGTGGGTGACAATAACGTTTCCCCTTGCCCTTTGTTCAGATGTTGCTGACAAAATTAAATACCGCTAGGGTCCATTTTCACTGTTAAAAGGAATCTGTCAGCAGGTTTTTGCTATGTAATTGCAAGACAGTATGCTGTAGGGGTTAAAGCACAGATAAATCTAAAATCTCTGATAACGTCAGAACAGCTGCACCCAGTAAACTAAGTGAGACAATGTTGGATTCAGGATCTCTTTGCCTACATCCTGCTGCTCTCAGATGAGGTAGCAAAAACCTGCTGACAGATTCTCTTTAAATGTTGACCAACCGCCAACATGTGTGCTGGTTGGCGGGCATTTAATAGTCTGTAAACACAGGCCAATAATGCATCAAATGCACATAGAACAATCTGTGAAAGATCATTCAGTTCCCATAAGCTGCCATTGTTCTCGGCAGCTCACAACCTGTTTACACAGGACAATGCGCTCATGAGAATGGTGATCAATTAACCCAATTATCGAGAATTTTGAATTTTCATCGAGTGATCGGTGGCCTGTTTACACTGTATGATTATCATGAAGCAGCCTGTGTAGCAATACACGATAATCGCAGTGTAAATGCCCCTTTAGTTATTGGGTATGTAATAGGGCACATTAAATAGTGCTCTAGAGTTTCTATAATGCTGCCATACGTCATCGCTCCTGTTCTGAATTCTGGCCATGATTATGTCAGTAACAAGTAATAATCTGTGTGAGGGATTAGTATGACACCAGGCTGTGATCTGTAATCCCTCGCTGTTATAATATAATCTATTTACCCTGCATATTAAGAGGCTTTGGTTTTAGGGAGAAAAAAAAGTGTAATTTAAAGAAAAATTTGTTACATCATTAGTACAGAGTCCACGATGTTGGATTCATAGTTTCGCAATGCTTTATCAATTTTGTTTTATTTTTCAGTGTTTGTTCTGTTATTTTCAAGCATACGTTGGTATCAATGGTGCGTACAAGTGAAGTGGGGTGGGGTGAAGGCGTACGTGTGTGTGAACACCCTACTGTTACAAACTCCAGTATACACCACTAATGGACAAGAAAGCCATGGACCCCATAGGGGGGAGGGGCGACATGACCAGAGGGAAGGAAGGGAGTGAGGGGGTTAATAAAGTTGAAATAGGGCATTATGGGAGGATATAGGGGATTGGTGGAGAAAGGGTCCCTATAGGGGAGGGGGGGGAAGTATATAAGTAATGGGGAGGGGTCTTACCTCCCCTTTTGACTCCGGACGGCGACAGATTCCCAGGACCAGGACGTCGGCAGCGTGGACGTGGCGGACCCTCAGAAGTGGGACCAGATGATACGAGCGGCGATGGCGGTGCACGGGGCCCGGGCAGTGCAGTCCCACGTCAGGGCTGCCTGGGTTTCCCCGTCGGCACCTGCCCCTCGCTCCCCCTCTAGCCACGGGCGGCGTTCCAGGCCCCCGTTCAGGTATTCTCCGGGCGCAGGGGGGGGGGGCGAGGAGGCCCAGCGAGAGCCCCCCCTCGGGACCCTCCGCGGCGGGGCGGGCGGCAGCAGCTCCCAGCGTCTGCCCCGGCCGCCGGGAGGAATCTCCGGCGAGGCCGCGGCGGCCGAGAAGGGGGCGTGGCCAGCCCGGGGCCTTCTTCCGATGTCAGGCCTCGGGCTGGAGTGCAGAGCCCAGCGGCGTCTCCCGGCCGGGAGCGAGCCCGGCGATGGACTGAGGCCAGCGGTGGCCTGGATGGAGGCGGGCCCGGCCTGGGACCTACTTCCGGTCCCAGGCCTCGGGCTAGATTTGGCAGGCCGGCGGCAGCCCGGGATCCGGGCCGTGCCCAGCGTGGATCGGAGGCACGGAGAGGGGGCGTGTCCGGCCTGGGGCCTGCTGTGGATGCCGGGCCCCCGGCGGTGGGGCACGTCCCGGCGGCTGCTCCTATATAGGTGCGGGCCCAGCGGATGATGGAGGCCAGCTGTACCCCCCCCCCCCGAGGACAGGGGGGGAGGGGGGGGGCCGGGCGCAGGCAGCCAGCGGGGGGACCGGGTGGGCAGGCGCCACCAGGATACCTGCGAGGCTGCGGAGAGAAGGAGGGACGGCGGGAGCCCTGCTGCGACTGCCAGGTCCCTCAGGTCAGCAGCACTGCGTCCGGCGGCCGCGGTCTCCCTCGGGCGGGGGAGGACCCAGCGGGAGGTCCCGGTCGGAGGCCCTGGAGGGCAGGAATCGACGGTGGGGAGCCCCCCAAGCCCGGGGAGAGGCTCCTCCAGGAAGAGGATGCGGTTGGCGGCGGCCCAGGGGACAGGACGGTCTTGTGGGCTGTCGCCGCACAGTGCCCACGCGGCGGCCCAGGAGGGCGGCCGTGGTGGAGGGGGCGCATCGGCTGCGTCCTCTGGGGCTGGGACGGTTGGAGGACGACTACAGCAAGGAAGAAGAACGAGCCCTCAGGTCGGGGGGACGAACCAGAGGAGCAGATGGCAGAGGACGTCACAGTTTCGATTTATATCTCTGCGTCACGGTCGGGTGAGCTAGCCGTGGATTCGGCATTGCTTGCGGCGCGGGGTGCTGGTGTTGGGGAGGTGGCTGCGGGTACGGCAGCGCCAGAGGGGTCAGCTTTACTTAGTCAGTTGCTGGGGGTTTTTTGCAGGGTTTAGCGCGAGCGCTGGTGGCGGCGGCCTGGACGGGGTCAGCGGCGGATGGCGCAGCAGCGGCCAATGGCGAGAAGGCGCCGGTGGGGGCGGGTGCAGTTAGCGGAGTAGTGGAGTCCGTGGGCGACAAAACAGGTGATGGAAAAGGAGGATGAGGTGGTGCGGCTGGATGATAGGGCGAAGAGCGAGGTGTAGGTGTGCTTTGAGGGACCGCTAGGGGCGCACCTCAAAAAAAAAAAAAAAAACATTTGGAAAGGAGAGTAGGTGGAGAGATTTTCCCTACTACCCCTGGAGAAATTTAACCTAAGCAGGGTGAAGCCGAGCGATTCCGAGAAGGAAAAGGAGGAGGAAGAAAAACGCCGTTATAGGCTCATTCCTCGTTCCTTTTTCCAATTGGTTGCAGGCGTTCGTAATTTTGGCCAGCGTGATAGGGGAAAGGAGCCGGAGCCTTGCTCGGCTCTGTTTGGCTATACGGATGCAATTGGGGAGGCGTATCGCACGTATGGGGGCTTGGCATGGCTGCGGTATGCTGAGCAGTTTAGGCAGCGGACGGCGTTGCGGCCCGGCTTGCGGTGGGACCATGAGGTCATTTCCTTATGGATGCGTTTAATGGCGGCCCCGAGCCAGCCCTTTCGTGGGGGCGCCGGGGGGGCGGGAGCCGGGCCCTCGGGTATCCAGAAAAAGGGATTGGTGCTGGCAATTTAACGAAGGCCAGTAAAAATTTGGTGCAGCGTGTAGGTTACATCATGAGTGCTCCGGCTGCGGGGGGGGGGGACATAGTTTGTCCAAATGTTTTAAGAAAGGGAGAGGCAAGGCCAGGGACGGGTCTGGTAAAAGGGAGGACGCTGGTGAAAATAGGGGTGATGGCGCCGTTTTAAGTAGGTATCCGGACGGGGCAGCGGCGTCGCTTTTGTGGTTTGGTTTTGTACGGTTTTCAGATTCCGTTGGCGGTTGAGGCATTGCCTCTGGTTTGTCGTAACTTACGGTCGGCAAGGGCCACCCTATGGTTGGGGGTGAGACGTTGGGTAAAGAGGCTGAGCTGGGCAGGATGGGGGGCCCATTTGAGAGCCCGCCGTGCAGTAATCTGGTGGTGTCCCCGCTGGGGGTGGTGCCAAAGTAGGAGCCGAACAAATTTCGGCTCATTCATCATCTTTCATTTCCGGAGGGGTCGTCGGGGAATGATGGCATCGCGCCGGAGTTGTCGGCGGTGTACTACGTCTCATTTGACAAAGCGCTGGATTTGGTACGGGCGGCGGGACGCGGTGCATTGATTGCAAAGGCGGATGTAGAAGCGGCGTTTCGTTTATTGCCGGTGCATCCGGAGAGTCAGCACCTTCTGGGTTGTGCTGGTGGGGGGAAAGTTTTATGGGGATCGTTGTTTGCCTATGGGCTGTTCAATTTCTTGTTCATATTTGGAGGTGTTTAGCTCCTTTGTTGAGTGGGTGGCGCAGGACGTGTCTGGCTTGTCCTCCATTATCCACTATTTGGATGATTTTCTGTGCGTTGGTCCGGCGGGTTCCATGGTGTGCGCTGGTTTGTTGTTCGCCTTGCAGAGAATGGCGGATCGTTTTGGGCTCCATTTGGCGCAAGAAAAGCGGAGGGGCCGGCGCCGGTTATGCGGTTCCTGGGGAGTGACTTGACTCTCTGGCTATGGAATGTAGGTTGCCGGAGGACAAGATTGTGGATTTGCGGAGCGCAGTTGCGGCGATGCTGGCAGCGAAAAAAAAAAAAAAAAAAGTGCGGCTTAAGGTGCTACAGTCTTGGCTCGGGAAGCTGCATTTTGCATGCAGGATTAGGCCAATGGGACGTGTTTTCGCCAGGAGGTTGGCGACGGCTACGGCAGGCGTGCGGTCCTAGGGGCATTTGGTGCGGGTCACGCGGGAGATCAAGGAAGATTTCTTGGTTTGGGATGTCTTCTTGAGGCGTTTTACCGGTCGAGCTTTGTGGTTGGAGAAGGCGGTGCCTAAGGGTGCGCTGGAGCTGTATACGGATGCGGCCGGGTCGGCGGGTTTCGGCGCCATTTTCAGGGACATTGGTGCATTGGGAAGTGGCCTGAGGAATGGCGGCAGAGTGGCCTGGTAAAAAAAATCTGGCCCTGCGGGAGTTGTTTCCAATCGTGGGGGCGGTGGTGTTGTGGGGGTCGCAATTTTCGGGACGTAAAGTGTGCTTTCATTGCGATAATCAGGCGGTGGTGCATGCAATAAGCAGCTTGTCAGCGAAGTTTGGACTGGTAGTGGCATATCTGCGGCATTTGGTGCTCAAGTGTTTACTGTGGAATATTCATGTGGTTGAAAAACATGTGCCGGGGGTGGATAACGGGGTGGCCGACGCTTTATCTCGTTTTCAGTTCCACAGGTTTCGGGACTTAAGGCCGGGGGCGGACGAGATTGGAGCGGTGTGTCCAGA
The DNA here is from genome assembly GCF_048569485.1 of Anomaloglossus baeobatrachus. NCBI lineage: Eukaryota > Metazoa > Chordata > Amphibia > Anura > Aromobatidae > Anomaloglossus > Anomaloglossus baeobatrachus. The sequence goes on along the minus strand of NC_134355.1, from coordinate 70,989,368 downwards.
GGACTTGGGGAGCCTGGTGAGGCAGCGATTGTGGGCTTGATTAGAAATTTTGTAACCGAGGTGACTTGGTGCCGTTATGCAAAAGTGTGGGTTGAGTGGCAGGCAGTGCTGGGAGCGATGTTGGCAACGGGCGAGGGGATTATTTATTGGCGCTCTTGGCATTGGTGAGTGAGGATTTTAAGGCTGGGAGGTCAGCATCGGCTGTGGGGCAGTGGCCTTCTGGTTAAAGGTTAGGGGTGAGCAAGACGTTTCGCGGGATTTCCGCGTGCGGCAGGCCTTGAAGGGTTTTCAGAAAGGGGTAAAGGTGCGGGACGCTAGGCGTCCCATTTCGTTGGACTTGTTACGGCGATTGGTGGATGGTTTGCGGGTTCTTTGTGTCTCAGCATATGAGACGGTACTGTTTGAAGCCGCTTTTGTGTTAGCTTTTCCGGGGTTTTTGGATTGGGGAGTTGGTGAGCCCTTCTAGGGTTAATGGGGGCGGTTATCGCTATCCGAGGGTGTGTCGGTAGTGGGACAGAGAGTGGAGTATCGGCTCCGGCGGTCCAAAATGGAACAGATGGGTCGAGGCATGTTGGTAGTGTTGTATGCGGTGCGAGGGGATGAGTTGTGCCCGGTGCAGGTGGTGAGTACGTTTGTGGATGGCGGGGCGGTCTTCCGGGCCCGCTGTTGTGTCACGAAGACTGGGCTTGGTTGTCTCGTTACCAGTTTTGTAGCAGTGCTGAGGAGTTGTCTGCGCTGGGCGGGGGAGAGCCCAGAGGATTACGGGTCTCATTCCTTTGGGATCAGGGCAGCGATGGAGGCTTCTCGTTGGGGCCTTGGAGATTACGTGGTGAGACGGATTGGTCGGTGGGAGTCCTATCGTTTTCGGGGTTATGTGCGCCCACAGTTATTTCATTGAGGTTTCGGTTGGAGTTTTTGTTTGTGTTGCTGTTGGGGGTTGTTGTTCCTTGGGCAATTTGGAATGGCGCTGTTGTTTGTTAAAGTTGTTTCTTTTATCATGGGAGTGTGTCTGATCTGGGTTTTGGGGCACTCTGTCGTTTTTCTGGGGGGGGCCCGTTGGGCTGACGCTCGTCCAAAATGGTCGGCAGTTGGGTGTGGACGGATCGCTGGCGTCGGTCAAGTGGATTGGAGTGCGTGGCATGGAATGGAGCAGGGTCGTGCCGGAGTTCGAATATTATTACAGGATGGTCAGACCTCCGAACGTGTTAGTGTTGCACGTGGGGGGGAATGACCTGGGTTCGCGGGCATCCCGCGATCTGATCAGGGACACTAAGATGGACCTTTTTGCGTTTATGGACACGGTATCCGGGCTTGATAGTGGTGTGGTCGGATATTGTGGCCAGATTATGGTGGAGGGGGGCCCGGTCGGTGGAAAAGCTTAACCGCGCCCGGGCTCAAGTGAACAGGGTGGTTGCGCGTTTTGTGCGGAAAAATGGCGGTGTTGTGGTGAGGCACGTGGACCTGGAGTCGCCGAAGTGGCAGTTTAGGAGGAGTGATGGGGGTTCACCTTAATGATATTGGTTCCGATTTATGGGCCCTGGGTTTGCCTGATGGCGTGGAGCAAGCCTTGGGTGTGTGGCGGGTCCAGGCCACGTAAGGTGTCACGTGTCCTGTCCTGTGGCGGGGGTAGGTCTGGTCCAGAAGCGGTTGTAAGGGATTGGTAGCTGGACCGAGAGGCACTGTCTGGGTATGGTGTCTCCGGGTTCCGGTAAATTGCAGGCACAGGGTTCTGCAAAGTTTGGGGGGTATTAATCCGTGGGGTGATTAATACCTCATCTCTGGGTCGGAGTGTTGCGGCCAGGGATATTGTCGTAGGAATTGGTTTCTGGATCGGGCCTACATAAGGTTTTCATGTTTTGTTTATTATGTGTTACCTATTATTGTGTGTTTGGGGTCGCCCGTTGGACGGCGCCCCCTTGTGTTAGTATGTTAATAATAGGTAATAAAGGCTGCTGTGGCCAATTTGTTTAACCAAGTCATATGCAGTCGGTGTGTTATTTTAGGTTAAGTTGGGTATACTAACCATCACGACCGGAGAATCCTTCCTCAGTGGTCATGTATGCACACACAAATGTAACAAAACTTTTTATGGGAAAATTATTTTGGTAAAAATAACCCCTGTTCGGCGTGCCACTTTCTTTTATATTGAGCCCACTGGTCCTCTTTTTACTTTTTTGAGTACAGGACAAAACTTTTTAGACTAATATTTTGGAAGCGGTCAATACCAACTTCTCTCTTTTTCATCTTAATTATATAGATCTATGGTTTGGTAAAAGCAAAAAGACGCAAGTGTGAAGGTCAATTCACCTCCACCGCATGGAGAAACGTGAAGATGACAGATGCGGATTGGCTTCTTTCTACCTGAGCACCGTTTCTTTTCTTTATATAATTAGATTGGTGAATCTTCTGTAGCAGAGGTGATTGAACGTTATCTGTTATATGTGTTGAAGCCTCGGAGAACTTCTTAAGCGGGCTTTACACGCTACGAGATTGCTACAGCGATCTCGTTGGGGTCACGGATTTTGTGACGCACATCCGGCCGCTGTAGCGATGCCGTTGCGTGTGACACCTATGAGCGATTTTACATCGTCGCAAAAACGTGCAAAATCGCTCATTGGTGACATGGGGGTCCATTCTCAAATATCGTTACTGCAGCAGTAACGAAGTTGTTCCTCGTTCCTGCGGCAACACACATCGCTCCGTGTGACACCGCAGGAACGAGGAACCTCACCTTACCTGCCTCCCGGCCACAATGCGGAAGGAAGGAGGTGGGCGGGATGTTTGTCCCGCTCATCTCCGCCCCTCCGCGTTGATTGGGCGGCGGTTCAGTGACGCTGCTGTGACGTTGCTGTGACGCTGAACGAACCGCCCCCTTAGAAAGGAGGCGGTTCGCCGGTCACAGCGACGTCGCAGGGAAGGTAAGTAGTGTGACGGGTCCGGATGAAGTTGTGCGACACGGACAGAGATTTGCCTGTGTCGCACAACCGATGGGGGCGGGTACGCACGATGGCGATATCGGTACCGATATTGCTGTGTGTAAACCGGCATTTACTTGTATATCTATATAAGGTTGTTTGAACAAATATCTTTGTCTATTGAGTAGCAAGAGAAATTAAACAAGTAGCCAAACCAAAATATTCTTCTTGGAAGCAAAGAGATATAATAGGGATGGTAAAACATGTATGAATACCTGTTTCCTTTCCACTTAATACCTGGAGGGACCAGTTAGGCCCTGTGTGCACTAGAAAATGGAATTTTCTTAAGAAAATTCTGCAGGCTCTGAAAGATTACCGCACCCACAGTAAAAACCCGCGGCAAACAGCACCTGAAAATCGCGATTTGCCACAGTTTTGTCACAAATTTTCCATAGGTTGTTCCCTGCGGTTTTTGACCATTGGTGAAAAAAAATGCAGTGTGCGGACAGCATTTTTTTTTTACCATAGGTTTTGCTGAGGAAGGACTGCAGCAAGGTTATAAACATTTTCTGCAGCAAAACATGCCAGAAAACCGCGGCAAAAAACGCAGAGTGCGCATAGGGCCTTATGATATATAATCATACCTAGCAGATGTCTTGCAAAAATGTACACATATGGAACAAATTATGAGGCACATACAGTACAGACCAAAAGTTTGGACACACCTCATTCAAAGAGTTTTCTTTATTTTCATGACTCTGAAAATTGTAGATTCACATTGAAGGCATCAAAACTATAAATAAACACATGTGGAATGAAATACTTAATAAAAAGTGTGAAACAACTGAAAATATGTCTTATATTCTAGGTTCTTAAAAGTAGCCACATTTTGCTTTGATTACTGCTTTGCACACTCTTGGCATTCTCTTTTATTTTATGTCAATACATTTTTATTAAGATTTTACATAATACAGGTTATACACCGCAACAAACATGCGGACAGTTGAAAAATTTGTCCTATAACAGCAGGACAATAAAATTCAAAGTAAAAACAGATAACAGCTGAAAATTCAGCATAGTAGGGATAGGGCATACAATTTGCAACATAGGAAGCAAGGGTAGGGATGATAGGTAATAAGGTAACAGGTCCACCAATCAGGACTGGAAAGACGAGAATTTGGACACCACCCAGGGGGACCAACGATTCCTTATTTTATTTTTGGTTAACAGATCTGAGGTCAGAAGGAGCTCATATATTGACTTTTTTGGATAATTTCCAGTTTAGAGGGGATAGTTATTTCTCTCCAGTGGTCTGCCAGACACATATGTGCTGCTATTAGAATGTGTGATACAATTGGTCTCAAATCACCAGGGAATATATGTAAACCGATCCCCAAAACCACTAGCGGACCGCTCAAACTTCCAGCCAGGCCTGTAACTGAGGTAATAATGTTAGACACTTCTTCTCAAAAAGGCCGGATGAGCGGGCAATCCCACCACACGTGCCCAAGGGAGCCAACACCCGAGCAGCCCTTCCAGCAGGATTGGGGATATAAACCACGGAATTTGGAAATCTTCAGCGGGGTGTAGTACCAGTCAAAGTGAACTTTCTTAAGCTGCTCAAGATGATTGATACAGGAGGAATATTTCTGCAGGGCGCCAGAAGCGAACCACCATTGGTCTAGGGTTGAGGAGAAAGCAAGAGCTCCTTCCCAGCGCCTCATATACGTTTGTTTAGGACCATTACCAGGGGAATTAAACACTTTATATACTACCGAGAGGCCATGTTTTTGAGAGGAAGAGGAACTAAAAAAACGCTGTATTGGCAAGCAAACAGCATTATGGCAGGATAAGGGAAATACACATGAATTTAAAAAATGCCGAATTTGCAGATACTGGTAGAAGTTATTTCTGTGAAGGCCAAATTCATCCATTAGGACAGAGAAAGGAATTACTGAATTAAGAGGATATGTTTCATGACCATAATACCATTCCACACCCAATTGCCTAACGTGAGGCCATCCACATGAAGCTCCAAGTCTCTAATAGAGATAGGTGATTAAATTTGAGTCTGCCGAGTAGAGACCAGATCAGACCAGTAAGAAAATGACACTTTCATTGTCTGCAGGGGAAGAGAGAGGAGGCAAAGGAACTAAGTACTCGTGACTCCAGTAGAAATCACAAAGTCCCACGCGGGGCCAAGTATTTCTCCACAAGCACCCATTTGTGAGTACTAGAATCATCATACAACTCCCTTAACGCCTCTAGAACCGCTGCTTTATGGTACAAATAAAAATTTGGGACCACCATGTGAATAACTATAAAATAAGGTAGACATACCAACCCTAGGTTTCTTTCCTGCCCAAATAAATCTGCTCACAACTGCCTGCAGGAGAGAGAGAAACCTCTTGGGGAACCTCAAGGGAAGACAGCGGAATAAATAAATAATTTTTGGTAGGAACATCATCTTAACTATCTGAATTCGCTCCATCCAGGAAAGGGGTAAATGTATTTGATTGTCTATGTCCTTTCGAATGGAATCAAGCAGAGTATTAAAATTCTGTTTGACAATATTGGAAAGTTTACAAATCCTTAGCCCTAGGTACGAAAAGCCGTCCTGGGCCCAAGTATATGGGACAAGTGAGGAGATTCTATCTCTAACAGATGGTGGAACATTAAGTGAGAAGAGAACCGATTTTCCTTCGTTTAGCTTGTAATATGAAATCTTAGAAAATTGAAGGAGAGCGTTTTTGATCCCTATCAATGATCTTTCACTATCAGTGCAAGAGAGTATTACATCGTCTGCATATAGACCGATCTTATGTTCTACAGGGCCTATTTTAACTCCAGAGATTTCCGGGTTGAGCCTAATGGACTCTGCCAGCGGCTCCATGACTAAAGCAAAAATTATAGGAGAAAAGGGCAACCCTGGCGGGTCCCATTAGTCAGGTCAAATCTATCAGAATAGAAGCCTGCTGCACAGACCGAAGCATTTGTTTTTTTGTATAAGGCCATAATAGCATCCTTTATATTACCAGAGAAACCAAATGTGTCCAAAACGGCGTCCACATAGCCCCAGTATACCCCGTCAAACGCTTTTTCCACATCTAGAGACAGGAATACACCAGGGGTACCACTGGACTCAAGAAAATCCATCAAATCAATCACTCTTCTAGTGCCATCTCTGGCCTGCCTCCCTGGGACAAATCCCACTTGGTCAGGGGAGACCAGGGCCGGCAAAACTGAGAGGAGTCTATTAGCCCAGACTTTTGCATATAACTTCACATCACAATTCAAAAGAGGGATAGGTCTGAAGTTACCAGGAGAGGTTGGAGGCTTCCCCGGTTTAGGAATAGTAGTGATTGTCGCAGCCAAGCTTTCAGATTGGATATCAGATGAGTCCCTCCATAGTGAGAACGTTCTAACCAAAAATGGAGCCAAGATGTGCGCAAACTGTGATAGTAAGAATTAGAAAAACCATCTGGCCCGGGGGCAGAAAGTCTCTTAGAGGAATTAATAACCCGAACTACTTCCTCCTCAGTAAGGGGGACATTAAGAGCAGCCAGAGCCGTGGGGGAAAGTTTGGGCAAATTTAGTTTAGCAAGGAAAGAAGAAATTTCACCCTTTGTGGGCTAGTGTGTTTTAGGATCTGACTTGAGATTATATAGTTGGGAATAGTATTCTTTAAACTCACTAGCTATATTAGTAGGGTTTAAAACTTTGGACTAGTCGTGCTTAATCAAAAAGGGAATGGCCATCCGATCTTCCCTTTTCTTCAGACGACTTGCTAGGACCCTACCGGCTTTATACTCTTGGCATTCTCTTGATGAGCTTCAAGAGGTAGTCACCGGCAATGGTCTTCCAACAACCTTGAAGGAGTTCCCAGAGATGCTTAGCACTTGTTGGCCCTTTTGCCTTCACTCTGCGGTCCAGCTCACCCCAAACCATCTTGATTGGGTTCAGGTCTGGTGACTGTGGAGGCCAGGTCATCTGGCGTAGCACCCCATCACTCTCCTTCTTAGTCAGATAGCCCTTACACAACCTGGAGGTGTGTTTGGGTTCATTGTCCTGTTGAAAAATAAATAATGAGCCAACTAAACGCAAACCGGATGGAATAGCATGCCGCTGCAAGATGCTGCGGTAGCCATGCTGGTTCAGTATGCCTTCAGTTTTGAATAAATCCCCAACAGTGTCATTAGCAAAGCACCCCCACACCATCACACCTCCTCCTCCATGCTTCACGGTGGGAACCAGGCATGTAGAGTCCATCCGTTAACCTTTTCTATGTTGCACAAAGAAACGGTGGTTGGATCCAAAGATCTCAAATTTGGACTCATCAGACCAAAGCACAGATTTCCACTGGTCTAATGTTCATTCCTTGTGTACTGTGCCCAAACAAGTCTCTTCTGCTTGTTTCCTGTCCTTAGCAGTGGTTTCCTAGCAGCTATTTTACCATGAAGGCCTGCTGCACAAAGTCTCCTCTTAACAGTTGTTCTAGAGATGTGTCTGCTGCTAGAACTCTGTGTGGCATTGACCTAGTCTCTAATCTGAGCTGATGTTAACCCGCGATTTCTGAGGCTGGTGACTCGGATAAACTTATCCTCCGCAGCAGAGGTGACTCTTGGTCTTCCTTTCCTGGGGCGGTCCTCATGTGAGCCAGTTTGATGGTTTTTGCCACTGCACTTGGGGACACTTTCAAAGTTTTCCCAATTTTTCGAACTGACTGACCTTCATTTCTTAAAGTAATGATGGCCACTCATTTTTCTTTACTTATCTGCTTTTTTCTTGCCATAATACACATTCTAACAGTCTATTCAGTAGGACTATCAGCTGTGTATCCACCAGACTTCTGCACAACACAACTGATGGTCCCAACCCCATTTATAAGGCAAGAAATCCCAATTATGAAACCTGACACATTCCACATGTGTTAATTCATAGTTTTGATACCTTCAATGTGAATCTACAATTTTCAGTAATGAAAATACAGAAAACTCTTTGAATGAGAAGGTGTGTCCAAACTTTTGGTCTGTACTGTACATTTCTGCAACAAATCTGCCGTTTGTGAAGCTACCCTTTTTCAGCACCCAAGATAGAATACCTCTCTTTATTAAAACTTAATTTCCATACATGTGCTGAGTAGAGATGAGCGAATCCGAACAGTAAAGTCCGTTGTTGGTACCAAACATAGACTTTAGAAAAAAAATCAGTGTTCGAGTTCGGTTGCTTTATCTATGCTGTCCACTCGAGCGAGCATCGCTGTGCTCAGGTATACTCTGTGCCCAGTGTGAGCCGCTTGCAGTGTTTGAACGGTGCTCACTAGGGGTAACAACAGAATGATCAGATGTACTATGCACTCCCCAAAAACAAATAGGAAGGAAAAGCTCGCCCGCAGAAGTATTCTGCTTATGGCTGGCTGTATGTAGGCAGAGAGCTGAACGGCGCAATCAGTGACTTTCAATGAGGTTCAGGTAAAGTCTAGGTCCCGAACAGACGTTTTTCTTCTAAAGTTCGGCTGAACTCGCCGAACTGAACTTCAGCGTGTATGCTCATTGCTAGTCCTGAGTAGAGATGAGCGGACCCGTGGAAGTTCGGTTTGGCAAGTGCAACCAGACTTTTGAAAAAGTTTGGTTTGGGACTCGGACTTGACCTAAATCACAATGGAAGTCACTAAATGGGCAGTTTAGGTCTCAGTCAACAAGTAGCCAGCCATAAACCGGTCACTTCCGGGAATGAGTGAGTGGGGTTTATCTTTTTTTTTTTTTTTACTGGTGCACACTACGTCCGATCACACTATTGTTACACCCAGTGCGAGCCGATAAAACACTGCAAGCAACCGCACTGGGCTGAGCATCGAGTGTACCTGAGCACAGCGATGTGATGAGAGTGGTTTGCATATGTAAAGCACCCAAACTGCGAAATTGTAAAGTTTGTGTTTGGTGCAAACACCGAACCTTGGATCTTCTCATTTCTAGTCCTGAGTAAACTGAATACTTAAGAAAATAAAAAAAATGTAATGATTTCTCCTAAATCTTAGAGCTTGTTTGCTGATCCTAATGAGTATTTTGTTTTGAATAGTTTTATATTCTATTTCCAACAAAGGAAATTTGCTTATACATGGATCTTTCATTACTATAAGTTTCCCCAAGCAGTGAAAATCCAAAAAGAACTGTTGCAATATCTCTGAATCAAATTTTGCAATGGCCTCATCAATTGTAAAACTGTGGTGTGTAATAAAGAAAGCAACCTACAATCGGTGACCTAGGAATATGCAGGAAACGTTCTTCATCAAGTGCTGGTCTAAGCGAACCCAAAGGGTTTTTTACAGTCTTCAGCTAAATACCAACAGTCACTTTGACTGCAAATTAATGAATCCTAAAGCTGGAAAAAAGAAGCGCTGATAGGGTAACACCAGATGACAGGAGTGGTATATAAGAAATATACACTCACGTAATGTGGTTGTGAAAGTCACAACCACTGACAAGCATGGTGTCTGCCGCAGCCCCACGTGCATGAGCATTCAAACCAGAGAAGAGAAGGGGTTAACGCCGCGCATCAGCCAAATGAAGGTGCAGAGATGTTGATGAATAAATATCTTTTTTATTTCATAGGTCTACGCGTTTCGAGGTTGAAACCTCTTCCTCAGGACCAGGACAGCAACAAAGCTAGTCAGCACATGACCGTAGCTATGTTGCTTTGTTGATGTCCTGATCCTGAGGAAGAGGTTTCAACCTCGAAACGCGTAAACCTACGAAATAAAAAAGATATTTATCATCAACATCTCTACACCTTCATTTGGCTGATGCACGGCGTTAACCCCTTCTCTTCTCCGGTTTGAATGAATGAATCCTGACAGTGTGTTATGTTCACACTGTCAGGATTCTGTTCTGTTGCCTACTTAAACAGTCATCACATTTCTGTTCATATGAAATTTGCACACTTGCAGTCACTTGCCGCTATCTTTTCTTTTTTCAATAGAACATTAACCCTCAACTGGTGAGGTGGCGTTTGCAACACGCCAGGGAAATTTTGTTCAGCTGGCATTCATTTAAAAATGCTGGTATAAATCATCAATGTATTACATTTTCCGATACTTCTGGGTGTCAAAAACTTGGTATACTCATGTGTAATCAATCGCCAATAAGAAAATGATTAAAACAAACGTGATCTTTGCATTTTCTGTAAAAATTAGAGATTTCTAAACACGGGTATAGGAAGCCCTCATCACCAGTTGCGTGACAAAAATCCTACCTCACCAGTTGAGGGTTAAGAGAGGCAGGAAAAGAAAAGTTGCTAGTCAGCACATGACCACAGCTATGTAAATCGCATATGACTGCTGGGACATGCAACAGAGCAGAATCCTGACAGTGTTGATATTACATACTGTTTGAAATTTAGTAATCTGCAGTCTAATAGAGTGACTTCAAATATTTAAAGCCCAGAAAACTCTTTTAACAAATATAATCTGCCTCTGTGAGCATTACCAAAAGCCAGGAGTGGTTTCACTAAATATTTAAAATTGGGGTTACAATTTTTTTTTATTGTAATCCCAATATGGTAATTACAATATATTTTTATTGTAATCTTTATTTCATTTATTTAATATATTGCTTTCAGTTTATTTTCATGAACAAAAATTAAAATAAGTGAAATAATTTTCTCAAACATAAAAATTTATAGCAACTGGTAATTAATACATATGTTGAAGTTCTCTATTTTGTCTGTTAAGTACACGAGGATAGTGACGTAGTCCACACACTGTCTGCAGATGAGGACACGTAGTGACAAATATTCTCTATATACAGGCACACCAAGACATGGGTGCATTCCAAATTTCATCTGATTTACTAAGAAACCTGCCACCTAGAATACTTGCCGTGTGTAACTTGGCAGGTGTACTGAATGTTTGTTAGGTAATCATTTATAGTTTTGCAACACTTTCAATTCTGCATGTGCTGAATATTTTATGTAATTAGTGACAGGACGTTCCCTGCACTTCAAAGAGACAGTGAAGCTCTTCTATATAAATCTTGTTGGCATCATAAACTGGAGTATAGGGCATGTGAATAGGTAATGTAGAATTTTACATACAGCTATCTTTATACCTTAGATTACTTTCTTTAAATTGAGTTTTTTTAATGTGAATTTTGAAACCTATCCACTTCAAATTCCACATAAAAATATCAATGTGAACCTAGCTTTAGTGGTTAAAATCTAAGGAATCATGGTTTGTATTTAAAGGGAACCAAACATCAGGATTTTCGTGTATAAGGTGCAGCCAGTGCAGTACTGGCACTATCAGGCACATTGTGTACATACCATTAGTGGGCAGCTCGGATGTTTAGGCTGTGAAATTCAAGTTGATAAAGTTTGAAAATTCATCCACTTTTTGATTGACGTGTGCACCTCTGCTGATAATATCCGGGCGGGTTATGCACATGATTCCCGCCCCCCACCCCCTCCGCCTGTTCCTCCCTCTCACTGGCTGTATGTAAACTTCTCTATTCAGAAACATGGCGTCGGAGTTGGTGCCTGCGCATAGTGCTCATCTCCGGTGCCGTGTTTCTGAAGCCCGCAGTGCCTTGTGTTGTGCATGAGAGGGCGACGCATGCGCCCTCGCTTCTTCAGATCTCGTTGTGACCGCGGGAGCGCGCACGGTCACAACAGGACTGGAGAACAGCTAATCTTACCCCGATTAGCTGCAGCTACGATATCGTGTGCTGCAGCTAATCGGCAAGATCAGCTGTTCTCCAGTCCTGTTGTGATCGTGCACGCTCCCGCACTCACAACAAGAACTCAAGAAGCGAGGGCGCATGCGCCGCACTCTCATGCACAATACTAGGTACTGCGGGCTTCAGAAACATGGCCCCGGAGATAAGCGCTATGCGCAGGTGTAAACTCCGACGCCGTGTTTCTGAATAGAGAAATTTACATACAGCCAGTGAGAGGAGGAACAGGCGACGGGGGGGGGGGGTTGTAATTATGTGCATAGCCTGCCCGGATCTGGAGAGGTGCACACGTCAATCAAAATGTGGATGAATTTTCAAACTTTATAACTTTGGATTTCACAGCCTAAACATCCGAGCTGCCCACTAGTGGTATGTACAGACTGTGTCTGATAGTGCCTGCACCTTATACATGAAAATCCTGATGTTTGGTTCCCTTTAAGAGATTACATGATAAAATGTAGATCACACTTGGACTAGCAAAAATAATTGACAAGTTTCCTTAAACATTCGTAATAGGTGAGACATTCTGCTTGTTTATACTTAGTATCTTTGAGACCTAAAAGTCTGCATGGGAGGTATATGCAGAATATTTTTAATCATATTTTGTTAAAAAAAAAGTTTATTTTTTTGTTTATACATACAGTCTTGTCCAAAGTTTTGAGACTGAAACAAATTTTGTTTTTCACAAAGTTTGCTGATTCTATTTGTATAGTGGCATTTGACAGGTAAAGTTATTTTTGCTGATGATACCCCCTCCAGACTGTTTGGCATATATAGAAGAATGATTGTCTGGAGAAGAAAAGGTGAGCACTACCATGAGTCCCGTGTCTTGCCAACAGTTAAGTGTACAGGAGACTTTACATGTATGGAGTCGCTTTTCATCCAAGGGAGTGAACTCCGTCGCAATTTTTCATAAGAACACTGCCATGAATAAAGAATGGTATCTAAACATTCTTCAAGAGAAACGTCTCCCAGCAATTCAGGAACAATTTGGTGTTGATGCTTTTTCCACCATGATGGAAACCATGTCACAAGACAAAAGAGATACCTATGTGGCTCAGTTAACAAAGCATTGAACAGTTGGCTCCATGGCCTGGAAACTGCCCAGACATCAATCCCATTGAGAACCTCTGGTCAATCCTCAAACAGTTGATGGACAAACAAAATACAGAACTTGTGTTATATTCCAATCACTGATTAGGTAAGAATGGGTTGCAATTAGAGATGAGCGAACCCAAACTGTAACATTTGAGGTTCGTTCCGAACATGGACTTTTAACAATTCAGTATCGGAGTTTGAGGCTGTTTGTATGCTGACTACTCAATCGAGCATCAGGGTACTCGGGTATGCTCAATGCTTGGCCCAGGGCGGGTCGCTTATAGTCTCTAAATGGCTTTCATGGGTGGAAAAAACGTTTAGAATATAGTGTGTACCAAAAAATAAAAATAATCTGCATCCTACCTCGGAAATACTCTGTTTATGGCTGGCTGTATGTGGGTGGAGAGTCGAAATGCCCAATCAGTGACTTCCAAAGGGGTTCGGGCTTCAGGATGAAGTTCAGGTCCCAAACTGAACTTTATCTAAAGTCTGACTTAACCTGGTGAACCCGAACTTCCACGGGTCCGCCGGTTGCAATCAGTCAGGATTTGACCCAGAAACTGATATCCAACAAATCAGGTAAATTCCAAGAGTCTTGAAAAATAATTGTAAATATTGAGTCTTTGCATAAACTTTGTATATTTGTCAATAAAAGTTTAAAAACTTACAAAATGTTTATAATTATCTAAAAACACTTATGCAGCAAATTTAGTGAGAACGGAATTCTGTATTCAGCCTCAGAACTTTTGGACATGACTTTACTCTGAAGCAATAATAAATTGCATTAAAATGGACATATTATTTTCACATGCATTATAATCTGGACATTTTTCACCTGTGTTGAGTGGGACTCACACTTTTGACGTGGACAACCAAAGCCTCCTTTATAAAATGGAAAATGCATTCCTAAGGCCCCTTTCACACGTCAGTGAAAAACACAGACGTTCTTCACTGACGTGTAAAACACGCACATGTCCCTCATTGTGCCGTGATTCACGGCACACGTGGGTTGTCTAAGTGCAATCCGGGCTCCGTTCTCTGTGGTCCGTGATTGCACATATAGATTAACTCACCTGTGCCCGCTCCTGCTCTCCATGGTGCTGAAAGCTCCCGCGGTGCAGCATCCGGCCGGCGCTGACCCCCGCAGCAGCTGCTTCCGGGTCAGCGGTGTCGTGCATTCATGAATATGCACGACAGTAATGAGCCAGCTCAGAAGCAGAAGGCAGAACAAGCTGCAGAGAGCGCCGCTGAAGCCGGGTGAGTAAAAATGATTTTTATTTTATATGCGCGTTTTTTTCTAGCACGTGTTTCACGGATCACACCACTGCGTGGTCCGTGGGACATCAGTGATGATTGAAAAAAATGGACATGTCTCCGTGCGGCAATCACGGACACGCATGTACGCCGCACGGAGACAAGGTCAGTGAAAAATCACTGATGTGTGTGCAGACCCATTGATTCTGGTACGTAGAAAAAAAAGCACAAACGTACCAGAATCACTGACGTGTGAAACAGGCCTAATACTCATACATTTTCTGAAGGGAGACACTTGACACATTGTCAAACTGGCATTTAGGACTTTACATACATAGATGCCATTATCTAACTTTGCAACAAAATGTAATGTTCAATTAAAAAAAAAAATGTTTGTGTCTTACAAGCAACTATAATTTAAAAAGTTGTCAGTTATACTTTTGCAATCAATGTATGATTTTAATTTGAGATGTTGGGGAATTCCAAGTTCTCCTGTTTTTTTTTGCAATTAATACTTACCTGAGAACCAACTCAGCGTCCAAAACTTCATGCTTCAAGGTCCGTCTGGGGAAAGACACCCAAAAATTTCATATAGCGGTGAAGTGACTGCTGCTTTAGTTTACATTTTTAAAATAAATACTCATTGCTCTGTGAATAATCATAAAATATCAACAACAGTTATGGGCAAACCCGAACTGTTAATTTTTATGATCTGTGCATGGACCACGAACACGGACTTCTCAGGGAAGTCTTTGTTACTTTTAGGGTTCAACTTACTCAATAAAAGAAAAAAAAAGAAAAGGCAAAATGGGGATTAAAAAAGGACAATTATACTTATTGAGTCTCCTGGGCAGCTGTCACATTGCTTCCGTGGCCGTTTATTAAACCTCATGAATATTCACTGCTTCCCCACCCACTCTTGGTGACAGCGTGTGTTATTGGTTGCAGTCAAGACTGCCAGCATGCCGGCTTCTGTGAAGTGAAATGTAAAAATAAATAAATAATTTTTAAAAATGGCGTTGAATACCCAGTATTTTGATACCAAGCACAGATAAAACAGACAGCTGGAGGCTGCAGCCCCCACCTTTGTGCATTATCTTGGCATTTTATCAAAATATAAGGGATCCAATGCGGCTTTTTTTTTATTATTTACGTAATTTAAAAAAAACTGCGTGCCCCCCCCCCTTCAATTTTGATATGCAGCCAAGATAAAGCAGAGTGCTGCGGGCTGGTATTCTCAGGCTAGAGAGGCCCATGATTATTGGGCCCTGCCCAGCCTAAAAATACAGCCTGAAGCCACTCTAGCATCCATTAAATGCTCCAATGTTGGTGCTTACCGATTCTGTTGTGAATGTTATGCAAGTGGGTGCTGGTGTGGAGCTCCCTCTGGTGGCCAGGAATGGTAATGAAGCTGAGTTTGAATCTGTGATTCAAACAGGTGATGGTATTTGTCATGTAAAACTGTTGAAGGTTCTTCACCCCCCTCGTTTCCACCCTCAGCCACAGATCGTCATGACGATTATCTGATCGGCCTGGAAGCTTAAGGTATTTACGACATGGGTGATGGTAGATGTACAGCAAACCAAAAATGCAGAGAAAGACAATTCTTTGTTATATTGGCGGTAAAAGTTCCAAAGCAGGTTTTAAGTGCTGTGTTAATGCTAGAAAAATGAAAAACATATTTCCAGAATCCCTGTGGAGTGCTGAACCCAACGCACCATCTAGTTCCACTGGGAGATCGCCGGAATCATGACAAATTAGTATTGGCCAGTAAAATCGTACTAGAGGCGTTGTGTTTGGTATCAATGTAAATGTAAAATCAAGATATAAAAAATGACACTAATATCTTGCACCTGTGTGGCCCAGGATCAAAGATATGAAAAATCCTAGAATTATGGAACTTTGTGACCATCTCAAGCCCAGCCCACAAGTGACTGTAAAATGATGTCACAGGCAAGGGGGGCTAGCAAGGGCATAAGAGACAGTTCCTGTCTGGGGGGCTCAGTCAGTTCTTGGAGGGCATCATGAAGGGTGATGCTGGCCATTCTTCTACCATCTTGGAGTTCCCTCCACTCCCTAAGTAGACGCCACTTCTATGGCACAAGCTTACTAAGTTTCATGTTTATACTTTTTATTTTTATGTAACTTTCCATACTGTATGTGTATTGTTCCTTTTTGTAAATTCTTGTATATTTATTAAACACTGCCTATTTTCGGATTAAATGTAAAAATTTAATAGTTTCTTTCCTCATGCTTTATATATGAATCCAATAAACCCGAGGGCCTTATGCTATCTGAAACGGGTCCCCAGCTGCCTGTAGAAAGTCTGGGTGGTGGCAGCGTAATTTGTTATTGCATAGAATTATTGGAGTGCTATCATTAAGGGTACCGAGGTGTATATTTATATATTCCATTAGCGGGAATCGGTGATATATACATTTACCCTTGCTGTGAGACCTCCAATATTTGGCATTATCAGCTCAGCAGCCTCCTTTTATGCATTGTCATGCAGTACCAAAAGTGGCCTGCAGACAAGGGGGGCTCTAGAGAGTAGTCGTGTGACAAATCAGTGAACAGCTGCGGATTTCTGAGTGACTCCCCCGGCTGTTCATGACAGTATTAATTGGGAATCTAGGAAATGCTATTGCAGATAAGCCTAGTCTATTTAGGAGAGCATTTTGTGCTTGGCGTTGGTGATAAAATGTTTCCTGCCTGCTTCTGGAGTTTTCCCTTCTGTTTCTCCCTTTTATTCGGTGCCCCGATCTACCCCAACTAAGTTTACTGTTTCTGTGGTTAATTACTGCATTTGCACTTAAGAGCGTTTCTGCTTGTTCCATTTGGTTTTGTGTTTGGTTTCTTGTATTTGAGGATCTGTCTTTCTGCTTTTGTTAGCAGGGCAGTTCCTCCAGCAAGAAAGGGAGCTTGCTTCCTGTTCATGTTTGGAGTATTTTGCAAATTAGAATATTATTTGTTCTGTGATTTTTGTTTCTTCCCATTATATCTGCAGTTCCGGTTAAAGTGTCTGGCACACGAATACCTGATATAGTGCGGGAGAGACACAGTGGTCTCAGATCTTTTTTCCTATCAGGAAATTGGTATTTTTTGCAAGGTTTTTTGCTGTCCGCAATCAGTTATCTGTCCTGTTCTATCTAGTAAGTCGGGCCTCACCTTTGCTGCTCTATATTTTCTATCTGTGTATTGTTTTTTCTTACATCACCATCGTTTACATGTTGGGGGCTTGCTATTCCTTTGGGGACTGCTTCGAGGCAAGTTAGGATTCCTCATTTCTTTCTTTGAGGTGTAGCTAGTTTCTCCGGCAGTGATGAGGTGTCTAGGTGTGTTAGAAACATTCCATTGCTACTTCTAGTTTTGTCCGATAGATACGGGATTGCGATCAGCTTAGTTTCCAACTACTCTTGTGGTTTTGTTTTTTCCTGATTAATGGGATTTTTCGTGATCGTCCACAGTTACCAGATCATAACACGGCTCATTTTGATTGCCCTGGAGCAGTGGCAATCAAGGTAATATAAGGGATTAATGACATCTGAGATCTCTCAAAAAATAACAACTGCCACGTAGCCTTAGATTAGTAAAACACCCCTGCAGGTCCAAAGTAAGCCACAGATACGACATCTGAGGTCGAAGTGTGCAGTCACATTAGAAAACGTGACCAATCACTGTGGCATCAGGGACACACTGACAGAGCCACAGCTGTGAGAGTGGTGACATCATTGAGTTCACCTGAGGTCACATTTGGTAATTCCCATGGTACCCCCGCTGTGACATTCAGTGTATTGATTTGAAGTAAACTCATTGAATTCAGTAACCTCATCTCAAGTGAGTTTATTGAACTCGATGCAGGATTAGGCTATACGCACACGTTGAGTATTTGGTTGCAGACATTTCTGCCTCTAATCTACATTTCCTGGCAAATATATGCACCGAAACCTCATCAAAAACAAATGCAGTTTCGGCCCGGGTTTTTTTTGCCTGGAGATGCAGATTTGGAGCAGAACTGTCTGCAACCAAATACTCAATGTGTGCACATAGTCTAGTCCAGTAATCTAGCAATTAATTTACCTCAGGTCAGTTCACTTGAAGCCACAGCTGTGGTGGTGAAGTCATTGAACTCAATGCCGGATTACCGGATTAGGCTATGTGCTCACATTGAGTATTTGGTTGCAGACATTACTGCACAAAATCTGCATTTCTTTGCAAAAAAACCTGTGGTTTCAGTACCACATGCATTTTTAATGCAGTTTTGGTGCGTTTGCCAGAAAATGTAGATTTGGTGCAGAAATATCTGCAACCAAATACTCAATGTGCACACATAGCCTAATCTCGTAATTTGGCATTGAGTTGAAAGACTTCACCTGAGATAAGGTCACTGATTCAATGAGTTCACCTAAGGTCAGTTCACCTAAAGGCCCCGTCACACTAAGCAACATCGCTAGCAACATCGCTGCTAACGAACAACTTTTGTGACGTTGCTAGCGATGTTGCTGTGTGTGACATCCAGCAACAACCTGGCCCCTGCTGTGAGGTCGTTGGTTGTTGCTGAATGTCCTGGGCCATTTTTTAGTTGTTGCTGTCCCGCTGTGAAGCACAGATCGCTGTGTGTGACAGCGAGACAGCAACAACTAAATGTGCAGGCAGCAGGAGCCGGCTTCTGCGGAGGCTGGTAGCCAATGTAAACATCGGGTAACCAAGAAGCCCTGTCCTTGGTTACCCGATATTTACCTTTGTTACCAGCCTCCGCCGCTCTCACTGTCAGTGCCGGCTCCTGCTCTGTGCACATGTAGCTGCAGCACACATCGGGTTAATTAACCCGATGTGTGCTGTAACTAGGAGAGCAAGGAGCCAGCGCTAAGCATTGTGCGCTGCTCCCTGCTCTGTGCACATTTAGCTGCAGCACACATCGGGTTAATTAACCCGATGTGTGCTGTAACTAGGAGAGCAAGGAGCCAGCGCTAAGCATTGTGCGCTGCTCCCTGCTCTGTGCACATTTAGCTGCAGCACACATCGGGTTAATTAACCCGATGTGTGCTGTAACTAGGAGAGCAAGGAGCCAGCGCTAAGAATTGTGTGCTGCTCCCTGCTCTGTGCACATTTAGCTGCAGCATACATCGGGTAATTAACCCGATGTGTGCTGTAACTAGGAGAGCAGGGAGCCAGCGCTCAGTGTGCGCTGCTCCCTGCTCTCTGCACGTGTAGCGCCGTGCAGTGGTAACCAAGGTAAATATCGGGTTGGTTACCCGATATTTACCTTAGTTACCAAGCGCAGCATCTTCCACACGGCGCTGGGGGCTTGTCACTGGTTGCTGGTGAGCTCACCAGCAACTTGTGTAGCGACGCTCCAGCGATCCCTGCCAGGTCAGGTTGCTGGTGGGATCGCTGGAGCGTCGCAGTGTGACATCTCACCAGCAACCTCCTAGCAACTTACCAGCGATCCCTATCGTTGTTGGGATCGCTGGTAAGTTGCTTAGTGTGACTGGACCTTTAGTTACAGCTTGGGAATTGACATCTGTGACCTCAGGTGAACTCACTCAAGTCACCACTGACAGCTCTGTCAGTGTGTCCCTGAGCCGTAGCGCTCAGTCACGTTTTTTTTTTTTGTTGTTTTTTTTTCCTAATCAGATTTTTATTGAACATTTTTGGTACAAAGAAATACATGTTTTAATAAGACTGCACACTTGGACTTCAGATGTAGCAGAGCTGGGGTCATCATGGGACCTCGTGAATTACTTCATACCTGCAGGGGTGTTTTGGAGGTTAATAAATTTGAGAAAGAGGGTGTTTTTGTTTGTTTTAAATAAAGGATTTTTCACTGTGTTTTGTGTTTATTTCTTTTTACTTACACGATTAGTAATGGAGTTCTCATAGACCCCTCCCCATTACTAACCTTAGGCTTGATATTGCTATATACAGCTGATACCTTTTTACAAATTAAAGCTGTCATTAACCCCTTATATTACCCCAATTGCCACTGCCCCAGGGCAATAGGATAAGCACCAGCATTGACACATCTAGAAGATGCTTCAATGCTGGGGTGGCTGAGGACTGCTATTTTTAAGCTGGGGAGGGCCCAATAACCATGGGCCTCCTCAGCCTAAGTATACTAGCCCCCAGCTGTCTGCTTCATCTCGGCTGGGCATCAAAATTGGGGGGACGCCACACCATTTTTTAAAAATTATTTATATAAATAAGTTCAAAAAGCTGCATGGGATCTCTCGTATTTTGATACCCAGTGCAGATAACGCACACAGCATGGGCTGTCTGCTTTATCTGCACTGGGTATCAAAATGCGAAGGACCCTATGGCATTTTTCCAATTATTTATTTTTACATGCCACTTTTGGGACCCAGACAGCTACTGTGAGGGCAATCAATCACAGGCGCCAGGTGTCTGACTGCAACCAATCACAGACACTGTCAGACAGGGAGGGCGGGGGAAGCAGTGAATTCATGAGATCTAAGGCTGCTTTCACACTACGTTTTTTTAACATGCGTCTCATGAACTTTTGTTTAACGCAAAAACGGATCCAGTGCAAATGCGTTTTCATTTCAATGCATTTGCAATGGACTCGCGTCAACATGCATTCACATGCGTTTGCGTTCGTTAAAGTGAGGATCCAGCCACTTGAGGTTTTTTAACTTTTTTCAAAAACGCTACTTGTAGCGGTTTTGAGCTGCGTCCAAATACTGTTTTTCACTGGATCCTGACTATACTGCACACAAAAACGCTGGCATGCTGATAGACAGGATCCTGCTTTCTCTACTGAGCGTGCCCAGAAACCAGCCTTGCGTGTTCAGTCTCTCTCCCCCTCCCTCTCTCTCTCTCTAACCCGCCTGAGAGCGGTGGACGCTCGTAACCAAGGTAAATATCGGATAACCAAGCAAAGCGCTTCGCTTAGTTACCCGATGTTTACCTTGGTTACGTGTGCAGGGAGCGGGCAGCCCAGCTTCTAGCAGCTGCGGATGCTCATAGCCAAGGTAAATATCGGGTATCCAAGCAAAGCACTTCGCTTAGTTACCCGATGTTTACCTTGGTTACCAGCGTCCACAGCTGTTAGATGCCGGCTCCCAGTCTATCACGTTCAGTTCCCCTCACTCCCGATCACATGACTTCAATGCCTGCCTATAAACTTCAAGTGACAGGATCCTGCAAAATAACACATGCGTTTGCATGCGTTTTTCTTTGTAAAAACAGGATCCACTTTTACAGAAAAAAACGTTCATGACGCATGTTAAAAAAACGTAGTGTGAGAGCAGCCTAATGTGTGGACGAGGAGACTTGGACCCGCCGAACTCAAACATCTGCGGGTTTGCCCACCTCTAATCATCAACGATACAGGTAATCACCTTCATGTGTCAGTGATTCTAAACATATATTGCACAAGCACTCAACTTTACAACTAAAAATATAGTAAAGCAGATTGCTTATGCAAACAAAAAAAAGTAAAATGTGAGGCTGCTGGTGCTGTTTTTCCTGTTCCATTCGAGGTTACAATTTTTTTTGCATTAGAGCAACACATTTTTACAATGCTATTCTTGCCATCCGTAAAAAGTTAAAGAGGTGGTCCAGTACACAGCATAGCGGCCATATCGGTGTAAAGCTGTGACAGAGGCTTTTTCTAAATATCTTCTGTTGTACATTCTGCCTATGAGCGGCGCCATTGCTGTCCTCTCTTCCCCCATCATGTGACCCGGGCTGCAGTGACCTCTGATGTCCGGTGACGTCATGTAAAACTTTTGGAATTGGAAGTTGACCCAGCATCACCGAGGCGGGACCCGGTCTTCATGAGTGAATGGGCTGTGGGCAGAGTTTCATCGCACATCATTACAAGTCAGTAACGAGAAAAAAAAAATATAACTTCCATCATGGGTACAGTAGCATGGCTCTAACCTACCAAGGGTGTCTTTATACGTTCAGATGTAATAGCTGTCCAAAAAGATCACAATTCTATGTCATTAAATAGATATTTCATCTGAATAAAATCTTTCTTATCTGCCATCAAATTGATCTAAGGTGTCTAAAAATCTGTGTGACGGACACCATGCCCCTTTTTCAGACCACACCCACACACACAGCTCACACCAAGTAATTTGCCAAAAGAAATGTAATGGTAAACAAAATGTATGGCACATTTCCCTACAGGTAATGTAATAGATGTTGCCTGCGGTCCTATTTAACATCACAAATAACAGTATTAACTCTTTGAGTACTGATAATGTAGTAATTGTTATACAAGTACTTCACAACATTAGAGAATCTGCACAGATTAATAATAGTACCGTAAACCAAAAGAAAAAAGGGGAAGCTCACCATGCTGTATGTAGCAGTTTCACTCCATTAGATGGGAAATGGGTGCCAGATCCTTTAGTTAGGGCAGTCTCAGTTGAATGATTCAGTCAGAAGCGAGATTGTAATCGGGCAAAGAGTGAGCAGGAAGAGAAGTAGGACGACAGTTCAAGATGGGCATGCTGTTCCAGTAGTTTTGAGGTGTAGGGGAGAAGTGATATGGGCCGATAGCTAGACACAGAGGATGGGTCAAGGGTGGGCTTTTTAAGGATGGGTGTGATTGAGGCATGTTTAAAGCATAAGGGGAAGACACCAGTTATTAGTGATAGGTTGAAGAGATCAGTTAGGGTTGGGATGAAGACTGTGGTGACTTTGGGGATGGGATGGGACGGGATTGGGTCAAGTGCACAGGTGATGAGATGTGATCTAGAGAGTAGAGAGGAAAGTTTCTTGTCTGTAATGATGGAAAAGCTGGTTTTGGAGGAAGAGGGATGAGTATTTAGGAGGAGGGGCTGACATTTTGCTTGGGAATCAACCTAATAACACACTGATCTATTAGGGAATATGAAAACAACTTGTAATTTGTAGTATACAGGAAGAACAAAATTTTTCCACCAACAGAAACAATGGAGTGACATGACAAGAAGCTGCATAACTAATCATATGTTAAGTAGTTGAAATACAAATATATGTATGAGATAGCCAAGATCATTGTCTATAAAATTAAAGTAGTCCTAGATTTGACACTATAGTGAATGGTGAGATATCGAGCCTGAAAGTCAAAAAGTTCAAAACTTTGTTACTCGTTTGTTCGGCAGTGTATACATTAATAGACCTATCATCAGTACATGAATACAACACTAGTACCATAATCTGTACAGAAATACAGAACCAAGCCTAGCACATCAATCAATAGTGATGTCAGGTCAGCCTGTTATCTACATTTGTATCGCGTTAACCTAAAACTCCCAGTTTGTCTTTAACAAGTTACTAAGATGTTGGGTATAGTTGTTACCAGCCATCATCAGACTGCAGACCATACAGGAACCACAATACTGATGAGGTGCTGTCAGTATCACAAATGAGCATTTAATTCCAAGTACCTTATAGGTAATGTGGCGCCCCTGAGACACCAGGTTGCTACAGGGTAATGCATCTCTGGAGGTGTGATACCCATCCTGAATTCTAAGGACGCCTGTGTTGGTAAAAGCCACTAACAACACACCAGCACCATCAGGTACACACATACACCCCACCACCAGACTGGGAGACTGCCTAGCAACAGATGTCAGGGATGGGCACTCATTGGTTAAATGGGGCATCCAATCTGTGGGGAGAGACCCAGCAGGGGGAGGGAACAGTGGTGTGGTAGATGGGAGCTGGCAGGAAGTAGTTGCGTTGAGTCAGGAGTGAGGTGTGAGAAGAACAAGAAGTTGAAGGGAGAGTTCTGTGGGACCCGCAGTCTGGGCGATATGAGGACTGGGGTCCGGCCTTGCCACCGGTGTTGGGTGGACCAGAGGACAAGAGTAGTGAGGGGCCAGAGAAGCCAGTTGGTCTGGTGAGGCGGCAGCCCCAGAGCTAGCAGCGGCCGAAGCTTTTTGAGTACCTGTGTGTAGCCTGGGGCTGGTAACTGGAGCTCAGCCCAGGTTCTGTCTGTTAACCACTGGTGAAACTGAAGGTGCAGGAAGGGTTCATCTGACAAGGTACCGGCACGGGCGTCTGAGAAAAAGGGATTCCCTGGAGTCCACCTTGGTAGAAGACAGTACCAGGCGCCTGCACTTTTTACCGTGAGTAAAGTGACATCAACCACAGCACTCGTGTGGACTGAATTATTGCCGTCACACTGCACCGCAACGCCAGCTCCAATCACTACTACCACCATCATCACCTGCCGGGGCCTAGCCCTACTTGCGGAGGGTCCAAGTCATCAGAGCTGCATATTCCATCAGCACCAGCAAAACTTTGCAGCGGCAGCCCCCAAACCTGGCCGCAAACCGCAAGTGGCGCATTCTCTACAAATCCCCTTTTTATTTTCATTCCCCTTTTATTTTCTGACCGACCCCCCAGGACCGGGCACCAGTCACGACCATGACTATCCCCCCTGAATGTCGCACACGCCCGGAACCGAGTACTCCAAGCCCTGGGAAATGTCACTAACATCTTCTCTGATTGGAGTTTTCTTTTCATTTTCTACATCTGGTGCAGATGTGATGATTTTTTTTACATCCACAACTTGTCTCTGCACACTTCCATTTTCTTTGGCCTTCTGCAACACATCCCAACACAGCTCCCTTAAATAATAAGAGTATCATTTTAGTACCCTCTGAATAAACTATATTTTCATGCTGTACCCCTGAATAAATTATTACCCTTCCGTGTGCTCTCTGAAGAATATATGATGCCCACACTATCCCTCTTATGATTCATGACTTCCATATTATCCTCTCCTATAAAACATTACCTCTACACTGTTTTCCCTTGTGAACTATTAATCCCACACTAACCCGCCTTATGAACTATGATGCTACTCTTTCCTACCTTATGAACTATGAAAGCGAAACTGTCTCCTTATTAAATAAAACCACCACACTGTCCCCTCTTATGAACCATAGCCACCATACTGTCCACCCTTATGAACTGATGCTACACATTCTGTCCTTATGAACTATGGCCTGTACACAAACCCTGCTCCACACTATTTCTGACTTATAAATTAAGACCTCCGCACTGTACCCACTTCATTGTCCTCTCATGCTATCTCCTCTCCACGCCATATCCCCTTCATGCTGTTCTGAACTCCACACAATGTTCCCCCCACACTGCACTGCACCATTCCATCTTCACACTGTCCCACCACACTACACCTTTCTCCATATTGTAGCCTTTCTTCACACTGTGCCCTCACACTGAATCTACCTCTACATACTGTACCTTCTCGCACTCCAATGTAAAAGGTACTTTCATTTTTAGCTCCGACATGGAGCTCTTACCTTTCTTTCCATCTTTGCCAAATCTGCACCATAGTATATCAGCAATATGATAGGGTGAGCGCATCATGTCACTGGACTTCATTACAGGGAGCCTCAGCCTCTACAGCATTGGTATGCACATATATCTTAAAGACACAAATTCAGTTCAATCCAGAAATCAGAGCTGGAACGACATCCAACAATTTATTGGTTCACTGAACCGACTGGTAATTTGAACAACCAGTTCGGGTGAACTGATGACAACCAGCAGAATCCTATCCCTGCCCACCTCCATGTCCTGTAATATGTTTTAGCATCTCTGACACTTCACATTTTTTATGAGAAATACCAATGGCAAACTGATGATAAAAATGGACACAAAGACCAGATACTAATGAAAATCATATCCAGCATACTGATAGAAATCGGTCTGGTTTTGCTCATACACAGCTGACATCTGAATGTGGCCTAAGGACACAATGAGACGAACATGCTTATTCACTGGCCACATGCAATGTTGTTTATTAAAGGGCAGGTGCTGTGTTTTTCAATTTTTGTATTAATAGTCATTATGGAATCAGTTATTTTTAATAAAAAAATAAATCAATTTTAATTAATCTAACTAATCTAATTCATTCTATTTTTAATCAAACACTGGGGGCTGCCATCTAGGATTTGCTGTGTGTAACAACAGTTACGTCAAATACAACAGTCCCTGTGCATAAGTCCTGTTTCACATGTCAGTAAAAAACACAGACGTTCTTTACTTAAGTGTAAAAACGCCTATGTCCCTCCATTATTATTATTATTTATTATTATAGCGCCATTTATTCCATGGCGCTTTACATGTGAAAGGGGTATACATAATAGGGACAAGTACAATAATCATAAACAATACAAGGCACAGACTGGTACAGGAGGATAGAGGTCGCTGCCCGCGAGGGCTCACATTCTGCAGGGGATGGGTGAGGATACAGTAGGTGAGGGTAGAGCTTGTCGTGCGGCGCTATGTCAGACTGAGGGTTACGGCAGGTTGTAGGCTTGTCGGAAGAGGTGGGTCTTCAGGTTCCTTATGAAGCTTGTCAAGATAGGCGAGAGTCTGATATGTTGTGGCAGAGCATTCCAGAGTATGGGAGAGGCACGGGAGAAATCTTAGATGCGATAGTGGGAAGAGATGAGAGGGGAGCAGAGAAGGAGATCTTGTGAGGATTGAAGGTTACGTGCAGGTAAGTACCGGGAGACTAGGTCACAGATGTAGGGAGGTTGTGGATGGCTTTATATGTCATGGTTTGTGTTTTGAACTGTAGTAGTTGGGCAATGGGAAGCCAGTAAAGGGATTGGCAGAGAGGAGAGGTCGGGGAGTAGCGGGGGGACAAGTGGATTAGCCGAGCAGCATAATTTAGAATAGATTGTAGGGGTGCGAGACTGTTAGAAGGGAGGCCACAGAGCAGGAGGTTGCACTAATCTAAGCGCGAGATAATAAGGGCATGTACTAGGGTTTTTGCAGATTCTTGGGAAAGGAATGTACGAATCCGGGAAATATTTTTGAGTTGGAGGTGGCAGGAGGTGAAGAGGGCTTGGATGTGTGGCTTGAAAAAGAGATCAGAGTCTAGAGTTACTCCCAGGTAGCGAGCACGTGGGACTGGGGAAAGTGAGCAGCCATTGACATTGATGGATATGTCATGTGGGGGGGTTGAGTGAGGAGAAGGAAAGATGATGAATTCTGTTTTGTCCATGTTCAGTTTTAGGAATCGAGCAGAGAAAAAGGATAAAATAGTAGACAGACATTGTGTGATTCTGGTTAGTAAGGAGGCGATGTCAGGTCCAGAAAGGTAGATCTGCGTATCATCAGCGTAGAGATGATACTGAAAGCCATGGGACTCTATGAGCTGTTCCAGGCCAAAAGGTGTAGATGGAGAACAGCAGGGGTCCAAGAACTAAACCTTGGGGGACACAGACAGATAGGGGGCGATATGAGGAAGTGGTGTGAGAGTGGGAGATGCTGAAAGTTCGGTTAGTTAAGTATGAGGAGATCCAAGATAGCGCCAAGACTGTGATGCCCAGAGACAAGAGAATCTGTAGTAGAAGGGAATGGTCTACTGTGTCAAAGGCAGAGGACCAGGTCCAGGAGGAGGAGGACAGAGTAGTGTCGCTTGGATTTTGCGGTTAGTAGGTCGTTAGTGACTTTGGTCAGGGCAGTTTCAGTGGAATGATGGGGTCAGAAGCCAGATTGTAAGCAGTCAAAGAGGGAGCAGGAAGAGAGGTGGGAGGAAAGTTTAAGATGGACATACTGTTCCAGTAGTTTTGAGGCATAGGGGAGAAGTGATATGGGGCGATAGTTTGACACAGAGGAAGTGTCAAGGGAGGGCTTTTTGAGGATGGGTGTAATGTAGGCATATTTAAAACATGAAGGGAATACACCAGTTGTTAGTGATAGGTTGAAGAGATGGGTTAGGGCTGGGATGAAGACTGTGCTGAGATTGGGAATGAGGTGGGATGGGAGTGGCTCAAGCAGGCAGGTTGTGAGATGTGATCTTGAGAGTAGAGTGGAAAGATGATCTTCTGTCATGGTGGACAAGCTTGATTTGGAGGAAGAAGGCTGAGTAGTTGTGAGGAGTGGTTGTGGTGATTGTGGGCCAAAGCTTGCTCTGATGTTGTCAGTCTTCTGCTTGAAGAAAGAGACAAAGTCTTTAGCTGAGATATGAGGAGAGGGAGGTGGTGCAGGGGGACGGAGGAGAGAGTTGAAAGTGTTGAATAGTTGTTTATGGTTGTGAGATAGAGAAGATATGAGAGATGAGAAGTAGGTTTGTTTTGCAGCAGTGAGTGCAGACTTGAAGGTGGTGAGGGCCTGTTTGTATGCGATGAAGTGCTTGGCAGAATGAGACCTCTTCCAACTGCGCTCAGCGATTCTGGAAGCCCGTCTCAATTCTTTAGTCTGACTTGTGTGCCAGGGTTGCCTGTTGATTGTGCGGGTTTTGGTGTGTGTGAGGGGGACAGCTGATTCGATAGCTGCAGAGATGGTGGTGTTGTATAAAGTGGCAGCAGCATCTGCATTGTGTAAAAAATCAATGTCTGTGAGAGGGAGAAGGAACTGAGAAAGTGTTTGTGTAAATCAAGGTGTTTGATATTACTGAGAGGATGTGAAAGTTTGTGAAGGTGGGTTGTGTACTTGGAGAAGAGAGGGAAGAGAATGTTAGTAGGTTGTGGTCACACAGGGGGAGAGGCACATTAGAGAGGTTAGATAGGGAACAGAGGCGAGTGAAGATGAGGTCCAGCGTGTGGCCATCTTTGTGAGTAGCTGCAGAGGACCATTGAGTGAGTCCGAAGGAGGAAGCGAATGTTAGATGTTTAGAGACAGATGAGTGAGAAGTGTCAATGGGGATGTTAAAGTCACCCATGATGATGGTGGGGATGTCGGTGGAAAGGAAATGTAGTAGCCAGGTGGTGAAATGATCAAAAAAGGCAGTGGCTGGCCCCGGAGGGAGGTAAATGACAGACAGTTGGAGGTTGGAAGGGGCGTAGATGCGTACGGAGTGCACCTTATAAGAGGGGAGAGTAACAGAGGGTGGTAGTGGAATTGGTGCAAAGGATCATTGGTTGGTCAGGAGCAAACCAACTCCTAAACTATGCTTGTTACTGGGGCGGGGGGTGTGAGAGAGATGGAGCCCACCATAGGAAAGTGCAGCAGGAGAGGCTGTGTCAGAGGGGGTGAGCCAGGTTTCTGTGATGCCAAGAAAGGAAAGTTTATTAGTGATGAAAAGATCATAAATGTAGGAAAGTTTATTGCAGACAGAGCGAGCGTTCCATAGAGCTCCTGTTAGTGGGACTGGGGGAGCAGAGGCTGGGTGAATGGGTATAAGGTTAGAAGGGTTGCGGAAATTTGTGTTAGATTGTGGATAGCAGTTAGATGTAACAATGGAGATGTGGTGAGGAGGGCCAGGATTTGGAGAGATATTGCCAGCAGTGAGGAGAAGCAGAGACAGTGTTTGGAGACACAGGATATAAAGTGGAGGAACAGATCTGAGGAGAGGGTGAGATGGGTGCAGAGCATGGAGGGAGAGATGAATAGTTCATTACTGTGTGTAGGGATCAGAGGGGAGATTAGAAAGTGAAGTATGATAGGGGTGAAAGTAAAAAGACACACAAGCATTGTTTACTGTGACTATGTACCCAGTTACCTTCGGGTCCATTCCGGCCCAATTCAGTCTAATTCATTGCCTGCACAGTTAAGGATCCACACGCCGACAATGTGAGCCACATATATAGTGCTAGAAAGCACTCAGGTGAATCACAGAAGGGAGGGGCTGGTACTCATCCTTATTACTTAAATCAAACCTGACCCCAGCTGTAGGAGAATATAGGCACAGATAACAGGGAGGTCATAAAGAAAAGTGAGAATGGGGGTTCATGGAGTGGTCAGTTCACACATACCCGATGCAGAAAAAACAGGATACATAGAAAGAAAGGCAACTCATGGGAAAGATGGGTAGTTGTCACACATACCATAAAAATCCTCTAGTTGAATACATTGGAGGACACAGGAGGTGTGATGTGGATTAGACCACAATGTTCTCTCTGTCTCTAAGGTGGGACGACGGGGTGGGGGGGGGATAACACCCAGTTGCCAGCAGTCACAAGCTCAGGGTCAGGATCCGTCCGCTCTGCATAGGAGCCCGGCCACTGCTGCTTCCCGCTCACAGCCCCTCACTGAGGAGGCCCCCATGATTTACGGCACACGGTGGTTGTCCATGTGCAATCCGTGATACTTAATCCGTACTCCGTGATTGCACATGGACAGTACTAACCTGTCACGTTCCTGCTCTCCATGGTGCTGAACTTCTTGGCTCTGCAGCATCCGCCCACCGCTCTCTGCAGCTACTTCCGGGTCGGCTCTGGCTGCATTCATGAATATACATGAGCCAGCCAGGAAGCTGCAGAGAGCACGGGCTGCACAGAGCGTTGCTGGAAAAGTGAGTTGAAAATGCTTTTTGTTTTATATGTACGTTTTTTTCTGGTACATGTTTCATGGCTCACACCATAGTGTCGTCCATGGGACATCAGATGGCAGAAAAAAATGGACTTGTCTCCGTACGGCAATCACAGACACGCGTGTACGGCGCACAGATACACGGTCAGTGAAAAATCACTGATGTGTGAGCAGACCCATTGATTATAATGGGTCTGCGTATGTCCGTGATTCTGGTGCGTATCAAAACTAGCACATACGTACCAGAATTACTGACATGTGAAAGAGGTCTAAGAGTTAGTAGTCAGGCTCCGACCCTATCTCTTAAACTGTATAACTGTATCTGCTTCCTGCTGTGACCTGAACACTCCCCCTGGGCTGTCCAGATCACAGCTCTGGGAGGAGACCGCCGCCATCTCTGTGGAGCCCTCACCATCTACTGTGTTTCTGTGTGCTCTACTGTCACCCTGAGCGCGGTGGCAGTGATCTGTGCCTGATCCTGGTGTGCTGTGAATGTCGCGCTGCGATCACTGTACCCCCCTTGTGTGACCTCGCTTTGGGCCTCTGCTTCCCCCGCATGTGCACGCCTTGGACCTCTGCTTTCACCCTGTGTGTGGTCACCTCAGGCATCTGCTCCCGGCAGCTCCTCCTCACTGCTCTGATCGCTGACAGGAGGAACAGCCAAGAAATCAGGCTGACAGGTGAGGCTGCCGGGGGCGGAGGTCTGAGGTGAGTGCATGTGGCTGGGTGCGGTGATCACGGTGTGACATCTGTAGTGCAGTGTCGGGCTCAGGCTGCAGATCACTTCTCCTCGCCGCATGTCACCTCGGACCTCTGCTCCCGGAAGCTTCTCTTGTCAGCCTGGTGTCTCGGCAATTCCTCCTCTCAGCGCTCAGAGCACAGTGTATGGGGCACAGGAATATCGGGGACACAGGAATTTCGGTACACAGGAATATGGAGGCACAGGAATATCGTCGCACAGTATATGGGGGTACAGGAATATGGTGGCAGAGTATATGGGGCATAGTATACAGTGGGGCACATTATGCAGTGGAGCACTATGCCAGCTGTCCTTGGTGACACTTTAGACATATTAGGATCACTTTGCGGTCACCAACAAAATGGCTCCACACTGTGATCCTAAACTTCATCCTCGCTTTATCATTTTGGAAACATCCAGAAGGGGAGGGGAGGTGACATCACACAGAGGAGAGCAGATTCTGCCCACTTTTACTGCAGTTGTAATCCAGGCTAGGTGTACACTTGTTTTTCAGCCAGTGCTCCCCCTAGCATTTAAGAGTGAAAAATATCACACTTTTAAAATGATTTTTTTTATATTTCGCTCAATTAAAACCAAATAATAATATTTAAACAAAACATTGATACTTTACATTTTTTCAGTTATTGAATTTTTTTATGACACCTTCCCTTTAAGGAGACTGTCTAGTAAAAGGGGCATTGATAAATAATTCCACAGAAAAATCTTCAGGAAGGTTGAACTAGATGGATCTAGGTCTTTTTTTCAACCTAAGTAACTATGTAACTATGTATATTTTATAACAGATAAAAAGTCTGCATATATTCTATCAATTAGAACTAAGGGGGGAAAACTGGATCTCAATTTTATCTAAAAAAAAATATGAACTATTGTGAAATAAAGTATAAAAGTTTGGGATGGCTGATGACCCATGATAGCAAAGGATCACCCAGGGTAAAAAAAAAAAAGCAATATTTTGGCTTCAATTTAATAAGATGTGAGATATGAAATCAGTGATTTATAGAAATCTCTACAGCCTAAATTATTCACTATATTATGGAGATTATACAGTGTGTATAATATATACACTAATAATATATATATATATGTGTGTATATATATATGTGTACATGTGTATATATATATATGTGTATATATATATATATATATATATATATTAGTGTGTAGACTGTATATAGCCACATTGTTTTCATTTTGTAATGTCAACTGACCCACTGGACTTTACATTTCCACGACAGAAAGCTAGAAAGTCATCCGTATAATTACCCCCAGCCACTACATTTTGGATATGTTATTAAAAAATGGATCGGTGTGTTACCCAGTGCCTTCTTTTGCAGTTTTCCTTATTCCTTCTGCTTATTACACTATATAACTACTGATGTAACAGTTTCTAGTCAGTGCACAGGCTCCTAATTGGATCTCATTGTCATTGTGCCTCTAGTATATTTTAAATTACATCAACAAGAGTAGAGATGGGGGGGTTATATTTCGTTATTTACAAAGATAGCCGGACAGTCCTCCCTCGTCTGGTCTGTTCACACTAGCGGTATAAAACCTGTAGTCCTCACTATATTATTTCGGTTACTGTTGTTCAGAATAATTATTTTTTTCTCCACTTACCTTTTAGATTTTTAATACATAAATGTGACGTCTCGTAGTATCGTGGTGAGATTACAGGAGCTCTGCATCATTCTCGGTCTCAGCACTTGGTAAGCAGCTGTATAGGGGTTTCTCGGAAGAAGAAGGTTCCCACCATGATGCTGGGCACATCTGAGGATCACAGAGCGCACCCTTAAAACCTGCCCTGCCTCTCCCTCGCCTACCAGACACAGCTTCTGCCCATGGCTGCTGTCTGTCTGCTCTGTGCCATCTCTCAGACTGTCTGGAAAAAGCCTTATTATAACCACAAGAATGTTAATTAAGGAATATTGCTTTGGCACCTCATCTTCTCTCCATCCCTCATGGGCATCATGCAGTAATATTTGCTATGCTGCTAAATTTGAGACATACTTCTCAATATCATGCCAGTTTTTCTTCTATAATAGCACTGGAAAAATGGACATCAGGGTAGGCAACTGCCACCGAAGGTGTCAGTGGGACGGCTACTGAGTGATCGTGGATGACAACCATCATACTGAACGCAGGAGAATGTGGGTAAGGTCCACGCACTGAAATACTTGCATTAAAAACCAAAAGAGCTTGTCCAGTGTTCCTGAAAAAAAGTGATACATCCATATATATCATATACTGTATATCACTCATTTTATATATATATATATATATATATATATACATATATATACATATAAACATATATATATATATACATATATATATACATATATACTCACGCATGCATATATATATATTTTTTTATATATATATATATATATATATATATATATATATATATATATGTGTGTGTGTAAATACTATAGTTCAAAAGTTTGGGGTCACACAGACAATTTTGTCTTTTCCATTAAAAATTATCCTTTTATTTATCAAATGAGTTGCATAATGAATAGAAAATATAGTCCAGACATTGACGAGGTTAGAAATAATGAATTTTACTTGAAATAATCATTTTCCCCTTCAAGCTTTGCTGTCGTCACAGAATGCTCTTTTGCAGCAATTCCAGCTTTGCAGACCTTTGGCATTCTAGCTGTTAATTTGCGGAGGTAATCTAGAGATATTTCACCTCATGCTTCCAGAAGCTGCTCCCACAAGTTGGATTGTCTTGATGGGCACTTTTTGCACCATATGGTCAAGCTGCTCCCACAACAGCTCAATAGGGTTGAGATCTGGTGACTGGGCTGGCGACTCCATTACAGATAGAATACCAGCTGCCTGCTTCTTCCCTAAATAGTTCATGCATCATTTGGAGGTGTGCTTTGGGTCATTGTCGTAGGATGAAATTAGCTCCAATCAAGCACTGTCCACAGGGTATGGCATGGCGTTGCAAAATGGAGTGATAGCCGTCCTTATTCAAAATTCCTTTTACATTGTACAAATCTCTCGCTTTACCAGCACCACAGCAACCCCAAACCATCACATTACCCCCACCATGCTTGACAGATTACGTCAGGCACTCTTCCAGCATTTTGTTAGTAGTTCTGCATCTCACAAATGTTCTTCTGTGTGATCCAAACACCTCAAACTTCAATTCGTCTGTCCATAACACTTTTTCCCAATCTTCCTCTATCCAATGTCTGTGTTCTTTTGCCCATATTAATCTTTTCCTTTTATTAGCCAGTCTCAGATATGGCTTTTTCTTTGCCACTCTACCCTGAAGGCCAGCATCCCAGAATCACCTCTTCACTGTAAACGTTAATACTGGCGTTTTGCGGGTACTATTTAAAGAAGCTGCCAGTTGAGGACCTGTGAAGCGTCGATTTTTCAAACTAGAGACTGTAATGTACTTGCCTTGTTGCTCAGTCGTGCAGCGCGGCCTCCCACTTCTCTTTCTTCTCTGGTTAGAGCCTGTTTGTGCTCTCCTCTGAAGGGAGTAGTACACACAGTTGTAGGAAATCTTCAGTTTCTTGGCAATTTCTCGCATGGAATATCCTTCATTTCTAAGAACAAGACTAGACTGTCGAGTTTCACATGAAAGTTCTCTTTTTCTGACCATTTTGAGAGTTTAATGGAACCAACAAATGTAATACTCCAGATTCTCAACTAGCTCAAAGGAAGGTCCGTTTTATAACTTCTCTAATCAGCAAAACTGTTTTCAGCTGTGCTAAAATACTTGCACAAGGGTTTTCAAGGGATTTCTAAACATCCATTAGCCTTCTAACACAGTTAGCAAACACAATGTACCATTAGAACACTGGAGTGGTGGTTGTTGTAATTGGGCCTCTATATACCTATGTAGATATTGCATTAAAAACCAGACATTTGCAGCTAGAATAGTCATTTACCAGATTAACAATGTATAGAGTATATTTTTGTGTAATTTAATGTTGGCTTCATTGAAAAAAAATGTGCTTTTCTTTAAAAAAATAAGGGAATATCTAAGTGACCCTAAACTTTTGAACTGTAGTGTGTATATGTGTATATATATATATATATATATATATATATATATATATATATATATATATATATACATACATACATACACAGTCTGGGTAAAATAGGTATTGGATACACTGATGATTGCCAGTTTGAAAAAAAAATAATGGAGAGGTGTGTCATTTTTACCATAGGTATACCTCAACTGTGACAGACAGAATTCCCCCCAAAAATCCAAATAATCTTATTATATTATTTTTATTACTTTGCATTTTATTTCATGAAATAGGTATTATTACCAGAAGACAGCTGGGCCCACAGTCTCAAAGATGACTGTTAGTAACACACTACACCGTCATGGATTAAAATCCTGCAGGGAACGCAAGGTCCCTTTGCTCATGCCAGCACATGTCCAAGACTATTTGAAGTTCGCCAGAGACCAGTGACCATCTGGATGATTCAGAGGAGGCATGGGAGAAGGTAACTTGGTCAGATGAGACCAAAATAGAAATTTTTGGTATCAACTGCATTCACCGTGTTTGGAGGAAGACGAAGGATGAGTACAACCCCAAGAACACGGTCCCAACATTGAAGCATGACAGGGGAAACATCATACTTTGGGGGTGCATTTCTGCAAAGGGGACAGGACAAATGCACCGTAGCGAAGGGAGGATGGATGTGATCATGTATCGCAAGATTTTGGCCAATAAACTCCTTCCCTCAGTGGAAGCATTGAAGATGGGTTCTGGCTTGGTCTTCCAGTATGACAATGACCCAAAACAAAGCCAGGTCAGTTAAGGAGTGGGTCACTTTGAAGCATTTGAGAGTACTGGAGTGGCCTAGCCAGTCTTCAGACCTGAGCCAATAAAAAAATCTTTGGAGGGAGCTGAAACTCAATGTTTCCTCAAAACCTGAAAGATATGGTGAGATCTGTATGGAGAAGTGGGCCATCATCCCTGCTGCAGTGTGTGCAAACATGGTGAAGAACCACAATAAATATCTGACCTCTGTAATTGCAAACAAAGGTTTCCCTACCTGTCTCTTTCCCCGTCTGTCTCTTTCCAGGTCTGTCTCTTTCCAGATCTGTTTCTGTTTTCTTTGTCTGTCTCTGTCTCTTCCCCCGTCTGTCTCTTCCCCTGTCTGTCTCTTCCCCGTCTGTCTGTCTCTTCCCCCGTCTGGCTTTTTCCCCGTCTGTTTTTTTTCCCCGTCTGTCTTTTTCCCCTGTCTCTGTCTGTTTGTCTCTCTCTATTTCCCTATCTGCCTCTGTCTCTTTCTCTATTTCTGTCTCTGTCTGTCTGCCTTTTTTCCCCTGTCTATCTCTGTCTGTCTCTTTCCCTATCTGCCTCTGTCTGTCTGTCTCTGTCTCTTTCCCTGTGTGTCTTTTTGTCAGTCTTTCTGTTTGTCTGGCTTTTTTTTTTTCCTATCTGTCTCTGTCTGTCTCTTTCCCTGTCTGTCTGTGCCTGTCTGTCTGTCTCTCAGTCTGTGTCTGTCTCCCCACTGACATCATATTACCTTACATATAGGCTTCTTATACTATAAATATCCCTTGTTCCTATAGGAACCAACCACAGCTTCTATTAATAACTTCCAGCTCCATTCAGTTTAATGGAGGCAGATTTTTTTGTAGAGTAACTGTAAAGCGCGGGCTTAAATTTTCCTGTCAAAACATAGTCTACGACGTTCCCTGAGTCACATAAGGTGTCTGTGCAAAATTTTGTGATTGTAAATGCGACGGTGCGGATTCCTTTAGCGGACATACATACACACACATACACTCAGCTTTATATATTAGATAGATTATTTTATTTATTTTAAAAGGTGCATAAGAAATACAATTTGTCAACCCTGCTTGAAGGCTATTTGTAAAGGCTATACTACATATTTCGTATTTTGGTTTTAGGATATTCAATATTCGACTCTGTAAGTTGAGGCAGATGATGCATTGTTGTAGCTTGTTAGTCAATAACCAATAGAAAATTGTCAGATCTGTTCATAGTTGATGTCACTGTACTTTCAATATTAAAAGAGATTATAAACTTTGTAATATATATATATACTACCAGAAAAAAATATGCTTATTCCTCCATTTATGAAAACTTAACCTCAATTCCGGCTATGGGTAAAACAAAATGGACTACATGCACGAGTCAAGTTTCACCCCCTATTATACTCTATGGAGAAAGTGGGGGGGTCAGAGTGAGAAAACAAGAAGAGCCAGATACCAGATGATCATGTTACAGAAAATGGAGATTTTACTTATCCCAGAGATGGATTCACATCCACAGTGCTCAGTATTGCTGTGTAATGTCCCCCATGCGGCTGCTAAGTGTGTTCTATACAGAGAAAGAAGAGCAGGAATCCCTCATGTCTTGGTGTGCTGTGTATGGGAGACATCATAGCAGCTAGTCTCCATCCACCAACTCAAAGAGAGCTGAACACTAGGCTTGCAGAGGAGAAACCTGGTGGGAAAAAGCACCATACATGTCATATAATAAACCAAAAATAGTGTTATTTATATATTAGTGTTATGTACATGTAAATTAAGCTAAGCCAGCATCATTTTTTATCACTGCGCACTGGGAAACCCAACTACATACCTGACTAGGCACCGATATATAGCATTTATGGTATGATAGTGTGTACTGATATATAAGTTATGTTTAAGTCGATCAATGAATTGCAGCATGAACGATTACCTAATTACCAACCACATTTCAGAAAAGTGTAATATATTCCATAACATGTATGCACAGATGGATCACACAAGTGCAAACTAGTTCTAGAAATTGGCCTCATAGACTTTCCTTTAGTTCAGGTTGCATTAAAACTAATCACCTCTCAGAGATTTGCTGTCCACAATAATAAACTGAGTTGCTACAAAAACCCCTTAAAAATTACAGCTGACAAATTCAATCATATAAATATTTTTATTTTTTAAAAGGGGTAATGTGGTCAGAATATAATGATGGCTGATCCTCTGGATATCAATATCAAATTGCTAGGGGTCCGACCCTCCACAAACCCACCTATTAACCGCGACAAGGGAAGAACAAACACACATTGAGCAGAGTTGCTTTTAAATAGGAGCTGTCCTGCAGTACCTTCACTGCACACTGAATGGAGCATTGCAGCTCCGCTCCATGCCACCATTTCATAATTTGCATTTTTTATCGCTTTTCTTTTTAGCTTTGTAGTATACACTACTGACAAAAAGTTAGGTATATTTGACTTTTGGGGGAAAGTTCAGGTTGATCCTAAGACACACACTAACCTTTCCAGGTGACCTTATGGTGACCTTCTCTAAGCGTTTGGATTCAAATATCCAACTGTTCAATGTTTCAGGACTTTTTGCAAAGCTTGCGGATATCTAATAAGGAAGTTAATAGCAAA
Source organism: Anomaloglossus baeobatrachus (assembly GCF_048569485.1). Taxonomy (NCBI): domain Eukaryota; kingdom Metazoa; phylum Chordata; class Amphibia; order Anura; family Aromobatidae; genus Anomaloglossus; species Anomaloglossus baeobatrachus. The sequence continues at coordinate 70,950,957 of NC_134355.1, read as the reverse complement.
ATCCTTAACATGTGTTTGATCTATGAACCCCCAATGAATTTCAGGGTTCAATTAGAATTGGTATTTAAACAGTCCTCCTCATCATGAGACCAAGATGACACCTAACAATTGATCAGCAGTACTGCGCCATTGAGAGGCTTCAAGCAGGATGTTCTCAGACGGAAGTGGCCACTGAGCTTAGAGTGTCACAGAGTGTCATCAGCAGTTTGTACAGAGATACAGAGAGACTGGAAGAGTCACAGAAAGGCATAGAAGTGGACATCCTTTGGCCACATCTCACACTGATGACCGCTTCATTGTGAACAATGCCCTTCGGAACCGAATGATGAATTGCACACAACTCCAGGCACGTTTAAGGGAGGTAAGAGACACCCATGTGTCACATCAGACTATTCAATACCGTTAACATCAGAATGGTCTGTGTGCTACATGACCTGTATGGGTATCTGACCACACCACCAGATACAGGCATCATTGTTTTACTGGATCAGTTGGCCTCAGTGCTGTTCACTGATGAAATTTGATTCACACTGAGCAGAAATGATGGCCGCCAATTATGTTGGAGACACAGGGAGCGTGCTATGCATCAGCCACTGTTGTCACCAGATGAGCCTTTTGTGGTGATGGTGTTACAGTGTGGACAAGTGTGTCTAGTCAACACAGAGCTGCCCTACACTTTGTGAATAGTACAGTGACAGCCCCTACTACTGGAATAACATTAATCCAGTCATTGTGCCTCTGCATGAACAACACATTTCATCTTCATGGACGACAGTGCTCCATCTCATCGATGTCGCATCATTAGGGAATGGCTGCTGGAGACTGGGGTACCTCAAATAGAGCGGCTGCACTTTCTCCAGACCTGAATCCCATTAAAAAAAAAACTATGGGATCAGCTGAGTCGCCGTGCAGAGGCCGTAATCTCTACCCCAGAACCTCAATTACCTGTGGGCCATCCTTCAAGAAGAGTGGGATGCCATGCCTTTGCAGACAATAACTCCATTGGGACCAGCAGAAGACATTGTTGTCAAGCTGTAATTGATGCTCAAAGCCACATGACAAGTTATTGAGACACTGATATTTTCGTAGGGGTTATACCCACCACTATTGTCTTTTGTTTTAATAAATTGTTTGAGATGTGGAAATCCCCACTACATGCTTCTACTTAAATTCCCTACTATAATGATAAAATATCACTGTAGTGAGAACTTTTTACATTTTCCACAATTTTATCTGAAAGACAAATATCCCTAACTTTGTCAGTGAAGAAGAAGAAAAAAATCCAGATCACCACTATTTAACTTGAATGGGCGTGAACCACAGCAGATCCAGCAAGGATTTCTCCGGCCAGAGAATCAACAAATAGAACAACAAATTTCCAGTGGATCCTGGATGGGTATAATATAAAAGTTAATTTATTAAATTATTTAAAATGCCGGTACACAGGTGTTCCACGGAGTACAGTCATCCTGGATGGAAGGGGTTATTGGAGTAGGTTTCCAACACATTTTTAAAAGTTGAAAATGATGAATCAGTCGAAAACATCTGAGAAGCCTAAAGTCTGCCCACAATTAAACAAAAAATAAAAATGGATTAAAAAAAGGCTCAAATGGAAAGATGGATATGACTCAAACAAAAAAAAAAAAAGCACAAAACATAAAAAGCTCCGTAAAAAAAAAAAATGGTGCAAATGCAAAAATTAATCGAGTGCATGGATTTTAAAACCAGCTGCCACCAGTGCTTGTAAAAATGTGGCTATGGAGGAAGGTGAAGGTGTCTGACCACCACCAATCTGATATTGATGACCTATCCTCAGGGTAGGACATTAATATAATCTGACCAATCAACCCATTTAATTGCTACTGGATTGGTTTTCTGAGAGATTGTGATGATTGATTGATATTTTTTCTTCCATAGAGTGACAGGAGTTAATGATTTTATGTATATACAGACCATCCAACTCACAGTGTGGCATATCAAGATGCTGATTAGAAAGCATGATTATTTCACAGGTGTGCCATAAGGTACCGTCACACTTAGCGACGCTCCAGCGATCTGACCTGGCAGGGATCGCTGGAGCGTTGCTACATGGTCGCTGGTGAACTGTCAAACAGGCAGATCTCCACAGCGATCAGAGATCAGCCACCAGAGACCCGTGTAACAACGCTGTGCTTGGTAACCATAGTACACATCGGGTTACTAAGCAAAGCGCTTTGCTTATAGTTACCCAATGTGTACCTTGGCCACGTGTGTAGGGAGCAGGGAGACGGCTTCTAGAAGCTGTGGACGCTGGTAACCAAGGTAAATATCGGGTAACCAAGGAAAGCCTTTGCTTGGTTACTCGATGTGTACCTTGTTTACCAGTGTCCGCAGAAGCCGGCTCCTGCTCCCTGCACATTCAGATCGTTGCTCTCTCGCTGTCAAACACAGTGATGTGTGCTTCACAGCAGGAGAGCAACGACTAAAAAATGGTCCAGGACATTCAGCAACAACCGGCGACCTCACAGCAGGGGCCAGGTCGTTGCTGGATGTCACACACAGCAACCTCGCTAGCCAGATTGCTGTTGCGTCACAAAAAACGTGACTCAGCAGCGATGTCGCTTAGTGAGACGTGGCCTTTAGGCTGGCCACCCTAAAACCGGCAGTTTTACAATATTGGGAGGTTCGAGAACCAGTCAGTATCTGTTGTGACCACCATTTGCCAGTCTGCCATTTGCCCTGTACAGTGAAAACCAGTCTCTGTTAAGAGAACGTCTCTCCAACGTGTCAGACGCCATTGAATGTGAGTATTTACTCACTCAAGTCAGTTACGACAAACTACAGTCAGGTGGAGACCCTGATGTGGTCGATGAGCGTTACTGAGATGGTTTTTAACAATTTGTGCAGAAATTCTTTGGTTATGCACAGATTGTTGCAGCAGCTGTCCAGGTGTCTGGTCTCAGATGATCTTGGAGGTGAGTATGCTGTATTGGAAGGTCCTTGGCCGATGTGGTTACACGTGGCCTGCGGTTGCGAGGTCGGTTGGATGTGCTGCCAAATTCTCCAAAACAACTTTGGACATGGCTTATGGTAGAAAAGTGAACATTAAATTCACAGGCAACAGCTCTGGTGGACATTTCTGCAGTCACCATGCCAATTGCATGCTCCCTCAATACCTGCAACATCTGTGGCATTGTGCTGTGTGATAAAACTGCACATTGTAGAGTGGTCTTTTAATGTGGCTAGGCTAAGGCACACCTGTGCAATAATCATACTGTTTAATCAGCATCTTGATATGCCACACCTGTGAGGTGGATGGATTATCTCGACAGAGAAGAAGTGCTCAGTAAGGCTGGTGTCACACTTGCGAGTCTCGTGTTGCATCACTCGGCACGGCGCACACTCTCTGGACAGGAGAGTCTTAGCTGCATAGAGATGCATGCAACCGACCCGCTCCTGTGGGGAGAGTGTGAGTCCATGCCAGGTGATGCAACTCGAGACTCGCACGAAATACATGCGAGGCACTCGCAAGTGTGACACCGGCCTAACACAGATTTAGGGAAACTTGTGAACAATATTTGAAAGAAAAAGGCCTATTGTGTACATAAAAAATATGAGATCTTACAGTTCCGCTCATGAAAAATGGGAGCAAAAACAAAAGTGTTATTATATTTTTGCTCAGTGTATATATTGTTAGGTTTGATTATTGAAGAAAAGAAATATGAAGGCAAAAAAAAAAAAAAAAAAGCCTTGATGAAACATGACCCCCTTAGGACGCACCTCCTCCTAGTTGCACTTTCTTGCCAAGCATTCGTTTCACGTCTTATGCAGAGAGTTATGCATTAAATCTTGTGTGAACAAAAAAAACAGTTTCGATAAACTTCTCCAAACAATTTTTTTTTCTTCTCCAGGCCAGAAAAGGTACAAATGCAACGGTTGCTATTAGCAACCGCTGCACTTTATGTTTGCTTCACTCAAGATCCATTATTATTTGATTAGGTTCCTGAGTTGTCTAACTGGAAATTAGATATGGCTCTGATTCTATGCTGAGTAAACAGGAAGAGAGACAGGTTCCTCCACCGTGACTGTACAGGGGCTGTCAGCTTCAAGTTCTCACTCCTAGGCCGGGCGATGCTACATAAAATAATCTGTGTATAACAAGACGAAGATTACAAGAAGTGGAATCTGAATGAGAGATTAGAATTCTAGATTTCAGCTTTGTGAACTAGACGGCGAACGAAGGTTTCTTTACACGAGTCCTAAAACAAGAGGGAAGACAACAGTCACTTTCACTCACCAAAAGAGACCAGTATTGTAGAGCCATGTTCCCACATAGAATGGATGCGGATTTATTTTTTTTCTGCTGCTTTTTTTTTCTTGCAGAAAATTCACTATGTTCTAGCACAGGCCAAGAAGTTAATCTCAATAAAACTTAATTTTGCTGCATTTAAAGACATTAAACTGTGTGTTTGTTTATCCTCTAGTTTGTGGAGCCTGAAAAGTGCATAAAGAAAAAAAAAATGTGTTTTTAGGCACAGAATCCTAGCATTTCTTTACTAAAAGAACAAACAAAACACACATACTGTGCATTATATATACAGAAAGACGCTGCTTCAAATATTCACCCAAACTAAAACTAAATCCATTAATTGGAGTAGATTTCTATTACACGCTGTTGGGAGGGCACCTGAACAAGAAAAAAAAAAAAAAAAAAAAGGATGCACATGGGAGCATGGCCTAAATTACACGATAGTGGTGGTGTTTGCTTGCCTTTTCTCTGTTGGGGTGTAGGTTGCTCCTCTGGGATTGTTAATACTTTAGTTTTATGTGTGTGACGACAAACCTTCCAGATTTTATCTACATTAGTTCTAATAATTAACAGGAACTGGGATCATTTCTTAATTTGTACAAAATTAAATCTTAAAAAAGGTAAAGTAAAAATACGTAAAATTGTTTTTCCTGAATTATATAGTGACACCACCCCAACTTATAACAAAAAAAAATCTCAAACTTTACTTTGATTTCATAATTTCACCAAATAAACCTCACAAAACTTGAAGACAATTTTTACAACTAGCACTGATTTTACATCTGATTGCATCAGTTGAGTCACAAGAAAAATCGATCCAGATGACAATGATATATGGAAACCTAGTAGTATCAATTTGCAAAAAGTTTCATCAGTTTGGGTGCTCCTGATCAGAGCAAAGTACAAAAACATGATGGAAAAAGAACCCAAAGCAAATTCAATTTTAAGTAATACCTGTAATATGACCACTGCAGTGGGATAATAAAGGATCAATTTGCTCCACAGAATTAAAACAAATATTTATACTTAAACACTGGAAAGTAAAAATCACTGTAGAAACATTGTAATGTTATGCATTTCCCTTGAAAAATAAAATAAAAAGACTATTAGAATATTATTGTATTATACTAAATACACTGGAGGGGTTAATTAATGCATTGCAGCCTGTCAGGAGGAATCCCAACATTTTTTGCAAGTGGTGCAAGCTGTAAATATATCATGGGTCTGACTTCCATATCTAAAGAGATTAAGAGTCATAACAGTTAGGAAAATGTGCATTAAACTAGGTTAGCTTTAATTAATATATAAATAATAATTATATTACACAACACACAAGCTGTATGCTTTTTCTTGGCAAAAAGTCAGTGCAAAGAAATGCAAATTTTACTCCCTGCAATTTGGTATATTTACAACTTTTTTCTTAAAACCAAAAGAACATTCTGTAATTCCTTATGCTCTTATACGCCAAAAAAATATATATTAAGCACACATTTGCTTCTGGTTTTGCTATCTTTGCAGTGGGAAAGGGGGGGGGGGGCTTTCACCATCCCGCCTGCAGAATTATATAAAAAAAAATAAATATGGGGGCTGAGGTTTGTTCATATCACATTTCATCCAAACCGAAACTAAAAGATCTCAGTCACACGTTCATGTCACACATACCTGCCTCAATTTTCATTTTTGCAGATAGATCACATATACATTATAGTCTCTGGGCATCACCTTTATATAACATGCATAGCAAACATAGCCCCTCCACCAGGTCCATTAAAAGAAAAAAAAAAAAAAACAAAACAGATTTTGAAACCTAGCTGTTTTGGGGTTGGTTTTTTTTGCTTTTTCTTCTTCACTTTCTCATGAATAGGAAATCATTGGAAAATCCCACCTACCACCACCATGTGAGGGGAAAAAAAAATTAAGAAAAAAAGAAAAAAAACAAACACTACAACAGACTGTCAATACAGGTAACTTAAGGCCTCCCCTTGCAGGATTTTTTTGTTTTCCTAATAAATAAATAAAAAAAAAGGGCATGTATTTGGAAAAACTCAAAATTATTCCAAACCGTGTGAAAATAACGGATATATTTACTAACAAAAAAATAAATAAAAAAAAATAAGCTGCTGCTGAGGGCATTATCTCCACTATCTTCTGCTCGTGGCACTATATAAAAGGACGACACACAGGCTTGAGATCCATTAGTCTGATTTTATTATGGGAAGAGGGGGTATGTAGATATGCGCTTCCCTTATACTGGGAGTGATGTGACAGACCATGTTATCAAATTTACAAACATTTTTATTATTATTCATTTTCCACCTACACAGGGACAAACTGATCCAAATCTTTAGTGACACAAATGGAAGTGCTGAGACAGAACTTTATACCGTGAGCCCAATTCAACTAAAGGGACAGTACAAAAATGAAGTGATTTTACATACAATGCCTATTAATACAGTGTGGCCACAGGCCAAGGCCTCCCATGACGCTGCCGCTTCGCCCATCCACACTCAGTGGCGGCTGCCATTTTGGGGGTTGTACCCAGCCTACCATGGAGAGGCATGGCTGACAACGTCATCACCGCCTCTAGTGGACCAATAGGCGGAGGCCAACACCAGACGTGGGCAATTGGGGTCTGACCATTAGACTCCAATCAACTTTTTATATATATATTTATATATCTGTTACCTAAATTTAACCCCTTTTACCCCCCTGGGAGTCTCTATTGATGGGATTTGTGACAATGTGCAGCACAACTGACCACAAACCCCCAAGTCTCATATCAATATTTTGGTTTCTCCACAAAAGGGACTGTTTGGAGAATTATTACATTTGAACATAATATAATTAAACTAAAAATAAAATGGGTCCTAGAAACGGACCGAATATTTACACATTTCAGCTGCTACAGGCAGCAAAAGGCTGCAAGTCCAGTATCATACACCATGAGGAGCAATGCACTGTATCTGTGTAGTGAGGGCTCTCCCCAGCTCTATACACCATCACAACTGATGACCTTTGGGATCAGGCCAAAATATATAGAAGTGAATGGAGAGAAAAAAAAACAAAGTTCCACATTCCAATATTATTTGCAGATATCACAGTCCAGGTGACCAATAAATAATTCACAGGAGGACAGTTACTACAGCAGGTCCAGGCGCAGATTGAGGACATGTGGGGGTCTCCACCCCAGGGAAGCTTTGTGGGGTCCTGTCCTCCTGACAGCACTCAGGGGCTCCAGCCTGATGTTCCTTACAGTAAAGTTTACTTCCAAACTTTATGTTCCTTGGTTCACAAAACCTGGAACCTCCAGGAGGCCTGATCTTTGTAGTCCAGACAGTCAGAGGAGTTGAAGTTGAGCTTCCAGGAGGAGGCAGCAGCAGCCTGGTCCTTGTAGTCCAAGCAGTCAGAGGAGTTGAATGGCAGTCCTGTGCTGGCATAGCCCTGGTGATGGTGATGATGGTGGTGGTGGTGACTGGAGCTCTGGCTCAGGTGATGGTGGTGGTGATGGCTGGACATGGAGGAAGGAGTCATGGGGCTGAGCTGGTGAGGGTGGTGGTGGGAGTGCATTGGGGCCAAGTAGGAGCTGCAGTCCACCCCTCCGAAGTATGAGGATGATGGGGCCGGGTAGCCCTGTGTGTAGCCGGCCGCCTGGCTATAGGTCATCGGATAGGAGGCAGCAGAGGACGAGCCGGAGCGCTGCATACAGGACGCACTGGAGGCGCCCAGGTGATCGGGGGCAGCGCCAGGGGCAGGGGCAGTGCCCGGGGAGATGGAGGCCGGGCTCCAGATGGAGGACGCTGTGCTGCCATTCAGGGCGGCGCTGGCAGAGCCCAGGCCGGGGTTACCCGAGGAGCCGGAGCTGGAGGACGAAGAGGAGGACGAAGACCCGGAGCTGGAGACCGCAGGAGGCGTGAACTGACCGCTGCTCTCCGACCCCGAGCTCTCCCGGGCCGGGCTGCACTTCTTCTTAGTGGGCCGGTTCTTGGCCCCGGCACTGCTGCTGCTCTGCTGCTGTTGCTGCTGCCGGCACTTCGCCCGACGGTTCTTAAACCAAACCTGGAACAAACGAGACAAAAAGGGAACGATGATGCCAGAAATATTGTATAGAGTCAGCGAGCGATCTAGATCTGCAGAGGTCGGCTTCCGACAATAGTGACACACGTGACCTGGTCTCTATTATATTGCACAGATAAGATCTCACAATGGAAATGTCTTATATAAAACAGCAGACGACAGAGTGCAACTTATGTGCGGAACAGCAGAGCCATTCTGCAATTGTAGCGTGTGTAGGTCTGTACGACCGGATTGTCTCTGCTGCTGTATAAAACACAATAATAATAAAACACACGGAACAAAAAAAAAAAAAAGTTATATTTTATGTCTGTCCTCGCTATATTTTAAAATAAATAAATATTAGATAGATAGATAGATAGATAGATAGAGAGAGAAAATAAAATATAGTGAGGAGGCGCTTCATTCTGAACCTGTAGTTTTCCCTGTACATATACTGTAGTATATAGATCGCAACATTGAAGGAAAAAAAGGACAAAAAAAAACAACACAATAAAAGTGGTTATTCTGGACCCGTAGTTGAATATTCGGAACAGTTCAGGGTTTGGGGTTGAAACTGATTTTCCCATCGAATATCTAAATGTCGCCCGATTAGGTTGCAGACTACGATAATAATCCTTTTACAGACTCCCTGGGTTGGATTATATCTGACAACTATCTCCTATCGAGCGCCGGGATTATATCTGACAACTTTCCGACTCCCCGGAGACTTCTGCTCTTTTGAAAACTTATTCCTTCTTAAATACTCAATAATTCTCAAAGTTTCAGAATCTATAGTGATCGTTCAGATTAATTAGTAGAAGTTTTTCGTTCAGGTGATATTTTAAAATCTATTTATTGCCACTCCACGCTTTAATTCTGGTATCATCTAGAAACAATTAAATCGCAAAAGTTAATTCGATCTATTTTACAAGTGATCAATTTCGGTTGAGTTTTTAATCAGATTGAAGATTTTTGTTTGTTTTTATCGAGTTTTGTATTTATTTTGTGTTTTAACATTCGATTTAAATAAAAATAAAAGTTATTTAAACTGGTAATTTCATTATCCTGAAACGAAAACCATTTACTGTAATATGGAATATTGTTATCACAAGGGATACAGTACAGGGACTTATGGATGTTCTGAATTATTTCAAACACTAATGGGAACATAATACTGACATGTAGTTATATAATGGGCAATAATTAGTAAAACTCCCAGGTTGATCCTATGCATTATCTTATATGGGATTTGTTGATGACATATTATATTATTATAATTATTTATTTTTTAATCTCCCATCACACACACACACAGGTCTACAGAGGTGCAGACTACTTTTCTACTTTAACTATCAGTCTTCAATATATTTATCTATTTAATATAGAAATAAATGTACTCAAATACAATTAACAATTAATCTGCACTCAATTCAGTTAGAAGAAATTATTAAATTACTAATAAATAA